>NC_081361.1:93749888-94060603 GCF_030684315.1 Stegostoma tigrinum | reverse complement strand
ATCCAGCCCCACACTTTGTTATCACTTATACATCCCCTGTTGTGGGAAATTGAGCATAGCTGCCTCCAGCCCCAATGTGTACAAGCCCATGATGGTGGCAATTGAACGACATATGATTGCAGTCAACAACGCATTCACTCACCCACACCACCCTGCAATCCCAGCACCCCCAACTGATCTCCAGTGCCCCAGTGCCATTGCGAAAGGGTTCCTGTAAAGTAGATGGCCATCCTGACCCTAACTATTAAGTCAGAAAGAGCTTAGAAATTAAAGTGGATACTGCTATCGGGAGCATTGGACAATGTTTGTGAAGATGAGGAGGAAATGCATTGAGTTGTTTGTGGTCATGAAACATTCCAAAGATGACCAATATTTCCATATTATTTGACAAGAATGGGGGCTAAGGCACAAAAGAAAGATTTCTCTTGTGATCAGTCCAGGTCTCATTTTTAACTTGATACCTCCTTGTTCTTGGGGGCCCCCTCCAACTTGAAGGAAGCAGTTTCCAACGAATGTTGAATGCAAGTTGCTATTGCACCATTTTACATGCAGATTCAGCTTGCCTAACAACTTTGGCAATTCTTCAAAGTGCTTTCACCTGCACACCCAGTGCACACTGAGTTCCGACGATTACTGGGTTGTCTATCAAATACAACTTTTGGCAAAACAAAACCTGCAGAGTGCAAACTCCATACCCACAGTTCTTCACCTAAATCAGAACGTTGTGGAGGCTGGAGTGGGTGGAAAACTGAAATTCTAATTTTTTTTTTGCAAAACCATGAATTGTAAAAATGTGTATAAAATGTCATTAGTCTGGAGCCATCCACCATTGGGAGTTAACAGTGATCAACAGTAAAGTTAAAAAGCAACACATTGATTATGAACCTCTCATGGGATTTGAACCTGTTGATTTCACTTTTAAATAGCAATGAATATTTTTCAGACTTAGTTTTAAGAAATTAGATGAAAAAACTCATCTTGGATTTGTGTCGTATCGAAGCATACAAAATCCTGGGGGGCTTGATATGGTGGACACGGCAGGGATGGGAAAGACTGGAATGAGAGGGATATAATTGAGGTGATTTTGTTTCTTCATGGAGCGTCATGATTCCAAGAAATTCCCTTCTCCAGAATGTGGTGCAACTGTTGACACTGAAGGTATTTAAGGCAGAGATCAATAGACTTTTGATATACAAAGAGATGTAACATTTACAGAGGTTTTGAAGAAAATGAAGTCGAGATCATGTTCACAGCGAAGGTACAAAATATGCACTGGATGGGCTTTAAGTGCCATTGATGCTATGTGACTTCTTATACGTTAACCCATAACATATATGCCTCAAAACATAGAGTTCTCATTGAGGCAGATATCTGGAAGTTTATGAACCAGAGTTCTATTAATCTTAAAATAGTTATGGAAAAAGACAAAACTAGCCCACACGTTCAAGTTCTAAATTGGACCTGAAAGCCGAATTCTGATGGAATTAGACAGTAACCTGCAGCAGTTGATTGATGTAGTTTGTTTGCTGACAAAGGGACCTCAGGCAAGTCGGATGCCTTGAAAAGTGTGATAGCTAGAGTTCGAGACGGTGAAAGGCAAGGTTGGCAGGAGTTGGGAACCCTGGATGACAAGAGATATTGAGTCTTTGACCAGAAAAAAAAGAAGCATGGCTCAGAAGCAGGCAGCTGGGGTCAAGGGAATCCCTGGAGGTATATACGGCATACAGGAGTTTACTGAAGAACGAAATCAGAAGGGCAAAAAGGGGGCACAAGATAACTTTGCCAGAGAAGATTAAGGAGAATCCAAAGAGATTCTTTAAGTACGCTAAGGGAAAAAGAATAATGAGAGAGAGAATAGGACCCCTCAAGGACATGTATATGTGGAACTGCAAGCTGGGGGAAGACCTCAATGAATACTTCTCTCCTGCGTTTACCTTGGAGGAAGACATGAAGACTTCGGAACTTGGGGAAGTTAGTGGCAATATCTTGGGGACAGTCCATATCACAGTACAGGAGGTGTTGGAAGTATTAGAATGTATAACGATAGATAAATCACCTGGTCCTGACCAGTTATATCCAAGAACCCTGTAAGAGGCTGGGAAAAAATTGTGGGGGCCTTGGGTGATATATTTGCATATCGATAACCACAGATGAAATCAAAGAAGACTGGAGGGTAGCGAATGTTGTGCCTTTATTCAAAAAGGGCTGCAGAGAACAACTTGGGAATTATAGAGTAGTAAGCTTTAACTCTGTGGTAGTAAGTTACTTGAGAAGATTCTGATGGATTACATATACATGTATTTGGAAAGACAGGATTTGATTGGAGTAGAGAGCGTGGCTTTGTATATGAGAGATCATGCCTCACAAATTTGTTTTGATCTCTTCGATGAAGTGACCAGGAAGGTTGATGAGGGCAGGGCAATAGACATAGTCTATACGGATTTCAGTAAGGCATTTGATAAAGTTCCACATGATAGGCTGCTCAGAAAGGTGAGATCGCATGGAATCCAGGGAGACTTGGCAAACTAGATACACAGTTGGCTTGATGGTAGGAAGTAGAGAGTAATAGTGCTGGTTTGATTGGAGGCCCATGATTAGTTGTGTGACTCAGGGGTCAATAATGGTTCTATCGCTGCTTGTAATCTCTGTCGATGATTTGGATGAGAATGTGCAAGGCACAATTAGTAAATTTACCGATGACACTACAATAGGTAGTATCATGGACAGTTGGGAAGGTTATCAGAAATTGCAGCAGGATCTTGATAAACTGGGGAAGTGGGCTGAGAAATGGCAAATGGAGTTTAATATAGATAAGAGTGAGGTTTTGCATTTTGGGAAGTCATATCCAGGCAGGAGTTTCATGGTGAAAGGTCGGGCCTTAAGGAGTATAGTGGAAGAGAGGCGCTGTGGGGTTCAAGTGAACAGTTCTCTGAAAGTGGCGTCACAGGTAGACAGGGCCGTGAAGAAAACTTTTAGCACACTGACCTTCATCAGTCAGGGTATTGAGTATAGAAGTTGGGAACTTATGTTGCAATTGTGCAGGACGTTAGTGAGGCTGCACCTGGTGTCTTGTGTTCATTTTTGGTCACCTTGCTAAGGGAAGGATGTTATTAAACTGGAAAGAGTGCAGAAGAAATTTACAAGGATGTTGCCAGGACTCAAGGGACTGAGTTATACGGAGAGGTTGGATAAGCTAGGGTTTTTTTCTTTAAAGCGTTTTCTTTTGAGAGGGCATCTTATAGAAATGTATAACATCATGAGAGGCATGGATAGGGTGAATGCACTCAGTTTTTTGCCCAGGGTTGGGAATTGAGGACTGGAGGGTATCAGTTTAAGGTAAGGGGGAAAGAATACATGGGAACCTGAGGGGCAACATTTTTACAAAGAGAGTGGTAAGTATATGGAACAAGCTGCCAACAGAAGTGGTTAAGGTGGGTAGATTAACAACATTAAAAGGCATTTGGACAAATGCATGGATAGGAAAGGTTTTGAAGGATATGGGGCATCTGCAGGGAAATAGGCTTATCCTGGATGGACATTTTGGTTAGCGTGGACCAGTTTCGGCCAAAGAGCCTGCCTTCATGTTGTAGGACTCTGTGACTCTATGACTCTATAACTAACTATATATGTTAGGTATGCCTGGCTTAAATGTATTCTGGATAACAAAGCGTGGAGCTGGATGAACACAGCAGGTCAAGCAGCATCTCTGGAGCACAAAAGCTGACGTTTCGGGCCTAGACCCTAGAAGGCGTATGCCCGAAACGTCAGCTTTTGTGCTCTTGAGATGCTGCTTGGCCTGCTGTGTTCAACCAGCTCCACACTTTGTTATCTTGGATTCTCCAGCATCTGCAGTTCCCATTATCACATTAAATGTATTCTGATTGTTATGCCTACTTATACCACTGTTAAATTATATGAGCCTCATTGGCTGGACAGTTGTGTTGTAAAGCAGAGCAATGCCAACAGTTTGTGTGCAATTTCCATCACTGGCTGGGGTCACCGTGAAGGACTTTCCTTCTCAACCTCTCCCCTTGCCTGAGGTAGAGTGGCCCTCAATTGAAATTACCACCAGTTGTCTCTCTCTACTGAGAGAGCAGCCCTATGATCTGGTAAGACTATGGTGGCTTGACTTGACTTGACATTAAATGGATAGTTGACTGATGGACTGCTGCCCATCAAATATTTGTTACTGTTTATACAGGAAAATAAATAACATTCAGTGAATT
The DNA here is from genome assembly GCF_030684315.1 of Stegostoma tigrinum. Classification (NCBI taxonomy): domain Eukaryota; kingdom Metazoa; phylum Chordata; class Chondrichthyes; order Orectolobiformes; family Stegostomatidae; genus Stegostoma; species Stegostoma tigrinum. Next base: position 94,056,377 of record NC_081361.1, on the reverse strand, counting down.
GGAGTCTTACAGTGACAGAGTTGTACAGCACTTAAACAGACCCTTTGGCCCAGCTCATCTGGGCTGATCAGATATCCTAAATAAATCTCATCTCATTTGCCAGCATTTGGTTCCTATCCCTCTAACCTGTTCTGTTAATGTACCCATTCAAGTGCCTTTTGAATGTTGTAAGCGTACCAGTCTCCACCACTCTCCTCTGGCAACTCATTCCATATACACTACACCCTCTGTGTGAAAAAGTTACCCCTAGGTCCTCTTTACATCTTTTCCCCCTCACCTTAAACCTATATCCTCAAGTTTCGGACTCCCCCACCCTGGGGCATATACTTTGCCCATTCACTCTATCCACGCCCCTCATGATTTTATAAACCTCTATAAGGCCACCCCTCAGCCTCCGACACTCCAGGGAAAATAGTCCCAGCCTATTCAGCTTCTCCCTACGGCTTAAACCTTCCAACCCTGGCAAAATCCTTGTAAATCTTTTCTGAACATTATCAAGTTTCACAACATCCTTCCTATAGCAGGGAGGCCAGATTTGCATGCAATAGTCCAAAACTGGCCAAACAAATGTCCTGTACAGCTGCAACATGATCTCCCAACTCCGACATTCAATGCATTGATCAATAAGTTGAGCATACCAAACACTTTGCTCACTATCCTACCATCGAGAACAGGAGCTGCTGATTTGCTATGATCCACATTACACCACTGCACAACATCCAAAATTACTCCTGATAATTTTTCATTGAATAGCCTACAGCTTACTTTCAGAGCTCCCAGTTAGACCATGATAGCATGGACTTGGTTCCTTCTTTGATAATCACAAAGAATTCTGCTCCTACTAAGTTTATCGCTGTGTGATACGCAGTCTGACTAGAAGACAACTGGAGGGGATCCCTGCCCACCAGAAAAGCCCTGATAGATGTCGAGTTGGCCCATTTCTGCCTTTAGCTCAACAATAAACTGTGCAACCATATACAAATCCTCTTAAAATCCATCCAGAATGCAAGCTTTATTAAATGCAATTGCGTCTACTCTGGTGGGATTTCAACTGGTAATTTCAGTGTTATAAAATCAGCAACTTAGTTATTAAACTCAAATTGCAATATGTTTATTAGTTCTTTTTTCTCAAGACATGGAAGACAGTGAAAGGGCTGGCATTTATTCCCCTGAGAAGGTGCTAAAGACTTTCTCTTCGAACAACTCCAGTCGGTGTAAGAGTTGAGAACCTGCTGAATGGTCTCAGATCGGGAATTCCAAGACAAATGTGCCAGCCATGATAACAGATCAACCACACTTGCGGTTCAGTTTAGGTTATTCTTGCTGTGATTCATGATGGCATGGAAACATAGAAATAGGAGCAGTCGTAGGCCATTCAGCCCTTCAAGCCTGCACCACCATTCAATATGGCCATGGTTTATCATCCAACTCAGGACCTGTTTCTACTTTCTCCCCCATACCCTTTGATCCCTTTAACCATAAGAACTACGTCTAACATCTTGAAACTTTGTGAGTTTACAAACCCCTATCGAGGAACTGAGCATGGCAAGAGCAGCATTTGGGGCAGCGCAGTGATACAATGATTTTTACTGCTGCCTCACAGCACCTGGGACCCAGATTTGGCTCCATTCTCAGACAACTGTGTGTGTGTGGAGTTTGCACATTTATCCGTAACCTGCACGTTTTTCCATTGGGTGCTCGTCTTCCTCCCACAGTCCAAAGATGTGTACTTTAGATGGATTGGCCATGCTAAATTGCCCATAATGTCTAGGGGTGTCCAGGCTAGGCAGGTTAGCCATGAGAAATGCAGGGTTATAGAGAAAGGATGGAGGGGGTGGGTCTGGGTGTGATGGTGTTTGGACATATAGACTCAATGGACCAAATGGCCAGCTTCCACATTGTCAAGATTCTATAATTCTATGACAATCCAGCAGATGCTCCAGTGCACTACAGATGAAGTGCTGCTCTATTGGTAGGGCTATATTTTTAGATGAGATGTTAAGCCGAGAATTCATCTACACTCTCAGATGGCGATACGATGAAGCAGTTAGTGACTCTTTAACACTGCTTCCCTTCAATCAACTCTATTATTTGATCATTGCCACTTTCCAGCTTGTGGGAGATTCCTATGTACAAATTGACTGTCAAGTTTTCTAAAATTCGAGTTTCTAAACTTCCAAAGGATTTCATTTGCTATTAAATGGAACGCCCAGTATTGCTGAGTGGTCTTATATAAATGCTAGTTTTTTTTAAATGCTGTAACTGTCATGCCAGAGAATTATTTTTGTACTTTTTGACAATTCAGCACACCCTCTGCACTGTGCTGATCTGTTTTCTTGAATTTTGTGCCCAAAACTACAAAGTGGGACATAAATTAATGACCATCTGATTCACAGATAAGAGTGCTACCCAGCGAAACATGGTTAGTTATGAAGAATGTTTTCAAGGAAGAAAGGTCTCAAAGATTATTATGCAGTTTTTCAGTGTTAAATTGCCCACATGTTGGAATTATGCTGACAACATTACATTGATTATCAGGGACATCTGTAGGCACATTGACACAAATATTGTATTGGGAATGAATTGTTATTTGACCCTGATGAACTGGACCACAAGAAGTGGAATTGTAACTCTTTCTACTCATGGGAACAGGAAGTTGGAAATTGGATATCGAAAGCAAAACGCAAATTGTTCTCCAGAGAGAAGGGGAGAGTGAGAGAGCAAAGGAAAGAAGCAAGGGGTTGCAGCTGCTGACTTGAATCATAGTCAACGACTATTAAATCCTTATGTCCAATATAAATAACATGAGTTGGAGCTTTGCCAAAGAGTACATGGAAGACCCTGCTTTCCAGTGTTTGTGCGAGGAGAAAAAGAACTTTCTTTTCCTGATTTTGATATATGGCTATGAATTAAGAGCAGATGAGACCATTCAACCCTTTGACCTAAATCAGCCATTCAACAAGATCACAGCTGACAAGACTGTAACCTCAAATCCTTCCTCCCGTTTCCCCCCATAGCCTTTCAAGCCTTGTTTATCAAGAATCTACCCAAAATTATGTCAGAAGTCACATATCACCATGTTACAGTCCAACAGATTTATTTGAAAATACAGGCTTTTGGAGTGCTGCTTGTTGTGATTTTCTATTAGAGTCTAACCTGGTGTCATGTGACTTCCGACTTTGTGCACCTCAGTCTGGCATCAGCACCTCCACAGCAAAATTATGAGCATTGTAGATGCAGTAGACAGGAAGAAATTGTCCTCCATGATGAAGGGATCAATATCCAGGGACAAAAAGAGAAGTTGCTGGAAATACTCAGCAGGTCTGACAGCATCTATGAAGAGAAGTCAGAGTTAATGTTTTGGGTCATTTCTGCGATCCTTCTTTAGAACAAAGGGCTTTGATTTAAGGCAGCTGGCAGAAAGTTTTGAGGAGATGTGAGGAAAAACATTTTTACTCAGAGGGTTTTGGGAATCTGTAACTCGCTGCCTCTAAAGATGGTGGAGGCAGAAAACCTCATACCATCGAAAAATATTTAGATGTGCGGTTGTGATGCCAAGGAATACAATGCTATGAACCAAGTGCTGGAAAATCAGGTTAGAATAGTTAGGTAAAGCTTGAAAGAACTGCGAATGCTGTAAATCAGAAACAAAAAGAGAACTTGCCTGAAAAACTCAGCAAATCTGGCAACATCAGTGAAGGGAAATCATTACGGGTTGAGTGACCCTTCCTCCAAACACTTCCAAGTGCCAAGATAGACTTCACCCCACAATCTTCAGGCCATCCTTCCCTCACTCACTCCCATGGCCCCTAATGTACGCCATCCAACTTATAACTCCACTAACCAGCAAGCTCCATGAGTTCTCGTAACTTCATAGAGCAGTCCCCTTCCTCCTATATCCATCAGGAGTAAATCTCAGGAATCATACAGAGATGGAAGTAATTAAACTCTGAACAATCTAACACAGTTCTCAAGTCTACACATTTGATGGTGAAAATATGCTCCAATTCATAGACCTCACTGAAATCTTTATATATTGTTTAAGCTCGTATGAAATCAATTAAACTAGAAAGAGTGCAGAAAAGATTTACTGGGATGCTACCTGGACCGGAAAGTTTCAGTTTTAAGGAGGAGTTGGTAGGCTGGGACTTCTTCCTCTGGAACTGAGGGGTGACCTTATAGAGATCCAAAAAAATCATGACAGGCATAGATAAGATAGATAACCAACAGCTTTTCCTCGTGGTAGGGGAGTCTAAAACTAAAGGGCATGGTTTAAGGTGAGGGGGCAGAGATACGAAAGGGTCCAGAGGAGCAAATTATTCACACAGAGAGTGTTTAGTGTCTGGAACAGGCTGCCAGAGGTAGTGCTGGAAATGAATACAATTTTTCCATTTAAGAAACATTTAGACATGTACATGGGTGGGATAGACATGGAGGGATATGAACCAAACACAGGAAAATGGGACCAGTTTAATTATGAAAACTGGGCGGCATCGACAAGTTTGGCCAAAGGACCTGTTTCCATTCTGCAGACCTCTCTGACTCTATCATAGAACATAGAACATAGAAACATAGAACAGTACAGCACAGAACAGGCCCTTCAGCCCACAACGTTGTGCCAACCATTGATACTCATGTATGCACCCTCAAATTTCTGTGACCATATGCATGTCCAGCAGTCTCTTAAATGACCCCAATGACCTTGCTTCCACAACTGCTGCTGGCAACGCATTCCATGCTCTCACAACTCTCTGCGTAAAGAACCTGCCCCTGACATCCCCTCTATACTTTCCACCAACCAGCTTAAAACTATGACCCCTCGTGCTAGCCATTTCTGCCCTGGGAAATAGTCTCTGGCTATCAACTCTATCTATGCCTCTCATTATCTTATATACCTCAATTAGGTCCCCTCTCCTCCTCCTTTTCTCCAATGAAAAGAGACCGAGCTCAGTCAACCTCTCTTCATAAGATAAGCCCTCCAGTCCAGGCAGCATCCTGGTAAACCTCCTCTGAACCCTCTCCAAAGCATCCACATCTTTCCTATAATAGGGTGCCCAGAACTGGACGCAGTATTCCAAGTGCGGTCTAACCAAAGTTTTATAGAGCTGCAACAAGATCTCACGACTCTTAAACTCAATCCCCCTGTTAATGAAAGCCAAAACACCATATGCTTTCTTAACAACCCTGTCCACTTGGGTGGCCATTTTAAGGGATCTATGTATCTGCACACCAAGATCCCTCTGTTCCTCCACGCTGCCAAGAATCCTATCCTTAATCCTGTACTCAGCTTTCAAATTCGACCTTCCAAAATGCATCACCTCGCATTTATCCAGATTGAACTCCATCTGCCACCTCTCAGCCCATCTCTGCATCCTGTCAATGTCCCGCTGCAGCCTACAACAGCCCTCTACACTGTCAACGACACCTCCGACCTTTGTGTCGTCTGCAAACTTGCTGACCCATCCTTCAATCCCCTCATCCAAGTCATTAATAAAAATTACAAACAGTAGAGGCCCAAGGACAGAGCCCTGTGGAACCCCACTCACCACTGACTTCCAGGCAGAATATTTTCCTTCTACTACCACTCGCTGTCTTCTGTTGGCCAGCCAATTCTGTATTCAAGCAGCTAAGTTCCCTTGTATCCCATTCCTCCTGACCTTCTGAATGAGCCTACCATGGGGAACCTTATCAAATGCCTTACTGAAGTCCATATACACCACATCCACAGATCGACCCTCATCAACTTTTCTAGTCACATCCTCAAAAAACTCGATAAGGTTTGTAAGGCATGACCTACCCCTCACAAAGCCGTGTTGACTGTATTTGATCAAGCCATGCTCTTCCAGATGGTCATAAATCTTATCCCTCAGAATCCTTTCTAACACCTTGCAGACGACAGACGTGAGACTTACTGGTCTATAATTGCCGGGGATTTCCCTATTCCTTTCTTGAAGAGAGGAATTGCATTTGCCTCTCTCCAGTCCTCAGGTACGACTCCAGTGGAGAGCGAGGATGCAAAGATCTTCGCAAGTGGCGAAGCAATTGCATTTCTCACTTCCCAGAGCAGCCGAGGACAAATCTGGTCCGGGCCTGGCGACTTGTCAATCTCAATGTTTGACAAAATTTTCAGCACATCAGCTTCAAAATTCTGATAAAGAATAGATGTTAATGCTAATTTGACAGTGGGAAATAATTGAGAAAGCTAATGAGATGTTGGCCTTTATGTACAGAGGACTGGAGTACAAGAATACAGAAGTTATGCTGCAGTTATACAAAACCCTGGTTAGCCCCCACTTGTGAGACTGTGAGCAGATTTGGACACCTCACTCTAGGAAGGATACATTGGCCTTGGAGTGAGAACAATGTAGGTTTACCAGAATGATACCTGGACTTCAGGGATTAAATTTTGAGGCGAGATTATGCAAATTAGGCAGTTGACTCCAGAATTGTGAAGGTTAAAGGGTGGTCTGATGGGTTTTTCCGTGACAACGGTGTCATGGTCATCATTAGAATCTCAATCCCAGACATCTTTTTTTACTGAAATCAAGCCCCACCATCTGCTGCTGTAGGATTTGAACCTAGTCACCCAGAACATTCTCTGGGTTTCTGGATTGACGGTCTAGTTGTAATAGCACAAGGTCATTGCCTCCATTACACACCAATAGCTATTGTAGAATGACCAGCACAGAACTGCACTGAGACTGTATAACTGGAGGATGCTTCATTTTATACCGACATACTGCTTGCCAAACAAAGTAGCCAAGATTTCACTAAATAAGAACCAAAACCCCGTTCTGAGGAAGGTTCACTGGACCCAAAACGTTAACTCTTTTTTCTCCTCCACAGATGCTGCCAGACCTGCTGAGCTTTTCCAGCAATTTTGTTTTTGTAGCCAAGATTTTAATTCTTGCTAGTGGCCTTAGGGTTTCTTTTCAATGTTTGAATAACATTAGGAGTTATAAAGACCTTTTCCACCTATCAATAATGTTGATATAGACTCTCTGAATTTGTGGCACCCTCACTATTAAGTTCTGGTCTTTGGATTAGCCAAACAGGCCCTGCATAAATTCAACACTGCTTCTCTTCCCCCTCTACAGCGATATTTCAGAAATGGAGTCGAAATTCTGCACTCAGGCTCCACCCAACATTTTTAAACATTTTTCCCGAGTCCGTAATTGTGCGTCCCGCAAGTTTTCAGCTTCTCCAGGCCACAGGCAGCTCACCACCACCTACTCCACTCTGGTTCATTAATGCCCCTTAGGGAAGGAAATCTGTCACCCTCAACTTATCTGGCCTACATGTGACTCCAGATTCACAGCAAAGTGGTTGGTTGATTCTTAAATGTCCTCAGGGCATTTAGGGATGGGTAATGAATGCTGGCATTGCCCACAAACAAATTCTAAAGAAGACTTTGCACAGACCCTCGCTTGACTTTCTTCCAGTAAATAATCTCAGGAGAGTGCAACATGCACTTAAAATGCCAAGAATCTGGACAAGTGGGTGGATAAGAATCTCAATAAATAATTCTCTAACTTTTTGACACCCCACTTCTGGTTTAATTGCTTCCTATTTGCATCAAGAGTGTTCTGGCCTGTACTTCCCTGAGCTCAGTTGAGAAGATTTGCCAATTGAATGGTAAGCTTCTGGGCATTCAGTTTCTCATGTACACCACCACCCCCACCCCCCACCACACCACCACCACCCCCACCCCCCACCGCCCCCACATGGATGGAGCTGATCTTGAGGAAAACCTTAAGGAAGATCAAATGTTTATTGGAAACCATTAGCATTTTCGCAACTTTGTCAAATGGGTTAATGAGGCAGTTTGCTGACAACTGCAACAAAACAGTGCAAATAATCGATCCTACATGCTTATTCATGCCACCCCAGGAGATCACTTCACCATCCCCCAGAGCCTCACACTCTGTGACAGACAAGGAACAAACTGAAACTAACTGACAGCTCAAGATAAATATCTACTCAAACTTAGTTCCTCGCTTATAAATTCAAGCCCACTATGCAAAACATTTTCCAAACACAGTAAACTTTTGAATTTACTGTTTAAATATATTCTTAGGGATAAAGGGATCAAAGGGACTGGGGAGAAAGCGGAAACAGAGCACTAAGTTGGATGGCAGAATAGGCTCAAGGGGCTGAATGGCCTACACTTTTCTCTGCTTCTCTATTGTTGCCAGGAGTTCGATATCACTGCACACATCTGTCGCCAGAATAAGGCAAATTGACAGCTTTCTGAAACACCTCTTGGTCGATCCTTTTGTCTCAGATTACTATTTATACTACCTGTGAGACAAGACAAACAGGTTATGGATCATAGCGCTGAGAATCCATCAGGTTGCCTCTGTATCACATAGGGCATTGTAGCTCTCTGGAGAACAAATATGAACAGGACACAATCGTTCTTCTGCTCATGGAAATAACAAGAAAACAAGTTTTCAAGAGTAAAGAAAAAGTCAAAGCAGTATGAACCGAATCAACTTCTTTAGATCAACCTGCTGTTCAGACGTTATTCGAACTGAGCCTATTGAAATAGATGATGTGCCTATATCAAATAAGCACAAACACCTTAAGACAAAGGTGACTTACAAAGGTGTCTCAGTTGCTTCAACATTTTTTCCTACATAATCTAAATATTGTAACGAAAATCTTTTATCTTCTTTGCAAAGACACACTTTACATACAGCCAAAGATAGTAAGAGCTGCAGCTGCTGGAGTCAGTGATAACACAGTGTGGATCTGGAGGAACACGGCAGGCCAGGCAGCTTCAGAGGAGCAAGAAAGCTGACGTTTTGCTTCGGGACCCTTCTTCAGAAATGGGCCATATAGCCAGCTTGTTTCTCAATGTCTCAGAAATGCTTCACCACCCCGCAAATATGCTTTTAGCTCAGTTGGCTAGATGGCTGGCTTGCAATGTGGAATGGTGTCAATAGCTTGGGTTCATCTCCTGTACTGGCTGAGATTACTGTGACAGTCCTGTCTTCCCACACCTGAGGTGTGGTCATTGTCACGTCAAACCACCACCCATCATCTGACTTGATCAAAAGAGTCAGACTACAGTGATAATAAAATGTGAGGCTGGATGAACACAGCAGGCCAACCAGCATCTCAGGAGCACTCCTGAGATGCTGCTTGGCCTGCTGTGTTCATCCAGCCTCACATTTTATTATCTTGGAATCTCCAGCATCTGCAGTTCCCATTATCTCAGACTACAGTGATGTTATTTATCTTTAATATTACGATCCCTTTGAGGCTTACCACCTTGGAAGTAGATAAATCACAGAGAGGCCTCAGAGGATGATTGTTACAGGATGGCCAACCCATTGCATTTGGCTCTGAGGTCCTTGTGACAGCTCAGGCAAAAACTGCTGCAACATACAAAGAGAATTTCTCAATCTGGTTTTCAGAATACCATCTAGCTTTTCGACAAGTTGTTCATGATCCACCTACACAACCGGGGAGGCAACGGGCCCTATGGGCCGAATGGGGCCCTTAAATGACAAATAAATGGCCGTGGGGTAATTAAATCTGTATGACCTCAGCTAGACAACATTGTAGTATCTTTTCACTAACTCTTTGATGTACAGCAAAGTTTCAAACTCTTACCTCGTCTGAACAATGAACAGAACAGTACAGCATGGGAACAGGCCCTTTGGCCCACCATGTTCGTGCTGACCATGATGCCATTCGAGACTAATCCCATCTACCCACACACGGTTTTCGTCCCTCTACCCCCTCGCTGTTCATGTGCCTGCATAAATGCCTCTGAAACATTGTTGTTGCATCTGGTTTGTCCTGGTTCGGCGTTGTTAACTGCCCACATGCTCTTTCATCTTGCCCTTGTGCCATTTTCCTTCTTTCCCTCCAGTAATCTATCATACACCTGGAAACCTATGCTCTTCATGGAGTTTGAATGTTGCCGACAAGCAATGGATGAGCCCAGTTTGTAGTGTAGTTCAAAATTGCACCTCACAAGAGATGTCTCTCGATGCACATATAACTTGTGATGATCCAAAGGTGATATCATGGTGGGTCGAAGGGCCTGTTCCCATGTTGTACTATTCCGTTCGTTGTTCAAATGAGATGAGATTTTGAAACCTTGCTTTAAATCAATGGGTTAGTGGAAAGATGCTACAATGTTGTTTAGCCCAGGTCATACAGATTTAATTAGCCCGTGGCCATTTTTTTGTCATTTAAGGGACCCATTTGATCCATAGAGCCTGTTGCCTCCTCTGGTAGTGTAGGTGGATGGGGTAACAGGTGTGCTGGAAGTGTTGGGGTTGCTGAGTAGGGATCAAGCATGACACTGCTGACATAGCACCCAATTTCACACTCATACCCCTAACATGCTGCCCTCAGAATATTCTGTCCATCAGCACTCATCCATCAATACTGCTGTCTGTTCCCAGCATTCTCTGTACTTAATCCACAACTTGACTCATTCTATGTCATGAGAGTCAGTATGAAAGGTGCAGAAGTACACTGAAAGAAAATCTTAACATGTTAGAAACACTCAACAGCTGAGGCACTATTGTGCACTAACAGAAAATGCTCTCCCCATTTTCACCAGGTCCCAGTGGATTTGACAGGGATCAAGCAGCCCACTGATGGAGTAGTTAGGATGTAAACACCCTGAGTTAATGGGTCTCAAAGGCAAAATGCGAACGCAGGACTCAAGCATAACAGAAATTTGATGTGCAAACTATTCTCCCAGGATCGTAATATCAATGTAAGTTCGTTCCGAAAATTTTCAGTTGGACATAGAGGAGCCACTGCACTCCCAATCGGTTGAAAAAATGTTGGCCAATATTTCAGCGCAGTGCATAATTAATAAAACCTGTTAACGGTGTTGAAAACTCATCAATCTGCTATGCAAATGTGGGAAGATGTGCCTTCAGCTCAGTAATGTGTTATGGCACATTTTTATGCCACTTACTACTTCATGCAAAAAAGATTACACAATGCTCTGAGCTCTTAATTCAACCTAGTTCTTATACATGCCATTACACAGCCATTTAGTACCGCTCAGAGTTCTTGATTGGTTCGCCGAGCTGACTGGCTTTCAAGCAAACGTTTCATCTCCCTCCTAGGTGACATCATCAGTGCTGTGTAGCCTGTGCTGAAGCACTGTTGTTCTGTCCTGCTCTGAATTTATGTAGTTCGGCCTATCTTGGGGGGCCGTCTTGTTTCTGGTTTTGCACTGTAATGGTATGTCGAGGGGGTCTATTTCAACCTGTTTGTTAATTGTATCAGTGGTTGAAAACCAGGCCTCCAGGAAGTCCTGTGCTTGTATTTGTCTTGCTTGTCCTACTTCTGTAACTTTGTACTGTCACTCAGTCAAAGTGATGTCCTTCTCTGTCAGAGTGTATTGAAACAAGGGAGAGCTGGTCATGCCATTTTGCTGCGAGTTGGTGTTCATGAATCCTAGTGGCAAGTTTCCTGCCTGTCTGTCCTATGTAGTATTTTTCACTGTTGTTACGTTGTATTTTATATATAACATTTGTCCTGCTCATTGTAGGTATGGGGTCCATGCGAGTAACTGACGAAGTGTGGCTGTTGGTTTGTGTGCTATCTTTATTGCAAGAGGTCATAGGAGTCTTGCAATCAGTTCTGATATGTTTCTAACATAGGGTAAGGTTTTCCAGAGTGTTGGGGTGTACAGTGTCTTCATGGTATTGTTTGTTTGCCAGGCATTGGTGCCTGAAGCTGTTGGGAGAATCATCATTTGGAAGGACTCAGTATAGGTGTTCCTCTTCATTTTTGTGCAGCCCCAGGGTGTTGCAGCCAGTTATTACTTGTTTAAACAGAGTCCTGACGTAGCTCTGTTTGTGGACACTTGGCTGGTTTTCAACCACTGACCCCGAACTTGCAGTGGCCTACCACTGCCACACCACCTTGCTCTCCAGTCAGCATCTCTATCTCAAGCTTGCTGCAGTGCTCCAGTGAAGCTCAGCGCAGCTTGGAAGAACTGCATCTCATTTTCTGCTTGGGAACTTTGCAATGAACAAACATGTTGAAATAAGCCTCATCTACTTACCACTGTTGTACAAAACTGGAAACAGGGCTGCCCACCATTACAGACTGGACCATATAAATTCAGAGAGGGACAGAACATCAACACTTCAGTGGAGGCTACACAGCACTGACAGTGTCACCTAGAAGGGTGACAAAGCATCTGTATGAAAACCAATCTGCTTGGTGAACAAATCTACAACTCCAACCACAACCCGAGATCTTCAACAAAACATAGGTAAGAAGTTTGTAGGCTGGTTAGAGGGACAATTAAAAATCAATCACATTACTGTGAAGCAGCAGTTACCTTCCTGGTTGGACAACTTTTCTTTGTGAAAGGAAGTCTTTTGAGCAACAGTAGGCTATTTGACCTCTTGAGCCTGGTGTGTCATTCTGACCATTGAGCTTAAAACCCTAATCACACTTTCTTCCACACACCCCCAACCTCATATTCCTTGATCCCTTTAGCCACAAGAGCTATATGCAACTCCTTCTTGAAAAACATAATGTTTTGGCCTCAACCACATTCGATGGCAGAGAATTCCACAGGCTCACCACTCTGTAGGTGAAGACATTTCCCTGCATCTCAGTCCTGAGAGTTTACCTCTTTCTATTGAGGAGCAATGACACACTCATCATACTGCCACCAAAATAAGAACTGATAAAATGAACATAGCTCTGTATAGCTCAGCATCTGCTCACAATGTGCACTGGGGAGACAAAACAATGGTCTGCATGTCCACTTTGCGAAACACCCACGTTCTGTCCGTAAAACTGACCCTGAGCTTCCAGTTGCCTACCACTCCAAGACACCACCTTGCCCCCTGGCCAACATCTCTATCTCGAGCTTGCTGCAGTGCTCTAGTGAAGCTCAACGCAACTTGGAAGAACTACATCTCATTTTCTGCTTGGGAATTTTGCAGCCTTCAAGACTCAACATTGAGTTCTGCAAGCCTATAGCCTGAACACCATCTTCCCTGCCCTTTGTCAAACCCCATAACCCCAAACATGGATTGCTTTTTATCACAGACAATCCATTTTTACCCACTCATGGTTCCCATTATCAACCATTCACCTTCCCTGGCTTACTATCAGACCATCCCTTACCATTCCTTTTTCAACTTCCTATTGTTCTGTCCCTCTGGGCTCCACCTTCCACCTTCCACTTACTCCTTTCCCCACAAATCCCACTCACCACTATATATCCCACCTTCTCCTCATTGCTTTCAGTTCTGAAGAAAGGTCACGAGATTCAAAATGTTAACTTGTCTTTCTCTCCACTGATTCTTTCGGATATGTTGAGTTTTTCCAGCAAATTGTGCTCTGTTTCAAAATATTGTGTAGATTTGTTTACATTTTGTGAATTAGATGGATAGGGCATCAATGAAATTTAAGCAGTCCCCTTGTACATTCCCAAACATGCCAATGCTTTAATAAGCAAAGGTGGTGAGTCTTCCCTGACAATGATCAATAGCTTGGGAACATAAGACATTGCTTCTGACAGTTTATTGTTTCGAAGCAGTATTGTTGATCATTGCTTTGACATATTGTAAAAGTTTGCACAAACCTTAACGCCAATAAAGAATATTTCAGACTCCTAGGCTGTTCATTGTCAGGGAGTGAATCCATGTGGACCACTTGTGAGAAATTAGCTATGATCTGGAGCAATAGTAGGAAGTACCAACGATATCAGAAGGAGTCTTTTTTTTATTTCTCCTGGGCCTTTAGCAAATACATGAGGTGCGTCTTGGCACCCTGATGATATCAATACCATTGTGCTCTCATGCAGTGTTGCATTATAAGCTTCACTGTATAATAGAATTATCAAATCCCTACAGTGAGGAAGCAAGCAATCTGGCCCACTGAGTCTGCACTGACCTATTGAACAGTATCCCACCCAGACCCCTATATTATCTCTGTTCCCCCACATTTATTATGGCTATTCCACCTAGCCCTCACATCACTGTCAATATGGGCAACTCAGCAAGGTCAATTCACCTAACCTGCACATCTTTGGACTGTGGAAGTAAACCAGAGCACACAGAAGAAATCCATACAGACACAGGGAGAATGTGCAAACTCCTCACAGACAGTTGCCCGAGGGTGGAAGAAAATCCAGGTCCCTGGTGCTGTGAGGCAGCAATGCTAATCATTGAGCCCCTGTGCCATTTGAGAATTTTGGAAGGCGTATTATGATCCCAACTGACGTTATATCTGGACATGACAGATCCTAGATTGAGACTTGTTGATTGATCCTATTTTATTTTGGTTTGGTTTTAACAAAGTGGTCTCTCACTGAAGCAAAAGCATGCAAAACATCAGATCTTGCCTTAGTAATAAAACAGGAATGTATTTAATGAAGGCAAAATAAACTGAACCAAACTGTCTACAGCAAAGTTGTTCGAACCGGTACCTTAACAAGCAGCACTCTTGATAAACTGGCAAAAGTTATATTCCTCAAATACCTCAAATGAATAAGTATTTATGCCGTAAATAAAGTATAGCAGTGATGTGTGTGCCTCTGCATTATGTTTCGATTGTTTACCCCATGTTTTTACATTGATTTTGGGAGGTGGGTTGGCGTTTTTCCGTAGATTTTTTGAGTTGTGTTGATGTCACAAGCCTTCTCTTTGTAGGGGCTTACTGCAGTTACGCGTTTATAGCACAAATACAATGGTTTTCAAGCACATGGTAAAATCACAGTTTCATTAATTCTAAAACACTACTTTACAAATTGACAAGAAAACCAATAAGCTGATTCTGAACATGAAGTGATTTTTCTCAAAATACCCCAATTCCCCAAAACATACTTCTGGTACAGTACCCAAAAATACATCCTGAATAGTCCCCAAAGATACCACTCATATATTATTCAGAGCAGAATCCCTATCTGTATTATTTCAACTGCTACGTGTCACTGGGTCAACTATGCACCCGAGCTTAAATATACTCAACTTTACGTAGACTCTTCAGAGTTTTATCTCAACACTTATTTGGGACTATCACTAACACTGAGGCGATCCAGTCTCACTATGCCCTTTCTTTATCACAGCACTCTCTCATCTATTCAGCTCAGGACTTTGCAGGACTACACAAAACTCAAACGAAAAATCTAAGAACTAAACTCTCTCTACAAACTACAGATGTTTTACTTGAACTTAAAATAACCTCTGGTCTAACTAGAGATTGTTTATCCTGTGCAGTTGTAAAAAACCCAATTAACATACACAAAAACCCATTAATTCTAAAGCTAGGCCTCAGAACCAAATTTAAAAGAAATCACCGTGACAACAGAAATGGTTCCAAGGTAAAACAGACAGTCTACATTACTGACAGGGAAGAAATTAACGTTTAGTATTTTAGGTCTTTTAGGTTCTCGCTAATGTTAACCTCACCTTAATTTATCCACCTACAATCTTTGATGTAATATCATTAACAGATTGCAGAATCTTTGAGGCTTACTATACAGAAGGAAGCCCTTCAGCCCTTCGTCAATTTTTTGAGTGAACGTGCCTAGTCCTGGGCCTTAGATCATTCTTAAATATCGCATAGAATCCCTACAGTGCGGGTAGAGGTCATTCAGCTCATTGGGTCTGCACTGACCCTCCAGTCAGCATCCTGCCTTGACCTACACTCCTACCCTATCCCATATTTCCCATGGCTCACCCACCTAACCTCCAGGTTTTTGGAATGTGTAGGAAACTCACACAGAGACAGGGAGAAGGTGCAAACTTCACACAGACAGTTACCCCGAGGGTAGGGCCGAACCCAGGTCCCTGGCATTGTGAGGCAACAGTGCTAACCACTGAGCCACCATGCTGCCCTGTTCAATTCTCTTTTAACATTAATAATGAATTGGTTCGTTTTTAAGTAGGGCATTCCAAATCCTGCCAATAGTCTCTTGAAATCTCTTTAGAAATCAAGAAAACAGATGTTGTCTTTCAGCATCGGAAAATTAACAAACTGCTCAATATAACCAACCCATCATCTCATCATGATATCCATGTGTTTATTATTTTTAAACATCTATTAACAAAACTGGAGAGGCTTCAAAGTATGCAGGTTGAGTGATTTCCTTTCCACAAGAGCATAAACTTGGGAGTAGAAGTAGGCCATTCAGCCCATCAAACCTGCTCTGCCATTCAATGAGATTATGGCTGATTTGATAATCCCCTACCCCATTTTCCTGCCTTTTCCCCATAAGCCTTGATTCCTTTAATAATTAAAACTCTGCCAATCTCAGCCTTGAATATACTTAACAACACAACCTTGGCATCCCTTTGCAGCTCGGAGTTCTACAGATTCACTGCCATCTGGAAGAAGAAATTCTTCCTCATCACTCTCTTCAATGGGGAATGCTCTATTCTGAGGTTAGCTGTCTGTTCCTAGGCTCTCCCACAAAGGGAGACAACTTTACTGCATTAATCCTGTCAAATCCCCGGAGAGTCTTATATTTTTCAAGAAGGTTGTCTTTCATTCTTCTGAACTCCAAAGTGTACAGGCGCAACCCAGTCAGATTCTTTGAAGTTTGCATCACATGTTGATAGGGTGATAAAGAAGTCACTTAGCATGCTTGCCTTCTTTGTGCAGACCTTTGAGTATATCAGAGTTGATTTTTCTTCACAGATGCTGCTGGCCCTGCTGAGCTGTTCCAGCAGTTTCTGATTTTGTTCCTGACTTACAGTATCCATAGTTCTTTTGGTTTTTCTTTGCATATAGGAGTTGGGACATCATGTTAAGGTTGCACAGGATGCTGTTGGGAACTCTTCTGGTGTGCCCTGTTATACAAATGATATTATTGAGCAAGAGAAGGTTCAAAATAGATTTATCAAGAGGTTGCCAGGAATGGAGAGTTTGAGTGATAAGGAGAAGCCATTTACACTGGGATTTTTTGCCCCGGTAGCATAGGAGTTTGAGTGGTGACCTTATAGAGGTTTATGAAATCATTATGAGTGTAGATAAAGAGAATAGCAGGTGTCTCTTCCCAGGGTGGGGAATTTCAAGAGTAGGAGGCATATTTTTATGGTGAGTGGAGAAAAACTTGAAAAAAGACATGAGAGCAACTCTTTCACACAGAAAATGGTTTGTGTGTGGAATACAATTCCAGAGGAAGAGATGGAAGTGGGTACAGTTACAATGTTTAAAAGACATTTGGGTAAGTGCGTGAATTGGAAATGTTTGGAGGGATATGGGACAAGCGCAGGCAGGTGGGACTAGTTTAGTCTGGGATTATGGTTGGCATGGACTGGTAGGATGAAGGAACTGTTTGCAAGCTGTATGACTCTACGGCTCTTTGGGTCTATGCCTCTCCTCATAAGAAAAATCCATCCATCTGCAGAATCAGCCTAATGAACTTTTCTGGACTGTCTCCAAGGCCAGTTTCTATCTTTCCTCAGATAAGGGGCCCAAAACCATTCACAGCTGTCCAACTGTGGTCTAACAATGAGTTTGAGAAAAATGAAGGAATACGACTTTGACCTCCATGTTATCATTTTGCAAAATATTTTTTGAAACCAATATATTTATTGACACCATAATGTGATGATGTTTGTAAAAGAGTACCAAATGTAAACATTAGTCCTTTAGAGGATGAGAAGGCCACTTTAATAACTGGGAATGAGGAAATAGCCGAGACATTATACAGTTATTTCATGTCAGTCTTCACAGTGGAAGACACAAATAATATACCAAAAACTAATGGTAAGAAGGTTAGAGCAGGTGAGGACCTAAAAACTATCATCACTAAGGAGGCAGTCCTCGGTAAGCAAATGGGGCTAAAGATAGACAAGTCTCCTGGCCCTGATGAAATGCATCCCAGGGTACTAAAAGAGGTGATGGAGGAAATAGCAAATGCACTAGTAATTATTTACCAAAATTTGCTGGACTCTGGGTTGGTTCCCACAGATTGGAAAACAGCCAATGTGGCGCCACTGTTTAAAAGATGAAGTAGGCAAAAAGCAGGTAACTATAGGCCAGTTAACTTAACTTTGGTAGTCGGGAAAATGCTTGAATCTATCATTAAGGAAGAAATAGCAAGACCTCTGGATGTAACTTGTCCCATTGAGAACACCTAGCATGGGTTCATGAAGGGTAGGTCATGTTTTACGAATTTGGTGGAATTCTTTGAGGACATTACTCGCATGGTGGACAATGGGGAACCTGTGGATGTAGTATATCTGGATTTACAGAAGGCATTTGACAAGGTGCACACCAAAGGCTGCTACATAAGATTGAGTTATGCGGTATCACAGGTAATGTATTGGCATGGATAGAGGATTGGTTGACTAGTAGAAAGCAAAGAGTAGGGGTAAATGGATGTTTTCTGGTTGGCAGTCAGTTGCTAGTGGTGTGCCTCAGGGATCAGTGTTGGGACCCCAATTGTTTACAGTTTACATAGATGATTTGGAGTTGGGGGCTAAGCGTGGTGTGTCAAAATTTATAGATGACACTAAGGTGAGTGGTAGAGCAAAGTGTGCAGAAGACACTGAAAGTCTGCAGAGGGATATAGATAGTCTAAGTGTGTGGGCTAAGGTCTGGTAGAGGGGGTGCAATGTTGATACATGTGAGGTCATCCATTTTGGTAGGAATAACAGCAAAATGGACTATGTTTTAAATGGTAAAAAATTGCACCATGCTGCTGTGCAGAGGGACTTGGGTGTCCTTGTGTATGAATCACTAAAAGTAGGATTGCAGGTGCAGCAGGTAATTAAAAAGGCAAATGGAATTTTGTCTGCCATTGCTCGAGGGTTGGAGTTTAAAAACAGGGAGGCTATGCTGCAGCTGTATAGGGTCCTGGTGAGGCCACACCTGGAGTACCGTGTGCAGTTTTGGTTCCCTTACTTGAGAAGAGATACAGTAGCACTGGAGGGGGTGCAGAGGAGATTCACTCGGTTGATTCCAGAGTTGAGAGGGTTGGATTATGAGGAGAGACTGAGTATATTGGGTTTATACTCATTGGAACTCAGAAGAATGAGGGAAGATCTTACAGAAACATATAAGATTATGAAGGGAATAGGTAAGGTGGAGGCAGTGAGGTTGTTTCCGCGAGCAGGTGAAACTAATGCTGGAGGGCATCATCTCAAAGTAAAGGGAAGCAGATGTAGGGCTGAAGTCAGGAGGAACTTCTTCGCCCAAAGGGTTGTGAATCTGTGGAATTCCCTGCCCAGTGAAACGGTTGAAGCTACCTCGCTGAATGTTTTTAAGGTAAGGCTAGATACATTTTTGAACAGTAAAGGAATTAAGGGTTATGGTGAGTAGGCGGGTAAGTGGAGCTGAAACTCAAAAAGGTCAGCCATGATCTTATTAAATGGCAGGGCAGGCTTGAGGGACCAGATCCCTGCGCCTGCTCCTAGTTCTTATGTTCCTATGTTTGCCTGCTGCATATGTAGATGTGCAATTCCAGACAATTGTTTAAAAGGAAAATTAAATTTCTACTTTGTATAGAGCTTTATTTTTCTTAACTGATGCAGGCTCACATTGCTCTCATTATTAGCTGTTTGTTTAGTATTTTTCACCCTTTGTTAAATATATTTATGAGAGATATTTCTGAGAATGTGTACGCTTTTTTAGAATCCTGTTTTCACTAATTATGTAGTTACACAGCACTGTCAATTTTACAACGCAGAAGTGTACTGGACACTGTGATCTTGAAAATATTAAGTTACATTAACACTGTTGTGAAATGAATAACAAACACAGAGCATACTGGTGAAACTGAGCAGGTGTGGCTGCATCTGCGGTCAGAGACAAAAAAAAGTTAACATTTTGAGAACACGAGCAGAAGTTGCTTTAAAAGCTCAGCCGATCTGGCAGCATCTGTGAAGAAAAAATCAGATCTAACATTTTGGGTTTGGTGACCCTTCCTCAGAACTGATGATAGTTCGGAAAATGTGGGCTTATATGCAGAAAATAGGGAGGGGGATGGGGTAGGGAATAAATGATAAGATAGAGCCCAAAGAGAGTGAAGAGCAGTTGGATAGACAAAGGAGTTGAGAATGACCTCATGTCCTAGCCAGATCGCTAACAACTCCTTTGTCTATCCGACTGTTCTTCTCTCTCTTCGGGCTCTATCCTATCATTTACATTCTACCCCATTCTACCCCTCCCCCCATTTTCTGCATATAAATCAATGTTTTCCCAGCTACCATCAGCTCTGAGGAAGGATCACCGGGGCCGGAAACATTAGCTCTGATTTTTTTCTTCGCAGGTGCTGTCCAATCTGTAGAGCTTTTCCAGCAACTTCTGTTTGTGTTCTGGAATTTACAGCATCCACCAATTCTTTTGGCTTTTAGTTAACATTTCAAGTCTAGTATGACCCTGATCTTTAGAATTCTTACTGTTCTGATGAGAGTCTCACCAGAATCAAAGCCCTAACCTGTTTCTCTTTCTACAGATGATACCAGACCTGCTGAGCTTCACCAGCAATCTCTGAGTCTTTTTGGATTTCCAGCATCTGGAGTATTTTTGCCCTTATTTTTGTGATAAATGTATTTCACATGGCAAATAAACAGGACTATTCATGATGGGCATTCATTGTCATTTAGTTACTCATTAAGGTGACTGTTGGTGTTGGTGAAATGAAGTAAACAAGACAACAGCCTTGTTTCTACACGTAGTGATCCCATAATTCGATGATTAACAGAAAACACTTTCTGAGACCCTTTCCAAGCAATATCTTCCTTCAAACTTTCAGGATTCAAGGTTAAAAAATTAGTTGCATGCAATACTGCAGAAATCATCATCATCAAATCTCTACAATGTGGAAACTGGCCCTTCAGCCCAACAAGTCCACAATCACCATCAGAGCATTCCACCCAGACCCACTGTCCTAATCTGCACATCACTGAACCCTATGGGCGATTTAGCATGGCCAATCCACCTAACAGGCACATCTTTGGACAATGGGAGGAAACTGGAGCACCTGGAGGAAATCCACGCAGACACAGGGAGAAATGTGCAGACTCCACACAATCAGCCACCTGAGGGTGGAATTGAAACCAGGTTGCTGGTGCTGTGAGGCTGCAGCGCTAACTGCTGAGCCACCATGCCTGAATTAGGTCAGGAAAGAGACTATTTGATCCATCTCCACGCTAGGTCTTTTACAGATGAAGCCAAGACTCATCTTAATGTTCACGTCTTTCTCCAATGCCTCAAATCTTCCTCTGGTACAAAGAGTTGTACCTTGAAAGATACAATGGCCTGTCTACCTCAACGATTTCTTGTGAAGATGCATTCCGAACAAAATAGGCGTTTTTCCTGTCATTTCTCATCATTCATCCAATGCGAATTTTAAACAGATGGATTTACGGTACCAATTCTCTCCAAACAGAGGCCGCAATCGTCCCTCATTTACCTCTCAGCATTTTAATTAAATTTACTTAATCTCCTTTGATTCAAAGATTTAGTCTTGGTCATGCAACTCTATACTCATAATGATTCTTTCTGAATCTTAATAGCTTCAATCAATATTCTCAACCCAGTTAACGAATGGATGGAGAACAACAAACTCTATGTCATGCTATTCGGTAAATTTCAAAGTGAAGTGGAGAAAGTGGATTAAGATAGTTCCAATTTGTTTATGCCACAAGAACACTTTGATATTGCTCTGTAAGCATGAAGTGTACCAAATCCAACTCCTTTTTCAGCTATGCAATGTGTTGCTAAACGTTGTCATTGTGAGTGAAACCTTCAGAGCTTTCCATCAATTCATCAGTCAAACAAGTGGCAGCTGATCCTTTCAGATCAAGTCGTTGATCAACATTTGCTCTGCTTGAAGTCTGAATACTTCCAGGCCATAAAAAGAAAAATGGCTAAAACCAAATGTTGGGAACCACTTTTTGTATCAAAATAAATCTCTCAAACAGCATGTATCCTTCAAAGAAAAATCAAAAATAAATGAGCTAGCTACTACCTTCAATTTTTTGGGGGGCATCTTGCTGTCTTGCACATTGGCTGTTGCATTTCTCTATGCTGCAACCGTGACTCAAAATTAAATGATAAAGCATCTTGTGGCACTCAAAGATCGAAAATGCAAAATAGCAGCAGAAACAGACCAAGTAAAAAGGTGGCACAGTGGCTCAATGGTTAGCACTGCCGCCTCCCAGCACCAGGGGCCCACGGTCGATTCTAGCCTTGCGCCACAGTCTGTGAGGAGTTTGCATGTTCTCTCTGTATTTGTGCGGGTTTCTTCCAGGTTCTCTGGTTTTGTCCCAAAGCCCAAAGATGTGCAGGTTGGGCAGCTTAGCCATGGGAAATAAGGGGTCATGTTGAAAAGGTACGGGAGTGGGCCTGGGTGGAATTCTCTTCAGAGCATTGATGTGGACTGGTTGGGCTGAATGGCCTGCTTCCCTATTGTAGGGATTCTATGATTTGGCCCTCGAGCCTTCCATTTGCCTTTGATTCACCACATCCTCTACCTTACAATAATCTGCCTGCGTCCAGCTTGAAAATATTCAATGATCCACCTCCAGGGTCTGCTGAGGGGGGAGTTCCAAATTCACACAACCCTATGAGAGAAAAGAATTCCCTGTCCTCAAAGGATGGCACCTAATTTTAAAACAGGTCTTTCCCAGTTCTGAGCACAACGGACCAACTTTAAAAAATGCACACCTTTCTATCCGCTTGATGAATTGAGCACTTGAAGCGATGGTTCAGGCCTGTCCACTCCCAGATAAGTCTGGAGAGAGAAAGGCAGCACAGCATTTTCTGAAATAGCTGATACTTCAAGCCCACTCCCTTGATGATCAAGTTCATTAGAATTTAGTAAGTTTGCAGATGACAACAACTGGTAGTGTAGTGGACAGCGAAGAAGGCTACCTCTGAATAAAACGGGAGCTTGATCAGTTGGGCTGATGGGGTGAAATTTAGCAGATGGAGTTTAATTTAGATAAATGTGAGGTGATGCATTTCAGGAAGGCAAATCAGTGCAGGGCTTATATTGTTAATGCTAGAGACCTGGGGACTGTCACTGAACAGAGAGACCTTAGAGTACAGGTTCATAGTTCTTTGAAAGTGGAGTTACAGGTACACAGGATAGTGAAGAAGGCGTTTGGTATGCTTACCTTTATTGGCCAGTGCAGTGAGTATAGGAACAAAAGCAGAAGTTACTGGAAAAGCTCAGCAATTCTGTGATTCGGAACATTAACTCTGCTTTTTTTCTTCACCGATGCTGCCAGGCCTGCTGAGTTTTTCCAGCAACTTCTGTTTTTGTTCCTGACTTACAGCACCCACAGTTCTTTCAATTTTCATTGAGTGCAGGAGTTGGGAGGTCATGTCACGGCTGTACAGGACATTGGTTCAGCCACTTTTGGAATACTGCATTCAATTCTGGTCTCCCTGTTATAGGAAAGATTTTGCTAAACTTGAAAGTGTTCAGAAAAGATTTACAAGGATGTTGCCAGGGTCGGAGGGTTTGAGCTATAGCGAGAGCCTGAATAGGCTGGGGCTACTTTCCCTGGAGCTTCGAGGGCTGAGGAGTGGCCTTATAGAGGTTTATAAAAGCTTATGATGGGCTTACCCAGGGTGAATAATCAAGGTCTTCACACCAGAGTTGGAGAGTTCAAGACTGAAGGGCATAGGTTTAAGGTAGGAGGGGAAACAATTAAAAGGACAAAGGGGGAACTTTTTCACACAGAAATTGCTGCATGCATAGAATGAACTGCCAGAGGAAGCGGTAAAAGTTGGTAGATTTCATAGAACACAGAACATTCAGCCCTCGATGTTGCACCAACCTGTGAACTAATCTAAGTCCCTCCCCTACACTATCCCATCATCATCCATATGTTTATCCAAGGACTGTTTAAATGCCCCTAATGTGGCTGAGTTAACTACATTGGCAGGCAGGACATTCCACGCCTTCACCAGTCTCTGTGTGCAGAACCTGCCTCTTACATCTGTCTTAAACCTATCACCCCTCAATTTGTAGCTATGCCCCCTCGTACAAGCTGAAGTCATCATCCTCAGAAAAAGACTCTCACTGTCCACCCTATATAATCCTCTGATCATCTTGTATGTCTCTATTAAATCCCCTCTTAGCCTTCTTCTCTCCAATGAGAACAGACCCAAGTCCCTCAGGCTTTCTTCACAGGGCCTGCACTCCAGACCAGACAACATCCTGGTAAATCTCCTCTGCACCTTTTCCAATGCTTCCACATCCTTCTAGTAATGGGGCGGCCAGAACTGCACACAATATTCCAAATGAGGCCGCACTAGAGTTTTGTACAGTTGCAGCATGACATCACGGCTCCGAAACTCAATCCCTCTACCAATAAACCGAGCACACCGTAAGCCTTCTTAACAGCACTGTCAACCTGGGTGGTAACTTTCAGGGATCTATGTACATGGACACCAAGATCCCTCTGCACATCCACACTACCAAGAATCTTTCCATTTCTGCCTTCCTATTATTCCTCCCAAAGTGAATTACCTCACATTTATCCATATTAAACTCCATTTGCCACCTTTCAGCCCAATTCTGCAGGCTCCACCCAATTTCCAACTGGATGGCTACATGAATAGAAAGATTTTAGAGGGATATGGGCCAAATGCTGGCAAATGAGATCAGGTTAATTTAGGCTATCTGGTCAGCATGGATGAATTGGACTGAAGGGTCCGTTTCCACGCTATATATCTCTATGGCTCTGTCAGTCAAGATTGCAGCAGGAAGTGAAAAAAGTTGCAGTTAGAGGGGAGTCAAATTCTTTGCTAAGAGCAGCAGGGATGTAACTGTTGCTGACAATGGGCAGAAGAACTGAAGGTCACCCTCTCGGCGTGCTATATATAGGGTGCAGGCAAAGAACAGAGAGCCTCCAAGTCATTCCTGTTGTAAGTTCCTCGAGGCAAAGCCATCCCTGGTGATTCTGTCGACTTGAGTTTGCAGACCTTATCCTGGCAATCAGTGCAGAATGGATGATTGAGCAACCAAATACTTTTGTGTGATTTGTACATGGCTGTGATGAAAAGAAGAATAATGCTCACATTAGGTTTGATCAAGAAAGCTACGTGCTGCACATGCAGAAGCAAGCAAGCTTTGCATTTTTAATATCTTATGGGTTGGCACTTTGTCATAGATGCAATGTTTCCCTGGAAGCCATTTTGAGCTGCTGAATGACTGGACCAATTAAATAAAACTGGTGAAAATGGTTTATATTCATCATGTTGGCAGTATTATAGACCAAGGCACTCACAAGTTTCGAGAAAGGGTTTTATAGTCTCGATACTAAATCTTTTTGAATGTTGCATACTTAAGTAGGAAATTCATGAGATACACTGGGGCCTGGCTTTCTTGTGCTCAAGTTATAAAGAAGTGGTTAAGAATTGCCAAAATTATTACATGTTGATACCCACTCAATGAGTGAACTGTAGGACCTCGTAGGGATGTTTTCATAGAACGTCTACAGTGTGGAAAGAGGCCATTTATCCCATCAATTTCATACTAACTCTCCAAAGACCATGCCACTCAGACCCAACCCACAGCCCTCTCCCCCAACTTACCCCTGTAATCCTGCATTTTCCAAGGCTAATACACCTAGCCTGCACATCCCCGGACTCTTCGAGCAATTTTCTATGCCCAGTCGACCTAGCCTGCATATCTTTGGACCTTGGGAGGAAACTGGAGCAAACCCATGCAGACATGAGGAAAATGTGCAAACTCTGCGTGCGGCAGCTGCCCAAGGGTGAAATCGAACCTGGGTCTCTGGCTCTGTGAGACTTCCATTACCCCACACCTCCAAATCCTCCCATTGTTCACTTTTATTGGCACTTCTGTTCAAGCATCCGAACTGCCTTTTGCAGCAGCTCAAGTTGACATTGACAGCTTAAGTTACAGAAACACAGGAAGTAGGTTAGAAATCTGCTGAGAATTCCGATCAATGTTAATTTGGCCATTACCGCCTTAATTAATGTTCTTAATTCCTCAGCTTTTGATTTCTCTGAGAATGTATCCTGTAGTTTTTAGTATACTGTAGCATTTTTTGCCTCTTAGCCAGACAATTGTGACGTCGAGTTCCACACCAGAGCCTTCAGCCCACAGCCTGATATTCCAGTGTGAAACTGGGGACTGCTGCATGCCAGAAGCTCAAGTTACACACAAAGACAGTGCTGCACTGTCAGAGTATCACAGAATTGTTGCTGTGCCAAAGGAGACCATTCAGCCCATCAGCTCCAAAGAGCAGTCAGATTGAAATGGAAATATTAACTCTGTCACTCTATCCACAGCTGCTGCCGGGCCTGCTGAGTTTCTCTGGCACTTTCCATTTTCATTCAGGCTACTGTGCTGCTTCTTCAAGTGATCATCTCACCTAGGCCTAGTCTACTGCCTTTTCTCAGAAAACTTTTACATTCTCCTTTTTTAATAACTGCCTTTTGAAGACCCCAAGTGAGCTCGCTCACCGACACAATGTGTTAGGAAGGGGAGGTAAACCCTCCTGATAATTAAAATCATAACACAAGCCCCAGTCTGTTACGGTGGAAGTAGAGGACGCCTTCTAAAAATGAAACTTGAAACACCCAGAGAAGCTCACCTCACCTCACCTAACCTGTTAAACTGTTACAGAGAAGGAGAGGTTAAATTAAAGAAAATCTCTGACAGCCACTTTATAAGTAACAAGCAACAATTTATTAATTTATCATAACAGTGAACAAATTAGCAGAACTACAACAAACTGAACACTCCCCCCGAACTCCTAACTATTCCCTTACTAAATAAAATTCTGCTGTAATGCTGTTCAAATAAACACAAGTCCCACTTATATAAACCCAATTATTTAGACATCAATAAACTACAACTTAGTGTCTCCAAGTTCACACAGTCTGCATCTTCTGGAGCACTCTGCCTTCTCCAGTCTTTCTTTTGTCAATCTCTGGTCACAAACGCCTTTCTTCCCCTGTCTCCTACTGCCAAGGATGTTTTCTCTGTATTTTCTTCATTGAGGACTCTGAGCTAAAAATGCCACAGTACCTTTCATATTAATTAGATGGTGCTCTTCTCTGAGAGCTAAAAGTTGCTATCACTTGGTATCTGGCAATTGGCGGCCCCTGATTTTCCAAATGCCCTCATCTTTATACCCTTGATGATGTATTAATTTCTTTACAATCGGATTAGTTCTAGGTTGCCACCACCGACGGACTTAAATTTAATAGGTCTGTGGTATCTAAAGGCTTGGTTTAAAATTGATTGGCTAAATTTGAAAAGACTCGTCTTGGTAAAAATGTTACTTGGCTGTTCAGTTCAAAATGTGTCTATGGGAGCACTCACTGTGCACCTGTACTTTAAGCTGCTGGTCAGACATCCATTTTAACTGTGAGCACCGAAAAAGTGCCAACTTTTAAAGAAACAGTGCAATGCTCTTCCCCCTTTTGACAATTTTACACACACCTACTTCGCAACAAATGCATTCCAGATTGTAAACACTCGCTGCCTCAAAAGGATACTCTTCCAATTGCTTCTGCTCCTTTTACTA
Organism: Stegostoma tigrinum; assembly: GCF_030684315.1. Taxonomy (NCBI): domain Eukaryota; kingdom Metazoa; phylum Chordata; class Chondrichthyes; order Orectolobiformes; family Stegostomatidae; genus Stegostoma; species Stegostoma tigrinum. The sequence goes on along the minus strand of NC_081361.1, from coordinate 94,028,892 downwards.
ACTACTTGAAATCTGTGTGTGATCATTCTCAATCCTTTCCTCAGTGAGGACATTTTCTCCCGTATTTACGCATTCGAGATCCCTCATGATTTTGAATCATTCAATCAGATCTCCTCTCAGCCTTCACTTTTCCTCAGAGAACAGCCCCAGCTTCTCCAATCCATCTTCAAGCTGAAATTCCTCATTCCCGGAATGATGCCTTCACACCCTTCATAAACACAACTGGACTCAAGGTTCTAGTTGCTTTTGCGCTTTGTGTCTCTATTAATAAATCTTATGGGGAAGGCGATGGACATGTGTTATTATTGCTAGACTATAAATCCAGAGACCCCAGGAATGTTCTGAGGACCCAGGTTCAAATCCCGCCATGGCAGGTTGAGGAATCTAATTGTAATTTTTAAAAATTGAAATTAAGAATTTACCAATCACCATGAAATGATTGTTGGAATAGTCCACCTGTTTCACTTTCGTCCTTCAGGGAAGGAAGTTTGCCATCCTCACCTACTCTGGCCTACATTTGACTCCATATTCATCACAATGCAGCTGATTCTCAACTGGCAAATGAGCAATTAAAGATGGGCAATAAATTCTAGCCTGGTTCGTTATGAATTTTTTTCAAAAAATGAGATGCTCCACTAACTACCCGTTCAACCTGTCCTTCCAGCCTTTGTGACATGTATACACAAACATCCAGGTAACTCTGCTCCTATATTCTCTTTAGAACTGGACCCAATGGTCGTCCGAGCTGCAGCCATTTGAAGGTTCAGCACGGGGTGAACGGTGCCATCATAACGCTCGCACCATTGGTCTTCAGGTCCAGAAATCACTGCCCCACATGGACCTCAGAAGTCCACACAGCCAGAACTGAGGGAATGCTGATTGAATACTTTGTGTTCTGTTGTCTGCACAGCTTTGCTGTTAAAAAATATCACCTCACTCTTGACTACCTTGAGCACCTATCAACTCACCACGCCAAATTGCCTTTTGAATTTCCAAACTAAACATCTCACATGTTCCATCTTTCTGCATGCAACACTAAACTGAAGCCCCTGGCTTTCTGACTCTTTGACCAAACCTGCACAATTGACGATCGTATGGCACTATTTGGGAGAGGAGCAGGGGAGTTTTCCATGATGTCCTGAGTTATGTTTAGCCTTTAAACTAATATCACAAGGGCAAATGGTCTGGTCATACTCATGTTATTATTTACTAATCTTGCTTTGTGTGGATTGATTGTTATAACTCTAACATTACAAGAGTCAGGATGTTTCAGAAGTAGATTGTTCTGAGGTTGTGAAAATGACTTTACAAGTGCAGGTTGTTCTACAATTTCATGTTCTATGCAATTGATACACTGGGACTTTACTGCCATTGGCACTTAATTGCCTAGAGAGCAATAAGATATCGAGGAATTTAATATGATGCAGGATGGAATCAGGTCTGCACATAGTCCTGCCCGTACTGTGTGGGTCCACATTAATGTTGGAACCAAAGTGTAGAATCAGCTACTCGACTCTTTCTGCTCTCAATCTAGGTCATGACCAATGTCTTCCTTTGTCGTGTGACTCAAATGGCTTCAAGGAAAAAAAATCTTTCAGTGTTAAAACAATGTTCAAGCAGGAACGTGGCCCAAATCTTGTCATCAGTGTTTGAAATGGGCTTCAAAAGTTGGATTCCTGACATGAGATCACCACCAGTGTGATCTGTTAAATTTATCATTGTCATTTCTGCATATATTCTGGATTCCCTTGGTTCAGGGACTCGTTGCCAATTTTCTATTCAGAATATAATAATGTGACTTTAAACACCCTCGAAATGAAATGCAGAAATCCGCAGGGAAGACTTCAGCTACAGCCTGGTGACTTTCATTAGATACATTGGAGCAAAGGTGTCAGGAAGGACATTGAAGGAGAATGTTGCTTCTCTAGTTGGAACTAGTCCAAGTTCTGCTTGTTCTATAACCTCATGGAACATTAATTATGCTGATGTACAGTTTTACTGTGTTTTTCCAACTACTTCATGGTGACTATTCAGTATGTACTTTTTATTCATTCATGCATTGTGGACAGTGCTGGCTAGGCCCATCACTAGCCACCCTTGCGAAGGTGGTTGTGAGTTCCTTTCTTTAACTGCTGTAGTCTATGTACCATAGCAATGCCAATTTGGTTCAGGAGTTTCCAGCAAGTGGAAAAAAGCAAAGATAAAATTTATAACAAACCCAGAGAATGCTGACGAAATTCAACAGTTCTGAGAGCATCTGTGGTGAAAAAGTGAGAGTCAATGTTTTGGGCTCAATATAACTTGGCTTCAGAACTCAAAATCTGAATCTTGCCTAGGTTTCTAAGTCTTAGCATGTTTGTTGGTTGGCTGATTTGTGATGTAGAGTAATACCAACAATGCAGGTTCAATTCCTGCGCCAACTGAGCTTACCATGAGATCTCTCCTTCTCAACCTCTCCCTTCACATGAGGTGTGGTAACTCTCTGCATCACTGACCACCAGCTATCTCTCTGCAATGGGAAAACAGCCCTATAATTTGGTAGAACTATGTTGATTTTTACACTCCAACCAATTACCAAGTGCCATTTTCAGTCCAAGCTGAGATTCATAGACAGGCCAGAGCAGGTCAGCACAGCACATGTTAATGCTAGTGCACTAGTTGAATTGCAAATGATAGCTTTGATGTTTTGTGCAGAAAAGACAGAGACTCGTGTCCCATCTTGCTGAATTGAGATTAGGAATTCATTGCCTCATACTACTAATGCTACAAGACCTCCCGGCCCATGCAGAGCTGGGAAAATTCCTGTACTGGCAATGTTGTAAGTAGTGAATGCTACAGTACCACTTAACACTATGCTGTGTCACACATCTACCAACTCAGAGAGAACATTGGGCAATGTGCATGCATAGCATAAGGAAGAAAAGCAGCAAAACTTACAAATGTCAGGTACTAGACTGGCTCATCTTGTATACATCAACATGGTGCTCCTGTAACAGCAGTAAATTCATTCCCGAGAGTTAATGCTTCCTTTTACTGTTTTTCTCCATCTTAAGGAGCATGTTTTCTTCACCCACAGAAAGAGGTGGATCCCACAGTCCTCAGTTTGCAATTGGGCTCAGCACCAGTTAGAGAATCAGTCGTGGTAGCTCAGCCATGATTGAGTCGATGGGAGCTTTCAAGAGGATGCTAGTAGTTTCGAGGATGTGGGCCAATCCCTGGCAAATGGGACTAGACTTAATTAGGATATCTAGTCAGCATGGATGAGTTAGACTAAAGGGTCCATTCCTATGTTGTATATCTCTATGGCTCTATGGCTATATTGGATGGTATTTTGGATTGGAACGCTATGCAAGAATGGGGGGGAAAAAGCAGGAGATTGGCACCAAATAATTGAGCCATAATAGGCACAATGGTCCAAATAATCTCTTTCTACACCTCAGTAATTCTGTGACCACACTCTCATATTAAAATACAAAAGTTGTAGGTTCAGTTTCAAGAGTTATAGAGTCATGTAGCACAGAAACAGACCTTTTAGCCCAACTTATACATACCAACCAAGATTTCCAAATTAAACCGGTCCCATTTTCCTACCTTTGGCCCCTATCCCTTTAAATCTTTCCTACTCATGTACCTTTCCCAAATAAAACAGCTTCACAGATTCAAAGTCACTATTCAGGCCGAAAGAACTGTGGACGGTGCAGATCAGGGACAAAAACAGAAGTTGTTGGAAAAGCTCAGCATGCCTGGCAGCATCTGTGAAGAAAAAGTCTGAGCTAACATTTTGCATCAGATGACCTTTCCTCAGAATCGGACCCAAAACATTAAATCAGGCTTTTTCTTCACAGATGCTGCCAGACCTGCCGAGCTTTTCCAGCAACCATTATTTGTATTCATTATTCAAGCTGATGTCCAATGTTTCCTGCTGGAGGCTCTCTATCAACTAAGATATTAAACTGAAATAGAATCTGGCGGTGGCATGGTTTGGGCCAGGGAGCCTGAGAGAGACTTTGTGCTGCCTCTTTTTGGGAGCAACCAACAAAGCACATCCCAATGAGACAGCGGTGAGATCATGGCTGATCCTTTTCCTTGAATCAAGACCCATGAGGAAGAGGCCAGCATCACTGGGGTGGTAGTGACTTTATCTTGAAAGACGCCACCATAACTCCAAGATCACGAAAAACCAAAGGCACACGTTAAATAGTAAAGTGTAAAGCTAGATGAACACAGCAGGCCAAGCAGCATCTCAGGAGCACAAAAGCTGACGTTTCAGACCTAGACCCTTCATCATCAGAGATGAAGGGTCTAGGCCTGAAACGTCAGCTTTTGTGCTCCTGAGATGCTGCTTGGCCTGCTGTGTTCATCCAGCTTCACACTTTATTATCTTAGATTCTCCAGCACCTGCAGTTCCCATTATCACTATCGTACGCACACATTAAATAGCACGGGTTGGGGTTTTTGTATGGAGTGGGCTAAGGGAAGACGTGTGCGCAGGGAAAGCAAAGGCGGGGAATGATGTCCTCATAATGCACCTCCCCAATTTCTCATGTTCCATTGCCACAACATCCTTCCTATAGAAGGGCAACCAGAATTGTACGCAGTATTCTAAAAGTGTCCTCAGCAATGTCCTGTACAGCTGCAAAGTGATGTCGTAATTCCTACATGCAGTACTGACCAATGAAGGCAAGTGTGCCAAACACCTTCTTCACCATCATGTCTGCCTGTGACTCCTCTTTCAATGTAACTATGCACCTGCACCCCCAGGTATTTCACCAAAGTTTCAATTGTCTCTCCTAGTACCTTCTTCTTTGGGCTAATGTCCATTGTTCCTTGATCAGGCAATGATCCTTGACAGAGTGGTGATGAGGTGCTGTGCTGCTGCCTTCCATGGGGTGTTTGTGAATTTTAATCCAGCGCGATGTGGCCTTGGCATCACTTTTAACCTCTTCCCTTTGTGTTCACATCCTTTCAGAGCTGCACCCATCCACTTCAAACCTGCAAGCAATCTACACAAATTGAATTCTGGACCCTCACCCAGCACAAAACTTCGAGTCATTACAGCTCAAGGCACAACCACCTGTGGTGGAAGGATGTTGTTCAAGAGGGCAGAGCTGGCGAACGTAGAGATGCTGGGATTGTATGATCTGTTGTTCATTGCAGAGATAAAGTACCAGGTCGTGGAGTAATTTGGGATCAAGTTTTGGAATTTTAAAATGGAGGCCTTCAGCAACCGGCAAGCAAAGTAGACTAGGTGACAGGTGAGAGTTGCTAATGTGAAATGGGCATCGAAATTCATGATCATGATGAGATGTTTGCATTAAAATTACAGAAGAAAAGCAAGGGTCGCACAGTTGCAACCTTAAGGCACCTCACTATGCAATGAAAAGATTTGGGAATTTAATCTATTATTACAAAGTATATCAATTACTGTGTAAACAGTTTGAAATAATCATCATTAAAATGTTTCCTGTGTTCCAGAAGAAATCTGATCTAAATCCACTTTTAAAAAGAAAATGAAATGAAGGGCAAGATTACATTCACAAAGCGCACATTCAAAAATTGGAATCTGGGTTTAATTGCACCTGACAGGATAATTAGGGTAATATCCATTTGTTTTACTAAAGCAGGAAAGAACTGAGGCAGTGGGCAGTATTTGCAAATTAGATAATTTAAACTTAATCAAAAATAAAGGAATGAAAAATATGGATGTTAAGGTTGAAATCCTATCCAGGTTTTATTTTTCAATCCTCTCCTTGCCAGCATCCCATTCTTTACCCTCCACAAATCTCAGTTCACTCAAAACTTCCACTCATCAATCATCATTTGTTCACTGGCCTACATTAGCTCCTAATCTCCCAATGTCTCTGATTTAAAATGATCATCCTTATGTCTAAATCCCTTCATGGCTTTGTTGCTTTCTACTTCTGTAACATTCTCTATCCATAGAACTCTTGAAAATTGGTTTCCTTCCAGTTCTGGCCTCTTATGCATCCCTGCCCCTATTCCCTTCACCCTAACACTTCCAGTTGTGTCTTAAGATGTGAAGGACCTACACTCCCACCCTATGCCTTTCTGTCTCTCCACCATCCTCTTATGTGAGGACACTCCTTTAAGACCTACTTGGAATCATTGAGTTATACAGCATGGAAACAGACCCTTCAGTCCAACTCCTGCACTGACCAGATATCCCAGTCTGACCTGGTCCTACTTTCCAGCATTTGACCCATATCCCTCTAAACCCTTCCTATTTACGTACCCATCCAGATAGTGCCAGCCTCTACCACTTCCTCTGGCAGCTCATTCCAGACACGCACCACCTTCTGAGTGAAATGTTATCCCTCAGGTCCTTTTTAAATTTTTTTCCCTCTCACTTTAAACCTGCGCCCCCTATCTTTGGACTCCCCCACCCGAGAAAAAAATCCTGGGCTATTCACCCCATCCGTGCACCATCGTGATTTTATAAACCTCCGTAAAGTCACCCGTCAGCCTACAATGCTTCAGGAAATAATACCCAGCATATTTAGCCTCTGCCTACAACTCAAACCCTCCAAGTCCAGCAATGTCTTTGTAAATCTTTTCTGCACCCTCACGAGTTTAACATTTCTCCTATAGACCAGAATTGAAGGCATCATTCTCAAAAGTGGCCTCATCAATGTTCTATGCAACCACATCATGACATCCCAGCTCCTGTACTCAATGCACTGACCAATGAAGGCAAGTGTGCTGATCCTGCTTTCATCACCCTGTCTACCTGAGACTCCACTTTCAAGGAACTATGCACATGCATCCCGAGGAACTTCACTGAACAATGTTTCAAATAGCTCTCCTCCTATCTTCTCCTCTAGGTTGATGCCCATTTTTATTGATTACGGTTCTGTGAAGCACATCAATGTAAATTATATTTCAACAGTATGTATCTGTGATGGAGATTTTCCTTCAGCACATTTGAAAAAGGTCTCTTTAAAAGGGTCTTGTGGCACAGCATCAGAGACAATGTTTCTGAGCTGTGACCTTTCTACAGCTCTAAGTCACAGCATTCTGCAACATGTGAAAAAACATGGTAACTAGAAGCAGGATTAGGCCATTCAGCTCCTCAAACATGCCCTGCCATTTAGTAGAAGTCTGGGAGAATACCTTTCTCTACGTCATGTTCCCACAATTATGTCCAGCGGTTTGCAGATTCCCACCCAGCGAAATTATCTTCCTTGCATCCAGTCTAGTCGCATTGGAATTTTATGTTTCAATCAGTTCGTTTTTCATTTAACACGTGAGTACTGACCCCGATAAAACCAATCGCTCCTCACAGAACTGTTCTACTACCGTCAACATCAACCTGATGTACCTTCACTGTATCCCCTCTATGGCAAATAGGTCCTTTCATAGGTAGGGAGGCCAGCATTGCATGCAATGTTCCTGGTTTGCTCCCACCAATGCCCAGTATAACTGCAGTAAGACATCATTACTTCCAAACTCAAGTCCATTTGCATATTATTTGCCTTCCTACTTTTTTGCCAAGTCTTTCTGTCTGCTTTCAACTGGGATTGGTCAGTGGGCTTGATGGGGTGGATTGGTTGGAGAGAAGATGAGAATATTGTGTCAGGTCAGGGATGACAGGGAGGGTGGGTCAAAAAGGATGAGACTGGAGGTGGGGAGGTTTTGAAACCAGTAAAATCCATGTTTAGGCCATTGGGCTGTGGACTCCCAAGGTGGAATATGGAGTGCTGCTCCTCCAGTTTGTGGGAGGCGTCATTATGACACTGGAGGAGTCCAGGATGGGCATATCACCCAGGGAGTGGGAGGGGTAGTTAAAATGTTTCACATCTGGGAGGTTTTGTCATTTGTCGTGAACAGAGCGCAGATGCTCTACAAAGCAGTATCCAAGTCTACACTTGGTCTCATCGATATAGAGGAGGTCACGTCAGGAGCAACAGAAGCAGTAGACCAAGTTGATAGATGCACAGGTGAACCCCTGACTGATTGTCAAAAGCTTGTTTTGTGCCATGAATGGAGGTGAGGCTGGGAGGTATAGGGGCAGGTCTAGCACTTCCTGTGGTTGCAGGAAAAGGTGCCGGGGGTAGTGGGATTAGTGGGGAGTGTAGAGCGGATGAGGGAGTCACAGAGAGAGCAGTCTGTACTAAAGGCAGATAGGGGTGGGGAGGGAGATATATATTTGATGGTGGGATTGGTTTGCAGCTGGCAGAAGTGGCAGAGGATGATAGGTTGGATGTGGAGGTTGGTGCGATGCTCCGTGAGGATGAGGGGGGATTCTGTCTTTAATTTTGTTTTTGTTGGAGGAGGAAATGTGAGGGCAGAGCTGTGGGAAATGCAAGAGATGCGTTTGAGGGCATTTGCAATCAATGGAGGGGGGATATTGTTGTTCTTGAAATATGAGGACATCTGGGATGCCCAGGAATGGAACACCCCATCTTGGGCGCAGATGCAACGGAGGCAGAGGAATTGGGAGTTAGGGATTGCATTCTTGCAGGAAGGTGGACGAGAGGAGGTGTAATTCAGGTAGCTGTGGGAGTCGGTCGGCTTGAAATAAATGTTGGTTACAATGCAGTTATCAGAGATGGAGACAGAGAGGCCCAGGAAGGAGAGGGAGGTATCAGAGATGGTCCAGGTAAACATGAGGTTGGGATGAAAGGTGTTAGTGAAGTTGATGAGCTGTTCAAACTCCTCATGGGAGTCTGAGGCAGCGCCGATACGGTCATCAATGTAGCGGAGGAAGAAATGGGGGATAATGCCAGTGTACCTGCGGAAGAGGGATTGTTCCACATATCCTATGAAGAGGCAGGCATAGCTTGGGCCCATGCCGATTCCCATGACCACCCTCTTAGTCTGGAGGAGATAACCGAGAAGTTGTTAGGGGCAAAGATGAGTTTGGTTTAATTGATAAGGGTGTCAGTGGAGGGGGACTGGTTGGGTCTGCGGGAGAAGAAGAAGCAGAGGCTTTTAGGCCATCTGCATGGGGATTACAAGTGTAGAAGGATTGGACGTCCATGGTGAAGATGAGGTGTTGGGGGCCAGGGAATTGAAAGGCCTGGAAGAGGCAGACAGCATGTGTGGTGTCCCAGATGTAGCTGGGGAGTTCCGGGACCGGGGGCGGGGGGGGGGGGGGGGGGGGGGGGGGGGGGGGGGGGGGGGGGAGAAAACAGACTCAAGGTAAGTAGAGGTAAATTAGGTGGGGCAGGAGCAGGCAGAGATATTGGATTGGCCAGGGCCGTCAGGTTTGTGGATTTTGGGAAGGAGATAAAAACGGGCGGTGCATGGTTAGGGAATGATGAGGTTGGAGGCTATGGGTGGGACGATACCTGCAGCGATGGGATTGTGAATGGTTTGAGAGATGATGGTTTTGTGGTCAGGTGTGGGGTCATGGTCGAGGGAGCGGTAGGAGGAGGTGTCAGAAAGTTGGCGCCTGGCCTCGGCAATGTAGAGGTCAGTGCGCCATACTACAACTGCGCCTCCCTTGTCCACGGGTTTTGTCGTGAGGTTGGGTTTGGAGCAGAGGGAGTGGAGGGCTGCACATTCTGTGGGGGAGAGGTTGGAGTGGGTGACAGGGGTGGAGAGGTTGAGGCGGTTAATGTCACGACGGCAGTTAGAGATGAAGAGGTCGAGGGAGGGTAGAAGGCCATGGGCTGGTGTCCAGGAGGAGGGGGAGTGTTGGAGGTGGGAGAAATGGTCTTTAGAAGGGGTGGTTAGATTTGAGGTTAAAGTCAGAGGTGGCAGAAAAAGCGTTTGACACCCAAACGAGAAAGGAATTTGTTGATGTGTGGATGCAGGGGGATGAAAGTGAGCCCTTTGCTGAGGACTGACCGTTCGTTCTCAGTGATGGAGTGGTCTGGGGAAGATGGTGAAGACCCAGCAGGGCTTGGAGCTGCGGTTAGGTATAGAGCTGGTAGCTGGGTTGGAGCTGGCTGTGAGGGCAGAGTTTGTGATGTCTTCAGTGTTCGTGAATTCAGTGATGGGAAGTTTGCTTCCTTGTTGCGGTCTCCGCAGTGTCATAGTCAGTTGAGAATGTGAGTGAGAAGGCTCTCTGCTGGTAAATTTTATTCAAGGCAAAGTTGCATTATTATTTCAGTGATTTCTGTTGTAAATGAAGTATAACAGTGATGTGCTTTAGTGTGTTTTTATAGTGATTATGTGGACCTCTTGATTAACCAGCACACCATCTCCAACACATCCCTCACCTTCCTGGACCTCTCAGTCTCCATCTCAGGTAACCAGCTAGAAACTGATGTCCACTTCAAGCCCACTGACTCCCACAGCTACCGAGAATACACCTCCTCCCACCAACCCTCCTGCAAAAATTCCATTCCCTATTCCCAATTCCTCCGCCTCCACCGCATCTGCCCCCAGGATGAGGCATTTCACTCCCGCACATCCCAGATGTCCACGTTCTTCAAGGACCGCAACTTTCCCCCCGCAGTATTCGAGAATGCCCTTGACCGCATCTCCTGCATTTCCTGCAACACATCCCTCACACCCCACCCTCACCACAACCGCCCCAAGAGGATCCCCCTCGTTCTCACGTACCACCCCACCAACCTCCGGATACAACGTGTCATCCTCCGACACTTCCGCCATCTACAATCCGACCCCACCACCCAAGACATTTTTCCATCCCCACCCTTGTCTGCTTTCCAGAGAGACCACTCTCTCCGCGACTCACTTGTCTGCTCCACATTCCCCTCCAACCCCACCACACCCGGCACCTTCCCCTGCAACCGCAGGAAGTGCTACACTTGCCCCCACACCTCCTCCCTCGTCCCCATCCCAGGCCCCAAGATGACCTTCCATATCAAGCAGATCTTCACCTGCACATCCGCCAATGTGGTATATTGTATCCATTGCACCCAGTGTGGCTTCCTCTACATTGGGGAAACCAAGCGGAGGCTTAGGGACTGCTTTGCAGAACACCTCCACTTGGTTCGCAACAAACAACTGCACCTCCCAGTCGCGAACCACTTCAACTCCCCCTCCCATTCCTCAGACGACATGTCCATCATGGGCCTCCTGCACTGCCACAATGATGCCACCCGAAGGTTGCAGGAACAGTAACTCATATTCCGCTTGGGAACCCTGGAGCCCAAGGGTATCAATGTGGACTTCACAAGCTTCAAAATCTCCCCTCCCCCACTGCATCCCAAAACCAGCCCAGTTTGTCCCCTCCCCCCACTGTACCACACAACCAGCCCAGCTCTTCCCCTCCACCCACTGCATCCCAAAACCAGCCCTGTTCTTCCCCTCCCCCAACTGCATCCCAAAACCAGCCCAGCCTGTCTCTGCTTCCCTAACCTGTTCTTCCTCTCACCCATCCCTTCCTCCCACCTCAAGCCGCACCTCCATTTCCTACTTACCACCTTATCCCACCTCCTTGACCAGTCCATCTTCCCTGGACTGACCTATCTCCTCCCTACCTCCTCACCTATCTTCTTTTCTCTCCGTCTACGGTTCGCCTCCTCATCTCTCCCTATTTATTCCAGTTCCCTCTCCCCATCCCCCTCTCTGATGAAGGGTCTTGGCCCGAAACATCAGCTTTTGTGCTCCTGAGATGCTGCTTGGCCTGCTGTGTTCATCCAGCTTCACACTTTGTTATCTTGGATTCTCCAGCATCTGCAGTTCCCATTATCACTCACACTCCTTGTTCTGTTGGCACTAGATAATAATGCATTACAAATAAATAGGCTCTATCTAGAGATGAACGATTATGAATCATCAACATGCAACTGTATTAATAAAACAACAAGCCTTTTATACAATCTCTCTCAATGCATACAAAGAGACAGACAAACAGGAAATAAAATGGATGCAATGGGCACGGAAGCAGACAGTGAAGACAGTTCAATAGTCCCTGTTCACAGGGTCAGCTGAGATGGTCCTTCTGGCTTGTCTGAGGGTTTTACTTCTTCTGATACTTTCACTTGCTTGGAGAAGTTACAGAGTGACTGCTTACCACTGACAAAGGTCTTGACTTGTCAATTCAAAGTCGCAGCTTGTATCTCCTGGAAATTGGCTATTTTCAGAGATAACACAGAGTGGAGCTAGAGGAACGTAGAAGGCCAGGCAGCTTCAGAGGATCAGGAACTCTGATGTTTCGGGCTGGGACACTGCATTTGCTCCTCCAGTTCCACACTCTGTTATCTCTGACTCGAGCATTGGCAGTTCTTAGTAGCATTGACTATTTTCAGACTTGTGATGCTTTTAACTGCAGAACAAACAAGGCTCTTTCTCCTTCAGGGATCCAATGGTTTCTGCCAAAGTGTTTGGACTCCAAACTATTCACCTTTCTGGGAGCCAACCACATAGGTGTTGGCAGACAGAAGATCTTTGTTCTTGACATCTTGTCACTAATTCACAGAACAGTCAACTGGACTACTAAACAACTCACCTCTTAAACACAGCAGCTACAAGAGCAGGTCAGAAGCTCAGAATGTTGCAGCTCCCAAACCTCCATCATCTACAAGACACAAGGCAGGAGTGTGATGGAATGCCCCCAATTTCCTAAATCAGTGCAGTACCATCAAAACTCAAGAATCTTGACACCTTCCCAGACAAAGCAGCCTGCTTGACTGGTCCTACATCCATAAGCATCCACTCCCCCCACCACCGATGCTCAGTAAGAGCAGTGTGTACTACCTAGAAGATGCATGGCAGAAACCCACCAATGATCCTCAGACAGCACCTTCTAAACCCTTGACCACTTCCATCTCAAAGGACAAGAGGCAGCAGATACATGGGAACACCACCACCTTCAAGTTCCCCTGCAAGTCACTCACCATCCTGACTTGGAAATATATCGCTGTTCCTTCAGTGTTACTGAGTCAGAATTCCCTCCCTAATGGCATTGAGGGTCGACCCACAGTACTTGGGCTGCAGCAGTTCAAAAAGGCAGCTCACCACCACTTTCTCAAAGATGGCCGGGGATGGGCAAGAAACGTTGGTCCTGTCAGCGACACCCAATTCCCACAAACGAATGAATAAAAAAAATACTCCCTTTGTTCCAGCTCTTCTATAACCAGACTTCCACTCTGCTTGACCAAGTATCTATGTAAACGGTGCTGACAATCAGAATCGTGCTGCTTGTTTTTAAAAAAAGCACAGGAATCCTTCAACAATCTTTGGCTTTGAAAATGTTCCTTTTCACATTTCAGTCCGCAATGGTAACTGTGGAAAAATACAGAAGGTATAGTTTTTACAGAAAGTACTGTCAGAGGAACTGCAGTGAGTTACTCCAAAAGAACACTCACTGCTATCACTGAGTCAGTGATGGAAGCAATGAATGTTTAAGATATGCTTGTCAAACAGGCAGCCCTGTCCTGGATGGAGTTAGGATTATTGAGTGTTGTTGGAGTTACATTCATTCAGGCACATGGATAGTACACAGGAAAGCTACACAAAGTGGGAATGCTAGAACACTGCAGAATTCTTATCTTTGATGATTCATTCCAAGTTGTTGAATTCTGTGGGATTCCTTCTTGGCATTTGTTCCTGGATTTGGGAGATAAAGCATTCCATCTTGGAGGAGAATATAAGTAAACCTTTTCTACATTGGTCGTTATAACTATGGTAAAATAAATTTGAATTGTCAGATACTGAGGATTTGTTCAGATTACAGAACAGCTATAAGCAAGGGGAGAATAAATTATTGAAACAGTGTGTTTCAAACACAGATACTGACAGAGCCACTCCCGAGGTCCTGGAAGTAACTGAAATGACACTGATAGTAAGCAGAAGGTGTGCAAGCATCTGAAATAATGACAGTCCCTGAAGTTTGTCAGCAGGTGCACTATCTGGAATGAAGTGTTTTCAGTGATGACAAGAGAGAGATGGATTTTTGCATCTTTCAAACAATCTCCATATGCCAATGAGAGATTATTTACACCCTGCAGCTCTTTAGCTATTCATACCTGCAATGTGTCACTGCCAATTGCCCAAACCTAACTACAATATTGTGTGTGATTGCCTGGCCCTGTGAATATTAACACTAAATAAAATGTTTTGAGTTAATTGGAAGTGGCAAGCAGAAAAATGAACAGTATAAGATAATAATAAAAAGGAGCAGCATTAGGCCATTCAGTCCATTGAGTATGAGGCTTGGCTGATATGTTTCTTAAGTCCATTCTCCTCTCTTCACCTGGTAAGCCTTGATCTCTTAACTAATCAAGAGCCTATCTATCTGTCTTAAAGATATTCAATGACTTGTCCTTCGTAACCTTCTGCAGCAATGAGTTCCACAAACTTACCACCATCTGGCTGATGGAATTCCTCCTCATTTCAGTTCTCAAGGGTCACCCATTCACTCCAAGTCTATGCCCTCAGTTTCTAGCTCTCCTACTAACGGAAATGTCTTCCCCACATCAACTCTGTCCAGGTGTCTCAGTGTTCTGTAAGTTTCAATCAGATCCCCCTTCATACTGCTAAACTCCAGTAAGCACAGGCCCATGATCCTCAAATGCTCATCATAAAACAAGCCCTTCATCCTGGGGATTATTCTTGTAGATGTCTCTGGGAGCCCCTCCGATGCCAGCGCATCCTTCCTTAGATATAGGGACTAAAACTGCTAACCATAATCCAAATTGAATATGCCTTCCTAACTGCCTACTGAACCCATCTGTTAATCTTAAGAGAATTCTAAACTAGGAATCCTAAGTCCGTTTATGCTTTGGATTTCTGAAGCCTTCCGCCATTTGGAAAATAGTCTACATCCTTATTTTTCCGACCAAAGTGCATATCTTCATGTTTTCCAATATTGAATTCCATCTGCTGCTTCTTCGCCCACTCTCAAAGGATGTCCAAACCCTTCTGCAGCTTCCCCAACACTACCTCAACACTACTTATGCTTCCCTCATATTTGTGTCATCTTCAAATTTAGCATCAATGCCTTCAGTTCATTTGTCCAGATCATTGATGTATAACGTGAATAATTGTGGTCCCAACACTGACCCCTGTGGAACTCTACTAGTCACCAGCTGCCGTCCGGAAAAAAATGATGGGGACGCAAAGTTCAAGTGGTGTTATCGCTGGACTGTTACTCCAGAGACATAGATAATGATCTGGGGACCTGGGTTCGAATCCCAGCATAACAGGTGGTGGAATTTGAATTCAATGAGTATGTGTTTCCACTGCAGAAATTCTGTACCATTGTTCATGGATTCCGTGGGTCCTTATGCAAATAAATGATCCCGACCCTACGGCTGCATTTCTGCTCACATATTGAGCAGGCATTTGTGGGATGTGGAATTGGCCCTTGGGCTTGTGTTTGCTGGCATCCCATTCTTCAGTTCAGCTTTACCACATGTCTTCTTGATGACAGGCATTCTTTAAGAAATGCGTCTTTCTACACATGAGCTTCCTTTAAGTTGGAGATAGTAAGAGCTGCCAATGCTGGGGTCTGAGACAACACAGTGTAGAGTTGGAGGAACGTAACAGGCCAGGCAGCATCAGAGAAGCAGGAAAGCTGATGTTTTGGGTCGGTACCCTTCTTCCGAAAATGAAGGTTTTGAGTGGAAGGGTCCCGACCCGAAATGTCAGCTTTCCTGCTCCTCTGATTCTACCTGTCCAGTTGTGTTCATCCAGCTCCACACTGCGTTATCCTTGCTCCTCTGATGCTGCCTGGCTTCCTTAGAGTTGGTTTCTTCTGAACGAGGGTCTCCCATACATTGGCATCGATGTTGCATTTCTTGAAGGAAGACTTCAGGGAACCTTTGAAACATTTCCCTCGTCCTCGTCTCGTTCGAACTGGCCGAAGAGGATTGGCTTTAGCAGTCAGAACTTAGGCATCTTAATCTATTTGAGGCTGTCAATGTTTGATGCTGACACGTAGTTCGCTCACTTGGATGGACAGCTGGTTTGTATTTCAGTTTGAGGCCAACAGTGTAAGTTTAATTACAGCACCAGCTGAAGTATCCATGGAGATCCGAACTTCACAACTTCACCCCTTGCCTGATGTGTGATGACTTTCAAGTTAAACTCACCATGAGTTGTCCATTTCTATTGCGAAAACAACCTTATATAGTCCCATAGGACTATAACAATTTTATCTTTTCCTTAGATAGTGGGGAAGGCTGTCGAGCTCAGCACACACAACCTCTTCTCTCAGGAACCCTGCAGCCATATGGTATCAATGTGGACTTCACCAGTTTCAAAATCTCCCCTTCCCCCACTGCATCCCTAAACCAGCCCAGTTCATCCCCTCCCCCCACTGCACCACACAACCAGCCCAGCTCTTCCCCCCCACCCACTGCATCCCAAAACCAGTCCAACCTGTCTCTGCCTCCCTAACCGGTTCTTCCTCTCACCCATCCCTTCCTCCCACCCCAAGCCGCACCCCCAGCTACCTACTAACCTCATCCCACCTCCTTGACCTGTCCGTCTTCCCTGGACTGACCTATCCCCTCCCTACCTCCCCACCCACACCTTCTCCACCTATCTTCTTTACTCTCCATCTTCGGTCCGCCTCCCCCTCTCTCCCTATTTATTCCAGTTCCCTCCCCCCATCCCCCTCTCTGATGAAGGGTCTAGGCCCGAAACGTCAGCTTTTGTGCTCCTGAGATGCTGCTTGGCCTGCTGTGTTCATCCAGCCTCACATTTTATTAACTTGAAATAGTAACATCTCTTCTCTGACTAGAGAGGCGTAGGCCCGTGCAGCATAGAAACAGACCCTTCAGTCCAACTCGTCCATATCCAGACATCCTAATCTGATCTTGCCCCATTGCGGAGTGGACCCGATGGGCCGAATGGCCTTAGTTCCACTCCTATGTCTTATGGTCTTATTTGCCAGCATTTGGTTCAAACCCTGTAAAACCTTCCTATTCATGCAGCTATCCAGATGTTTTTCCTTTCCCTTTATTCATTCATGGGATGAGGGTGTCGCTGGCTAGGCAGCATTTATTGCCCATCCCTAATTGCCCAGAGGACAGCTCAGAGTCAACCATATTGCTGTGGGTCTGGAGTCACATACAGGCCAGTCTGGGTAGGGGGTAGCAGTTTCCTTCCCCGAAGGACTTTGGTGAACCAGATTTCCAACAATTGGCAATGGCTTCGCGGTCATCATTGGATTCTTAATTCCAGATATTTATTCAATTCAAATTCCACCATCTGCCGTGGTGGGGTTTGAGCCCGAGTGCCCAGAATATCACCTGGGTCTCTGGATAAACAGTTCAGCGATAGTACTAGTCGGCTATTGCCTCCCCATCCTCAATTTTGTAATTGTACCAGACCCCACCACTTCCTCTGGCAGCTCATTCTGTACATACATCACCTTCTGCATGAAAAAAGTTATCTCCTCAGGTCCTTTTTAAATATTTACCCTCTCGCCTTATGCCCTCGAGTTGTGTACACCCCATCCGAGGAAAAAGACTTTTGCCATTCACACTATCCATGACTGTCATGATTTTATAAACTTACATAAGGCCATCCCTCAGCCTCCAATGCTCCAGGGCAAAAAGCCTCTCCCTGTAGCTCAAATCCTTCAGTTCAAGCAACATCCTGGTAAATCTTTTCTGCAGCCTCTCAAGTTTAACGACATCCTTCCATATAGAAGGGAGAGCAAAATTGCACACAGTGTTCTAAAAGTGGCCTCACTAATGCCCTGTACAACCACCACAATATGTCCCAGCCCCTATATTCAATGTTCTGAACAATGAAGACAATCTCACCAAACACCTGCTTCACCAACCTGTCTACCTGTAACTCCACTTTGAAGGAACAATGAACCTGCACCCCAAGGTCTCTTTGATCAGTAACACTCCCCAAGGCCCGACAATTAACGTTATAAGTCTTGCCCTGGTTTTCCTAACCAAAATGGCATATCTCGGATTGATCTAAATTAAACTCTTTCATCCGCTCTTTGACCCATTGCCTAATTAATCAAAATCCCTCTTTATTAAAATAGAAAGTGAACAATTTAAGGCTCACTGAGCAATTTGCAAACGACTGTCAGAGATGTGATAGTAAATTTCTCACATTACAGGACAGCAGATAGACTGAGACTCTGAGACTCGGCCCGTGCTCACTCTGCTGCTGTTACTCTGAGGCTGTGCCCATAGTCACTCTGCTACCGTTACTCTGATACTCAGCCCGTGCTCACTCTGATGCTGTTACTCTGAGGCTCGACCCGTGCTCACTCTGCTGCTCTTACTCTGAGACTGGGCCCATGCTCACTCTGCTGCTGGTACTCTGAGACTCGGCCCGTGCTCACTCTGCTGCTGTTACACTGAGGCTCGGCCCATGCTCACTCTGCTGCTATTACTCTGAGACTGGGCCCGTGCTCACTCTGCTGCTGTTACTCTGAGACTGGGACCATAGTCACTCTGCTGCCGTTACTCTGAGCTCAGCCCGTGCTCACTCTGCTGCTGTTACTATGAGACTCAGCCCGTGCTCACTCTGCTGCCATTACTCTGAGACTCAGCCCGTGCTCACTCTGCTGCCTTTACTCTGAGGCTCGGCCCGTGCTCACTCTGCTGCTGTTACTCTGAGACTGGGCCCATAGTCACTCTGCTGCCGTTACTCTGAGCTCAGCCCATGCTCACTCTGCTGCTGTTACTCTGAGACTGCGCCCGTGCTCACTCTGCTGCTGTTACTCTGAAACTGGGACCATAGTCACTCTGCTGCTGTTACTCTGAGACTCAGCCCTTGCTCATCATGCTGCCGTTACTCTGAGGCTCGGCCCGTGCTCACTCTGCTGCTGTTACTCTGATTCACGACCCGTGCTCACTCTGCTGCTCTTACTCTGAGCTTGGGCCCATGCTCACTCTGCTGCTGGTACTCTGAGACTCGGCCCTAGCACACTCTGCTGCTGGTACTCTGAGACTCGGCCCGAGCTCACTCTGCTGCTGTTACTCTGAGCTCGGCCTGTGCTCACTCTGCTGCTGTCACTCTGAGACTCGACCAGTGCTCACTCTGCTGCTGTTACTCTGCGTCTGAGCCTGTGCTTACTCTGCTGCTGTTACTCTGAGGCTTGGCCTGTACTCACTCTGCTGCCATTACTCTGAGGCTCAGCCTGTGCTCACTGTAGAACATAGAAAGTTGCAGCACAGTACAGGCTCTTTGGCCCACGATGTTGTGCCGTGGAATAATCCTAATCCAAAAATAAAGTAACCTAACCTACATTCCCCTCAATTCACTGCTGTCCATGTGCATGTCCAGCGGTCGCTTAAATGTCACGAATGACTCCGCTTCCACGACTACCACTGGTAAACTATTCCATGCGCTCACAACTCTCTGGGTGAAGAAGCTCCTTCTGACCTCTCCTCTATATCTTCCTCCTAACACCTTAAAACTATGACCCCTCGTGGCAGTCAATCCTGCCCTGGGGAAAAGTCTCTGGCTATTGACTCTATCTATGCCTCTCATTACCTTGTACACCTCAATCAGGTCACCTCTCTTCCTTCTTCTCTCCAGAGAGAAAAGTCCAAGCTCAGTCAACCTCTCCTCGTAAGACAAGCCCTCCAGTCCAGGCAGCATCCTAGACAACCTCTTTTGCACCCTCTCCAAAGCCTCCACATCTTTCCTATAATGGGGCGACCAGAACTGGACACAATATTCCAAGTGTTGTCTCACCAGGGTTTTGTAGAGCTGCAGCATAGCCTCGCGGATCTTAAACTCACTTCCCCTGTTAATGAAAGCCAAAACACCACGTGCTTTCTTAAATCTTATCCACCTATGTGGCAACTTTGAGGGAGCTATGCACTTGAATACCAAGATCCTGCTGTTCCTCCACACTGCCGAGAATCCTGCCTTTAATTCTATATTCAGCATTTAATTTCGACCTTCCAAAATGCATCACTTCGCATTTATCCAGGTTGAACTCCATCTGCCATTTCTCAGCCCAGCTCTGCATCTGTCAACGTCTCGCTGAAGCCTGCAATAGCCCTCGATACTATCAATGGCACCTCCAACCTTTGTGTCATCAGCGAACATACTGACCCACCCCTCAACCTCCTCATCCAAAAACTACAAAGAGCAGAGGCCCAAGAACAGAGCCCTCTGGGACACCACTCAGCACTGACCTCCAGGCAGAATACTTACCATCTACAACCACTCTCTGCCTCCTGTCAGCCAACCAATTCTGAATCCAGACAGCCAAATCACCCTGTATTCCATACCTCCTGACTTTATGAATGAGCCCGCCATGGGGAACCTTATCAAATACCTTGAAGTCCATGTACACCACATCCACTGCTTGACCCTGGTCAACCTGTCTCGTGACTTCCTCAAAGAACTCAATAAGATTTGTAAGGCATGACCTGCCCCTCACAAAGCCATACTGACTCCCTTTAATCACGCTATGCTTTTCCAAATAGTCATAAATCCTATCCCTCAGAATTCTTTTCAAAACCTTGCTGACTACAGACGTAAGACTGACTGGTCTGTAATTTCCAGGGATTTCCCTATTCCCTTTCTTGAAAAGAGGAACAACATTTGCCTCCTTCCAATCTTCCCATACGACTCCCGTGGAGAGTGAGGAAGGATATATCTTCGCCAGCGGCTTAGCAACCTCCTTTCTCGCTTCCCAGAGCAACCTAGGATAAATCTGGTCTGGCCCTGGGGACTTACCAATCCTAATGTTTCCCAAAATTTCCAGCACATCAATTTCCTCAATCTTGATCTGTTTAAGCCTGTTTTCCTGCTCCTCAAAGTTCTCATTCACAACATGGTCCCTTTCCTGCATGAAAACTGAAGCAAAAAACTCATTTAGGGCTTCCCCTATCTGCTCAGACTCCACGCACAAGTTCCCTACGCTATCCCTGGTCAGCCCTACCCTTCTCCCTGATCATTCTCTTATTCCTCACGTATGAGTAAAATGCTTTCGGGTTCTCCCTAATCCTTCCTGCCAAGCTTTTCTCGTGCCCCCTCCTGGCCCTCCTCAGTCCACTTTTGAGCTCCTTCCGAGCAAGCCTGTAATCCTCTAAAGCTGTACTAGACCCTTGCTTCCTCCACCTTACATAAGCTGCCTTTTTCTTTTTGACAAGAAGCACCTCTGTTCCCGTCATCCAAGGCTCCTTATTCTTACCCCTTCTTACCTGTCTCAGAGGAACAAATTCATGCATCACTCGCAACAACTGCTCTTAAACAGTCTCCACATGTCTGCTGTGCCCTTTCTGTGGAACAATTGCTCCCAATCTGTACTTTCCAACTCCTGCCTGATAGCATCATAGTTTCCTCTACCCCAGTTAAATATCTTCCCCTGGTAACAACTCCTTTCCCTTTCCATGGCTATGGTAAATGTGAGGCTGTTGTGGTCACTGTCACCAAAGTGTTCTCCCACCGCGACATCTGACACCTGTCCTGGCTCATTGCCGAGCACCAAATCCAAAATGCCCTCTCCCCTCATCGGCCTGTCCACATACTGAGTAAGGAAACCCTCCTGAACACACCTGACAAAAACAGCTCCATCCAAACCATCTGCACTAAGGAGGTTTCAATCTACATTGGGAAAGTTGAAGTCACCCATAACAACAGCCCTGCTACGTTTGCACTTTTCAACAATCTGCCGGCCAATGAGCCCTTCGATCTCCCTACTGCTATTTGGGGTCTGTAGAAAACCCCCAATGAAGTGACTGCTGCCTTGCTGTTCCTAACTTCCACCCACACTGATTCAGTCGACAAACCTTCCTCGGCAACCTCAGCCCATACCACCTCAGTAGACGTGTCCTCATCAAAAGTTCTTTTAGCCACCGTTATACTGTCCTTGACTAACAAAGCCACACCTCCCCCTCTTTTACCACCTTCCCTGACCTTAATGAAAGATCTAAACCCTGGAGCCTACAACATCCATTCCTGACCCTGCTCTATCCATGTCTCCGAAATGGCCACAACATCGAAGTCCCAAGTACCTATCCAAGCTGCAAGCTCACCTACCTTATTCCGGATACTCCTCGCATTAAAGTAGACACACTTCAACCCAGCTTGCTGGCTGCCAGCACACTCCTGTGACAGTGAAGTCCTGACCATGTCCTCCCTACGCTCATCCTCCTGTGTACTAGGACTAGACCTCAGTTTCCCATCCCCCTTCTAAGCCAGTTTAAATCCACCCGAATAGCACTAGCGAATTTCCCACCCAGGATATTAGTGCCCCTCTTGTTCAAGTGGAGACCGTCCTGTTTGTAGAGGTCCCACCTTCCCCAGAATGAGCCCCAATTGTCCATGTACCTGAAGCCCTCCCTCCTGCACCATCCCTGCAGCCACATGTTCAGCAGAAATCTCTCCCTGTTCTTTGCCTCGCTATCACGTGGCACGGGTAATAAACCAGAGATAACCACTCTGTTTGTTCTAACTCTCAACTTCCACTCTCGCTCCCTGAAATCCTGCTTGACATCCCGATCCTTCTTTCTACCTATGTTGTTGGTGCCTATGTGGACCACAATTTGGGGCTGGTCACCCTCTCCCTTCAGGACCCCAAAGACACAATCCGAGACATCACGGACCCTGGCACCTGGGAGGCAACACACCAACCATGAGTCTCTTTCATTCCCCACAAACCTTCTGTCAGTCCCTCCTAACTATTGAGTCCGCAATGACTATCACTCTGCTGCTGTTACTCTGAGACTCAGCCCGTGCTCTCTCTGCTGCTGTTACTCTGAGACTCGGCCCATGCTCATTCGGCTGCTGTTATTCTGAGACTCAACCCGTGCTCATTCTGCTGCTGTTACTCTGAGACTCGGCCTGTGCTCACTCTGCTGCTGTTACTTTGAGACTCAGAGATCACGGGCCAAGTCTCAGAGTAACGGCACCAGAGTGACTATGGGTCCAGTCTCAGAGTAACAGCAGCAGAGTGACTATGGGTCCTGTCTCAGAGTAACAGCAGCAGAATGACTATGGGCTCAGTCTCAGAGTAACAGCAGCAGAGTGACTATGAGTCCAGTCTCAGAGTAACAGCAGCAGAGTGACTATGGGTCCAGTTTCAGAGTAACAGCAGCAGAGTGACTATGGGTCCTGCCTCAGAGTAACAGCAGCTGAATGACTATGGGCCCAGTCTCAGAGTAACAGCAGCAGAGTGACTATGGGTCCAGTTTCAGAGTAACAGCAGCAGAGTGACTATGGTTCCTGTCTCAGAGTAACAGCAGCAGAGTGACTATGGGCCCAGCCTCAGAGTAACAGCAGCAGAGTGACTGTGGGCCAAGTCTCAGAGTCTCAGATTGAGCACAGGCTGAGTCCTGGCGTGGGGAACAGAGCAAGTACAGACTGGATCCCAGAGAGCCTGCACAGTACGTGCTGGCTGGAGGCCAGTGTGTGGTGGCAATGTTGCCTTGTGTTCTGAAGCCAGCCGGCATGGACTCATGTTGGAAAAAGTCTTGAATTTCCAGAACTTTAGTACTTTACAGTTACCTTTTATTATCATTCTGAACTTTTCAGACTCTTTTCCTCTGTTTATCTCTTTTTTAGCCTGTGACAACTCTTAAAGTATCTGTATTTTGGTATCAGAGATAATGGGAACTGTAGATGCTGGAGAATCCAAGATAACAAAATGTGGAGCTGGATGGTCACAGCAGGTCAAGCGGCATCTCAGGAGCACAAAAGCTGACGTTTCAGGCCTAGACCCTTCATCAGAGCCCTTTGTTATCTTGTATTTAGGTATTCTGTACTTTAAATGGTGCAGAGAAGCAACATTGCAAACTTTTCATGGGCTATCTATTCTGTGTGTTAATTCACGCGTGTCTATATTTATCTGTGTGTACATCTACACGTATGTGCATGTGTATTTGTTGTGTACATTATGTGTGTGTGTGTACTTGTTATGTAAATTTGTGTGTGTGTGTGTGTGTGTGTGTGTGTGTGTGTGTGTGTGTGTGTGTGTGTGTGTGTGTGTGTGCGCGCGCGCGCGCGCGCGTGCCCACGATGCACTAATGTGTATATCACTGTATTCCACTCATATTTCCTAATAATGGCAAACCTGTATTTATTTGCATAAAGAACAGTGATAAGACATTGAGCTTTAGTCGATGAGGCATCTCATTTCTCAAAGGCTTGATGAGAAATGAAAATGTATCAGTAATATATTATTGACTACACCTCCATGAAAAATGAATGATAATCAGTTCCTAAAATGGGTACACAGTTTATTTATGGTGTTCCCACTGGATCCAATGTTTATGACTGCGTTAGAGCTTCACGTTTGGAAACTGTGGTAATTTTTCTACCACCATCATCCCTTGGCAATTCTACTACATGTTTGTATTTGCACATTAAGCAACAGGAAAGGGCCAATGTAGGCATGTGAATTAGAGGTTGTGTTTGAAGTGAATTTGTGGACAACGTGAAGATTTTTACAATCTCTCAGCCATGGGGGTACCTCACAGATCTCAGCTCAGGGCAGAGAAGCTGCTTACCAGTACAATGGCACAGTGAGAGCATGCAGAGCCAATAACATAGAGGCAGATGGATCAAACTTTTAGAACTTGCAGTGCAGTAGTATTGTCCCTAGCAATGGGACAGGAGGCCCAGGTTTAAGTCCCACCTGCTTCCAAAATGTGCAATAATTTTTTTCAACAGTTTGTTTAGAAAAATGCTGATAGAAACTGTGTTTGCTATTCACAAGCTCCAAATGAAAGTTTGATCTCCAAGAAACTTGCTTAGGCAAGAAAAGGCATCTGCCTGCGCATGACATTTTGCCTTGGAGCATTAAGAACAAGATGAGGCCATTCAGCCCCAAAGCCTTTTCAAACATGGCTGATCAAGCTGAACTTTAAATGACTTTAAGACACTCACCATGACTACCTCATGTGGTTAATTGATGGTTAATCTAAACATTCAATGGGCAAAGAATGGACGCCGGGACTTGAGATGATCCCAGAGCAGCTCTCGACCTCAAGAGCCTCGAGGTGAGAGCTGGCGCACTCTGGAGTCAGGGCCCAGGGCTGACTAGAGGCTAGATACCAGTGTGGAATAGGTCAGAAGGAGTATTGTTCTGAAATTTTTATTTCTCTATTTTCTAATTTATTTCTAAGATCTGTGATGCTAGACATTTTATTTATTTATTTTACTATTTGTTTTTCCTGAAAGCTTGCACTGAAGCTTCTATATTTGGATATGTACCTAAGTTGGCGCTGTAAGTAGTAACTTGTACTCATTTGAGTGCAGGAGACAGTAAAGCTAATTCAATTCAATTTGTTGGTTTTACTGACTATCTTGTAATTGCAGCTGCCACATTTGGTCTCATTCTCAAGTGGAAGTAATTATCTGCCTTAAACAATACTAACATGTTCAGTCTCCAATGTTCCAGTTGTTGTTTGACATTTACTGGAGGAATGAATTCTGGAACGCAACTATTCTTTGTGTGAGGAAAGGTATTTCCTAATTTCTCTACTAAATAACCAAGCTCTACTTTTCAGGTTATTATTTCCTCCCACTCCTTCTTGTGGATTTTCCCCATTAGATGAAAGAATTACTCTGTATCTTTCCAACTGAATTCCTTAAAAATTTTAAATAACTAGGTGTAGAGCTGGATGAACGCAACAGGCCAAGCAGCATCAGAGGAGCAGGAAAGCTGACATTTCGGGCCTCGACCCTTCTTCAGAAATGATTTCTGAAGGAGGGTCTAGGCCCGAAATGTCAGCTTTCCTGCTCCTCTGATGCTGCTTGGCCTGCTATGTTCATCCAGCTCTACACCTTGTTATCCCAGATTCTCCAGCATCTGCAGTCCTACTGTCCATGAAAACCTTGTTCCTGTGGAGTAAAGTGTTAAGCATACCTTTTCATTAATAGGAGCTACTGATCACACACTCTTGAGGTTGTGGGTCACAATGAAGCCGGACTATATTACATGAGGCCTGGACATTTCTCTGTTAAATTTCAGATTTTCCCATCTCCACTCACAACCTGTTCTGTCTAGTTGCTTGTTAAAACTGTGAATATCCCCCCTTGAGAACTGTGAGCTTTCTTTCGAGTATCAAAGTCATCCATGTTTAACTCCATTTTCTGTTCGTGATAGGACCAATCACACCACAATTTCAAAACATACAGGACAACAAGTCTACAGGGAATACCAATCTCTACAGCAAGATAATTCCATTACTTTGAAAATCAGTTGTAAAGCTGTGTGCTCACAGAAGTAATTTTTTTGAGTAGGTTATTCATAATTTTTCCCTGAACTTTCCTATTTGCTTTTGCAATCAGATACATGTTATTTGGGGGGGAAACAATTACATATTATAAAAGACATAGAATTATGGGCATAATTGAGTAAAGATACAATCGTAATGACTTAATACTCCTCCATCTTTGACATCTTCCAATCAAATATCCCATTTGACTAAGTCCACAGCCATGAAATTTCCATGCCCCTGACTCTCAAATTATTCTTGATCAATGGTAGTGTGGAGACCCTCAATATTGGAAACTTTTAAGCATTTCCTTTCAATTTATACTCACCAAGACCTGTCCCTGTCAACTTGCCATTTTAATTTTCAATCCAATTCCCACTGTTGCCTCTCTTGCCTCAGCATCATATAATGTTCCAGTGAACCTCCAGCATACAACAGAGGAACACATTTCAACTTTATAGCCTTCTGGACTCAATATTGAGCTCAACAATTTTCAAACATTATCACTTTCCTCAGTCCTTTCAGACCACATTTGTTGACAATAGCGTAGTTGTTGCCATTCAACTTCCATGAGCTAAGGTAGGATCACCGGACCCGAAACATTAACTCTGTTTTTCCCTTCACAGATGCTGCCGGGCCTGCTGGGCTTTACCAGCAAACTCTGTTTTTGTTTCCATGAGTTGGGTCTTTTGTTGCTTTTTTAATGTCCCATTAGGATGTGTTGGCATTGGAGGTGGTCCAGAGGTGGTTTAAAAGAACAATCCCAAGAATGAAGGGCTTATCATGCAGAGGAGCACTTGAGGGCTCTCGAGTACTTGTTAGGAGTTTAGAAGGATGAGAATGTGATCTGTTTGAAACTTACAGAATACTGAGATGTCTGGATAAAGTGGACACGGAGAAGATGTTCCCATGAATTGGAGAGACTAGCACATCGGGTCACAGGCTTAGAATGAAGGAATGATCCTTTAGAAGTGAGATGGGGAGAAATTTCTTCAGCTAGAGTGGGAAGCCTGTGGCATTCTCTGCCACAGAAAAATAGTTGAAGGTTTCTAAGATTTATGTCTATATTATTGGTAGGGCTAAAAAGATTGAAGGAAATGGGGGGAAATCATGTACAAAACATTGGCATCGCAGACCTGGAGGGTTGAACGTCCTATTCCTGCTCCCATATTCTATACTTCCGTGGCATTTCTACTCTGTTTATTTTTCCCAGTTTGTCTTTCTCATTTGGGAATCAACCCTCGGTGTGCCATTTGGGTTGATTTGTCTAATGATTCAAGATGATATGAGTAAGCACCAAGGTTCAAATCACACTGGATAATGAATTCATTCTTCCTTATTCATTTTCTGCCTTGCACTGTTCATTAGCAATTTAGATGTAAGCAAGATGGCTGTTTAATGGCTTAGTATTTAGATTTGGCAGAAGCTCGGAGTCCAGTTTTGGCACTGGAATGTGATGATATGAAATGAATGGAAGTTAATTAACTACAAATTAGCAGTGATTAGAAGATTACTGTCAAGTGGTAGCATTCTCAGAATTGGCATGCTGGGAAAACTATCAGTTTTGCTTCTTAAGATTACACCTGATCTAGCTGCCTCCTGGCTTCATCTGTTTAATCACGGGGTCTAGTTTTTGTTAAATTATTTGTTCATGGGATTTGAACATCTCTGGCTAGAGCTATTTTTATTGCTCATTCCTAACTGCCCAGAGGACAATTAAGGGACAATCACATTGCAGTGGGTCTGGAGTCATATGGCAGATTTCCTTTCCTAAAGGGCATTTGTAAACTACTAAATAAAAACTGAAAGAATTGCGGATGCTATAGACATTCTGAAGTAGGGTCACCGGACCTGAAACATTAGCTCTGATTTTGCCTTCACAGATGCTGCCAGACCCGCTGAGCTATTTCAGCAACTTTTGTTTTTGTTCCATTAGTAAACCAGATGGGCTTATATAGCAATTGACAGTGATTGGCATGATTGGTAATTGGCATTGTTCTAGTGTTTTTTTTCCAATTTTTTTTTTAATTGAAGCCAAACTTCACCATTCACTGTGGAGGCGTTTGAATATGTTACCAGAAATTTCGTTTGGGATTCTGGGTTAGTTGTTTAAAGACATTGTCAGTGCACCTGCCCTTCCCCAATATTGCAACAATCCTAATAATGAGGTCTAATCTGATTCAGACTCATAGAATAATAGAATTTTACAGTACAGGTTGAGGACTGCCATGTCTGTACCAGCTCTTGAAAGAGCTACCCGAGTATTCCTATTCTCCAGCCCCATCTCCATAGCCCTCTAAGTTTGTATCTTACAGTCTTACTGCAGACTTTCAGGACTACAGTTAGCCCAGAATCACATGCAGAATGAGGAGGTATGGTGGGCAAGTTGGATGATGAGGCCCGATTTTCCATTCGGCCTTGACTTCATTTCTACCACCACCGACCTTTCCCTCCCTGCCACATTAAAGTGCCACCAGAGAGTACAGTAAAGGGCTGTGCTCACAAGAGAAAAATGAGAGACCTGTTGTGCGTGCTGTGCTGCCAACCAAAACCAGCTGGTGCCTGGAATAATTTGCTGCCACCATTCTCTTCTCTTGATTGGGTGTAAGAATCTACTTGGAATATAGCGGTAGTTGAAAACCGACAGTGAGTCTACATGAGAATAGGCTCTGGTCTCAAACAAGTTGTAGCTTATTGCATGAATACAATCAAGTACAAGTTAGACATTGCAACTGAGGTTCCTGGGAGACATATGGATATTGGCCCTCACCTTACAATCCCGAAGGTGTTCTGCTGTTTCTTCATTTACGCTTTCACGGTGTAAATGCTGCAACTATTCTTAATTTCCTGAATTTTTCATTTTGGACAGAAAAGGGAAATGAAATGTTTTAAAACCAAGATGACAAAGTGTGGAGCTGGATGTACACAGCAGGCCAAGCAGCATCTGAGGAGCACAAAAGCTGACGTTTCAGGCCTAGACCCTTCATCAGAAAAGGGGGATGGGGAGAGGGTTCTGAAATAAATAGGGAGAGAAGGGGAGGCGGATTGAAGATGCATACAGGAAATGATAGGTGGAGAGGAGAGTATGGGCGGGGAGTAAGGGAGGGGATAGGTCAGTCCGGGGAGGATGGACAGGTCAAGGGGGTGGCATGAGGTTAGTAGGTAGGAGATGGAGGTGCGGCTTGAGGTGGGAGGAGGGGGTATGTGAGAGGAAGAACAGGTTAGGGAGGCGGGGACGAGCTGGGCTGGTTTTGGGACGCAGTCGGGGGAGGGGAGATTTTGAAGCGTGTGAAATCCCCATTGATACCATTGGGCTTCAGGGTTCCCAAGTGGAATATGAGTTGCTTTTCCGGCAACCTATGGGTGGCATCATTTCACCAGCTTCAAAATCTCCCCTTCCCACCCAAAACCAGCCCAGTTCGTCCCCGCCTGCCTAACCTGTTCCTCCTCTCACCTATCCCCTCCTCCCACCTCAAGCTGCACCTCCATTTCCTACCTACTAACCTCATCCCGCCCCCTTGACCTGTCTGTCCTCCCCGGACTGACCTATCCCCTCCCTACCTCCCCGCCCATACTCTCCTCTCCACCTATCTTCTCTTCTATCCATCTTCAGCCTGCCTCCCACTCTCTCCCTATTTATTTCAGAACCCTCTCCCCATCCCCCTTTTCTGATGAAGGGTCTAGGCCCGAAACGTCAGCTTTTGTGCTCCTGAGATGCTGCTGGGCCTGCTGTGTTCATCCAGCTTCACACTTTGTTATGTTGGATTCTCCAGCATCTGCAGTTCCCATTATCTCTGTTTTAAAACCAAGGATTGTTGAGAATTTTGGAAGTTAAGTCACCAAACATTCATTGTTAATGTTCTTTACTATGTTGCTTTTTTTCAAGCATTGGGGGAAGTTACTACAGAAGATTTGGTTTTATTACAAAAGGATATTTGGCTAGCAATAGATCTGTGATAGTTTAAGCCATTGACAGAAACAAAGTCTTTTACCTGCCAACACTGATGTGAATGGCTCCCAGTAGCTGAACAGCTGATGGGTGTCGGAAGATTAGCCAGAGGTTATCACTCCTCTGAAAAGGAAGGAGTTCCCTATAGGTAAAAAAAATGCATCTCATGCCTGAAGATTTTGAAGCTATGGTCTTAAGGCCACTAATTTGTTACTTCAAAAGGAAACACTCAAGCCAAGACCTTCTCATCTTCTGTATAGGCCTCATATACTAACCTTTGACCACCAACATGGCCAACCTTGACTATTATTGTTCAATTGTTCTAAGTTCTAGACTTGACCACAAGAAGAAACATGATTTCAACATTGATCTGGTCAAGTACACTTATATTTTCACATACGTCACCTGTGACTCTTCTAAACACCAGAGGATACAGGATTAACCTGTCTAGCCTTTCCTCATAAGGCAATCTGCTCATTCCAAGTACTAGTCGAGTAAACCTTTTCTTAATGGTTCCCATGCATTACCATCCTTCCATAAGCACTGTGGCCAGTACGGTACACATTACTCCAGATACATTTTCATCAATGCCCTGTATAACTGAAGCATGCCCCCTTATTCTTGTATTCAATTTCCTTTGCAACAAAACATAATATTCTATTAGCTTTCCTAATTATTTGCTGTGATTAGACTAACCCTGTGTGATTCATGTACTAGGACGCCCAGATTTCTCTGTGTATCAGAGTTCTTCAATTTCTCACCATTTCAGTTGTACATTTCTTTCATGTTTCCTGCTAAAGTGGACAACTTCGCACTTTTACTAATTGTACTCCATCTGTTATATGTTTGCCCATTCACTTAACCTGTATAAATATCCTCTCTTAGGCTCCTTATATCCTCTTTACAAAGCACATTCCTGCCCGTGTTTGTGTTATCAGCAGGTTTTGCGACCACGTCTTTGATCCTTTCATCCAAATCATTGTTATAAATTGTAAATGTCAATGAAAGCAAGCATGCAGGTACAGCAGGTAGTGAAGAAAGCTAATAGCATGCTGGCCTTCATCACAAGAGGAATTGAGTATAGGAGCAAAGAGGTTCTTCTGCAACTGTACAGGGCCCTGGTGAGACCGCACCCGAAGTATTGTGTGCGGTTTTGGTCTCCAAATTTGAGGAAGGACATTCTTGCTATTGAGGGAGTGCAGCATAGGCTCACAAGGTCAATTCCCGGAATGGCGGGACTATCATATGTTGAAAGATTTGAGCGACTGGACTTGTATACTCTTGAGTTTAGAAGGATGAGAGGGGATTTGATTGAGACGTATAAGATTATTAAGGGATTGGACACTGTGGAAACAGGAAGCATGTTCCTGCTGATGGGTGAGTCCAGGACCAGAGGACACAGTTTAAAAATAAGGGGTAGACCATTTAGAACAGAGTTGAGGAAAAACTTCTTCACCCAGAGAGTGGTGGATATATGGAATGCCCTGCCCCAAAAGGCAGTGGAGGCCAACTCTCTGGATACTTTCAAGAAAGAGATAGACAGAGGTCTTAAAGATAGTGGAATCAAGATTTATGGGGATAAGGCAGGAACAGGACACTGATTGTGGATGATCAGCCATGATCATAATGAATGGTGGTGCTGGCTCGAAGGGCCGAATGGCCTACTCCAGCACCTATTGTCTATTTCCTATTGTCTATAAAGAGTTGAGGTCCCTGTGGCATATCACTTGTGACATCCCACCCCCTGAAGAAGACTCACTCATTCCTATTCTCTATTTCCTGTAAACCAGCCAATCTTTTATCCATGTCAATACATTAGCCATGGATCTTTATTTTCTCAGAAGTCATGTAACACCAGGTTACAGTCCAACAGGTTTATCTGAAACCACAAACTTTCGGAGTGTAGCCCCTTTGTCAGGTGCGGTGCTCCAAAAGCTTGTGATTTCAAATAAGCCTGTTGAATTATAACCTGGTGTTGTGTGACTTCTGACTTTGTCCATCCTGGCCCAACCCCATCATCTTTAATTTTTGCAAGTACCTTTGAAGTAGCACATTATCAAATGCCATCTGGAAATCTAAATACATCCATTGATTCCCCTTTATCCACAGCACGGGTTACTTTCAAAAGAAATAGCAAAAGATTCATCAAACTTGAACTTTCCTTGACAAAACGTGATGTCCTTACTTGAGAAAGGATGTACGAGAGCTGGAGGAGGTGCAGGGGAATTTCACGAGGTTGATTCCAGAGTTGAGAGGGTTGGTTTATGAGGAGAGATTAAGAAGACTGGGGCTGTACTCAACGGAATTTAAAAGAGTGAGGCAGGCAGGGATCTTATTGAAACGTCTAAAATCATGAAGGGAACAGATAAGATAGAAGCAAAGAGTTTGTTTCTACTGGTGGGTGAAACTAGAGCTCGGGGGCATCGCCTCAAAACAAGGGGGGAACAGATTTAGGACTGAGCTGAGGAGATACTCCTTTGCTGAAAGCATTGTGAATCTGTGGACTTTCCTGCCCAATGAAGCACTTGAGGCTACACGTTGAATGCTTTTAAGGTAAAGACGGATAGATTTTTGAACAGTGAGGGAATTAAGGGTTATGGTGAGCGGGCAAGTATAGGGAGCTGTGTCAACATAAAGATCAGCCATGATGTTACTGAATGATGGTGCAGGCTCAATGGGCCAAAAATAGTAGGAACTGCAGATGCTGGAGAATCCGAGATAACAAAGTGTAGAGCTGGATGAACACAGCAGGCCAAGCAACATCTCAGGAGCAGGAAAGCTGCATTTCGGGACCAGACCCTTCATCAGAAGGTCTAGGCCCGAAATGTCAGCATTCCCTCTTAATGGACCAGATGGCCTACTCCTGCTCCTACTTTTTACTTTAATATGTTCTAAACCATACTTGATCACCTTGAAGCTATCCGAGTGTCTTGTTATAGATAATAAAATGTGAGGCTGGATGAACACAGCAGCCAAGCAGCATCTCAGGAGCACAAAAGCTGACGTTTCTTGAGTGTCTTGTTAAAATCTCTTCGCTAATAGTTTCTGGTATCTCGCCTTTGACAGATGTTATGGCACATAGATCCCTGCTTTCTGTCTCCTTCCCTTTCTGAATATAGGATTTACTTTAGTTACTGTCCAATCTAAAGTAACTTTCCATGGATCTAATCAATTTTGTAAAGTTAAAACCAACCCATCATGTGGTTATTCAGCACACAACATAGCCAGAGACGATGTTCCATCATGTTGGCATGTGGGTTTATCTACAGCACACAGGATGCAGTGGTCCAAGAAGGTAGCTAGAGAAGCCATCAATACCTTCTCAAGGGCAACTAGGGATGGGCAACGAATTCTGGGCCAGAAAGAGAGGCCTACATCTCACAGGTGAAAAGAAATGTTCCATTTGATAGAAGGGGCGATTAGCAAGGCAACGCAAATTTGATTCTGCCGACACCATTCCTTCTGTTGTTCTTTTCCCTCGAACTGAAGTTTAGGCCAATATAACAAGCTTCGTCATTTTGCTGCTATTGGTTCAAATGTTGATCCTGAAATCAATAGTTCTTCGAATAGTCAACATTTCTGTAATCCCTTACTGGTCAGTTATGGGCTGCGGTGGGAACAATGCACATTTCTACAAAATTGTAAACAAGATCGTTCAAACAGGCTCTTCTGCATTTTGTATGTTTCTATTAAGATCTTACAGCAGTGCTCAAAACAATATGATAGGCAGAATGCTGTGATAGCAGTGGCCAGTTGTAAAGTCAGTTAAACATATGGAGCAATGTTGGTTTGCAAAGCCCCAAGAGATCAGGCACAGCTAACATTCCTGCTGCACTTCCCATGACCAACACATCAATGAGTTGCCTTCTGATGATGTCTGTTTAATACCCCGGCTAATCTGTTCTAATTGAGATATATGCTCATGTGCTTATCTCTATCCCAGTGCGTTGTGGAGGCTAGGTCACTCCAAATACTTAAAGAGGAAGTAGGCATATTTTGGGAACTTTGAGAAGTTCAGAGATAGGAAGAATTTTGAAGGCTTGTGGGTGATCTGTTTGAAGTCTTCAAGAAATTAACAGGAAAAGACAGGGTAGATAAAGATAAACCATTTCCACTGATTGGGGGTCTCGAACTAGGGGCATAGTTTGAGAATTAGGGCCAGACCATTCAGGGGAGATGTTAGGAAGTACTTCCATGCATCAACGGTGAGAGAGGTTTGAAAAACTCTTCCACAAATGGCAGTAGATACAGAATTAGTTGTCAATTTTAAATCTGAGATTGATAAAGTTTTGTTGGTAAAGGTATTAAGGTATATGAATCAAAGGAGGGTATATTGAGTATTAGCTATAATCTACCTAACTTGCACATCCCTGGACACTGTGGGCAATTTAGCAAGGTCAATGCACCCAGCCTGCACATCTTTGGACTGTGGGAGGAAAATTGAGGAAGCCCACACAGACACAGGAAGAATGTGCAAACTCCACACAGACAGTCACCTGAGGGTAGAATTGAACTCAGGTCCCTGGTGCTGTGAGGCAGCAGTGTTAACCACTGAGCCACCGTGCCACCCTTAATGCTTCTCATTTATTTTCTGATACTTTTATACGCCTGCAGTGATAACCTAGGTCCCACCCAAGGCTTATTGGCCATGAATGTGGCTTGGAAGATTCTGTTCATGTCCAATAAGTGCTGACCCAGTATTGGTGTTGTAGAGGGATCGAAATAAGGGTCAGGCTCCAGTACCTCATGTTGTTGCCCTGGTAACAAGGAGAACTACAACGTTCTGGGCCCACGTGAATTTGAAAGATCAAATTTATTTTTGCGTAACTGTTTTAATCCACAATTGACAGAGGACATGAAGCATTTCACATCAGTCTTCATAGTTTCTCTCTGTGCAAGATTTTCAATTATTTTGAAAAGAGTCTCACTGCATTGAAAAGAGCAAGAGGCTCGGAGGATACTTTCAGGGAAAAGTGCTCTGCCCTCTGTTCTGAATGTTAAAAATCAGGTGACTTATTATTCTGATAACAGCTACATTAATTAAAGGAATTAATTTATCACAGCCTTCCGGCCTGCTATGTTTTTGCTTTCAGTCTTGGAATGTGGGCGCTATTGTCTGAGGATACCATTTATTGACTTTCCAGAGTTGACCTTTCCAGAGGACACTGATATAACTGAATAGTTTGTTATTGTCATTTCACTGAGCAAAGACAAAAAACAGTGTAAGTTACCACCCAGAAAATATGAACCCCATTTATGTGTGTTTTCTTTCCTGTTGACAAGTCAACCTTCCATTCTGGGAATTTCTTTTATACTCAATCGTGGGATGTGGGCATCACTGTCCTGGCCACTATTAATTGCCCATCCCTAATTGCAGAGAGGGCAGTTAAGAGTCCACCACATTGCTGTGGGTCTGCATGTAGGCCAGACCAGATAATGATAACAGATTTCCTTCCCTCATAGGCATTAGTGAACTAGTTTTCTCCCCCCCCTAACAATCAGCAATGGTTCCATGGTCATAGTTAAACTCTAATCCCAGATTTTATTTTAGCGAGTTCAATTTTCACTGCCTGCCACGGCAGGATTCGATCCCAGGTCTCCGCAACATTTCTTGGGTCTCTGCATTGACAGTCTAGTCATAATGCCACTAGGCATCACATTCTCGAATGAGATAACAAAGTGTGGAGCTAGATGAACACAGCAGGCCAAGCAGCATCTCAGGAGCACAAAAGCTGACGTTTCAGGCCTAGGCCCTTGCTCCTTGGCCTGCTGTGTTCATCCAGCTTCACACTTTGTTATCTTGGATTCTCCAGCATCTGCAGTTCCCATTGTCTCTGATCACCTTCTCTAATGAGCTTTTGTTTCCGTAATAACCTTTGATGTGGCCCTTTGTGTCTGCTTCCTTCACTGTTGGTGGGTCTAATTCCCTGGATTCCCTCCCTAGCAATGCTGCCCACAGCACATGACCTGCAGTTGTTCAAGAAGGTAGCTTAAGGGCACCTAGGGGTTGGTAATAGAAGATTGCTCAACCAGCAGCATTTACATCCCACAAAAGAATACAATAAATTGGTCATCGCCATAGAACTGAAGTCATATATCGATGATCGTAGGGTGACAACTGCAGGATTCCTATCCTCGAGGATATCTAGGAACCAGGTGGATTTCTACAATAACCCTTTGACTCTGTGGTCAGGTGTTGTTTGACAATACAATACAGCACAGGAACAGGCCCTTCAGCCCACCAAGCCTGTGCTGATACCTATTCCTTATTTAGACACACTACCTGTTGCCCATGCATGGTTCCTATCCCTCAGTTTGTCTCCCATTCATGTGTCCATCAAGGTACACCTTAAACACTGTTAAAATACCTGTTTCTACTGTCTCCGCTGGCAGTCTGTTCCAGGCACCCACCACTCTCTGGGTGAAAGATTTCCCCACACCGCTCAGATTTTATAACCCGAAGTTTAAAAAAATGAATTCAACTCCTCAAGTTGGATTTAAATTGAAACATGACCATGACACAACCATTTCCAAGGTAAAAGTCTCATGAACCTATTATTACCAAAAAAGGTTAATTCTGACTGAAAGTAATGTTCTGTATGCTGAGAACAGATGTCTTCAGACTGTGAGAGAACAAGGTGCAGAGCTGGATGAACACAGCAGGCCGAGCAGCATCAGAGGAGCAGGAAAATTGATGTTTTGGAAGATCTAGGCCCAAAACGTCAGCGTTCCTGCTCCTCTGATGCTGCTCGGCCTGCTGTGTTCATCCAGCTCTGCACTTTGTTCTCTCAGATTCTCCAGCACCTGCAATTCGTACTATCTCTGCCTTCGGACCATCTTCATTTGGTTCTTGAAACAAAGTTGAATTATGAAATGTCAGGACATCAAAGCTTTTTGACCCACCAGCCCATGCAATCACTTTGAAGGAGTTATATGCTTTAACACCTGTTTTGGCTTTCATTAACAGGGGGATTGAGTTTAAGAGTCGTGAGATCTTGTTGCAGCTCTATAAAACTTTGGTTAGACCGCACTTGGAATACTGCGTCCAGTTCTGGGCGCCCTATTATAGGAAAGATGTGGATGCTTTGGAGAGGGTTCAGAGGAGGTTTACCAGGATGCTGCCTGGACTGGAGGGCTTATCTTATGAAGAGAGGTTGACTGAGCTCGGTCTCTTTTCATTGGAGAAAAGGAGGAGGAGAGGGGACCTAATTGAGGTATACAAGATAATGAGAGGCATAGATAGAGTTGATAGCCAGAGACTATTTCCCAGGGCAGAAATGGCTAGTACGAGGGGTCATAGTTTTAAGCTGGTTGGTGGAAAGTATAGAGGGGATGTCAGAGGCAGGTTCTTTACGCAGAGAGTTGTGAGAGCATGGAATGCGTTGCCAGCAGCAGTTGTGGAAGCAAGGTCATTGGGGTCATTTAAGAGACTGCTGGACATGTATATGGTCACAGAAATTTGAGGGTGCATACATGAGGATCAATGGTCGGCACAACATTGTGGGCTGAAGGGCCTGTTCTGTGCTGTACTGTTCTATGTTCTATGTTCTATATTATTGCTCTCATTGGGCAGCAATTCCCCCATAGCCCTACTGATTGCTCATTTTTTAAAGATATATCTAACTCCTTTTGAAAAGATATGATTGAGTCTGTTTTCCCTACCGTTTCAGCTGGTGTTTCCTGGATTTTAATATGATGTTGTTGTTGGGCGGAGGGGGTGAACAAGGACTGAAGTCACATGACATCAGGTGAACGTGCAAAAAGGTTTATTTGAAAACACAAGCTTTCAGAGCCTCAGTCCTTCTTCAGGTGTTAGTGAGAGTACCAGACATAGAATTTATAAGTAAAAGGTCAAAGGTTCACACCACTGATGAGGATGTACTAAACAAACCTAAGATGCTGTTAAATCTTTAATCAATTAGAATGTTATAATTGATTAATAGCTCACCGCGATACAAACAACATGTAGAGTGCTGTCTGATTGTCTACCTGAGTGAGTACAGTAAACAGGCAGGATGGTTTTGATACACTGCCTGCCTTGCTCTCAATAGTCTACAGATAGACTTGCAGCAAGCTTCTCTGTTCTGATAATCCTCTGCGTGTAAACAATTCTTTTGACTTCCCCTGTCATTTTGTTTGCGACAATCATTAACTTATGAACCTTCGCTACTGCTTCATCAAATAGTTGGATGGATGGCTCACTGTACGTGAAGGCGACTGGACATGCACGGAAAAAATAATTAAGAGTTGACATGCGCTCCTTCAAGGTGCATTACTATCAAGGCTGTCACTGATATAGGCTACAAGTAAGATATTTCAGAGCCGATTGTGGTTATGTAAAACCAAGTATTTAATCATGCAGAGCTAGTAGGAACTGCTGATGCTGGGGAATCTGCGATAACAAGGTATAGCGCTGAATGAACACAGCAGGACAAGCAGCATCAGAGGAGCAGGAAAGCTGACATTTCAATTTGGAGCCTCCTTCAGAAGGGTCTGAAGAAGGGTCCACAACTGAAACGTCAGCTTTCCTGCTCCTCTGATGCTGCTTGGCCTGCTGTGTTCATCCAGTTCTACACCTTATTATCTTATATTTAATCTTGCAATTGCTTTTTGGCTAGGTATGCGATGGATTTCAGCATTCTTCCAGCCTTTTTATGGGGTTATGTAGCATTGTGAAAGATAAAGACCTCATGATATCTATTCTCCGTCTTTCTTACATTCTGTCGCTCCCCTCGCAGCCATGCCTTGATTGTGTCTTGTTTTCATTGCTCTCCGAAGAGAGGGTCTATTCTCTCCTTTTCACAACTTCATTTACACTCATTTTACATCTTTTCCTCTTTCCTAAACAGCAGCAACACCTTTGTCTTTTGCATTAAGACCCTATAGCGTTTGTTCCTCTCACCCCTCCCATCAAAAAGTGTAAAGTAAAATATTTTTCAATACTTTTCAGCTCTGAAAATGAGTTATTATCAGAGCTGGAGCATCAACTCTATTTTCCTCTCTTTACAGATGCTACCAGTCCTCCTGAATTTCTCCTCCACTCCCTGTGTTTGTTTCAGATTTCCAGCACCTGCTGTATTTTAAACAGCTCTCTTCATGTCACGGTATTCACAGTATACTCAAGAAAACAAAGGGTGCACAGGAATGAGAATTATGGGCAAATTACAACATTTGTTTTATTCATTCATGGAATGAGGGTATGCTGGCTAGGCAGCATTTATTGCCCATCCCTAATTGCCCAGACAGCAGTTAAGAGTCAATCACTTTGCTGTGGGTCTGGAGTCACATGTAGGCCAGACCAGGTAAAGATGGCAGTTTCCATCCCTAAATGGCATTAGTGAACTAGGTGGGTTTTTCCCAACAATCAGCAGTAGATTCATGGTCATCATTAGGTTCTTAATTCTAGATATTTATTGACTTCAAATTGCACCATATGCCACGGTGGGATTTGAACACAAATCCCTGGAACGTTATCTGAGTCCCTGGGATTAGCAGTCCAGCTAATACCACTAGGCAATCGCATGCTCCCATATTCACATCAATGAAATGTTGGAAAATAGGGAGTCTCAACACTCCCAATTTTTAACTCCGGATGTTGTGAAGAGGCAAACAGATTAGCGGAATGAAAAAGGAAAATTGGCAACTTGATATTGAACCACAAACTATCACAAGAACCCAACGAGTAATGATGTCTCTGAGCCCTCACAGCGCCAGGAGCTAGGTTTAATTCCACCTTCAGATGACTGTCTGTGTGGAGTTTGCACATTCTCTCCATGTGTGTGGGTGTTTCCTCTGGGTCGTCTGGTTTCCTCCCACAGTCCAAAAATATGCAGGTTAGAGTGGATTGGCAATGCTAAATTGCCCATAGAGTTCGGGGACGTGCAGGCTAGGTGGGTCAGCCATGGGGAATGCAGCGATGAGGTGTGTCTGGGTGGGATGCTTTTTGGAGGGTCAGGGTGGACTCGATAGGCTGAACGGCCTGCTTCCACACCATATAGGTTCTGTGATTCTACATCATTGTGCTCTTCTTTGAAGCACATGGTGGGAGTTTTGGCTACCATTTCTGAGGGCCAGAGCAATCCATAATTTTTAACATTGGGCCAAAAAGATGGCACTCTTGATACTGCAGCAGTCCTTCACTGATGAGTTGAAGAGACATCTGTGATTTTTTTGCTGTGCTCAGACTTTGGAGTGAGATTTGAACCCAGAAGTAGGTGTGCTCGAAGCTTTTCTCAATCTTCAGGCTGAAGTACGAACTCTATGAAGGCAAGCAAATCACCCAAAGTGACCAGCTGCAGTCAAAAGTACACGCAGTGTCACACTGAGTTGTCAATGTCAATTTACATGCTCAGCTGGGGCTGGAGCTCACAGACTTCTCACTCAAACATAAGGGAGCAGCCTGCTAAGTGAACCTGGGATTGAACCAAGAAGCAACAGGGAAAAGTGAAGGTGGTGGAGAGCAAAAGCATAGTTATATACCTATTTTTTAGGTGGTTGCTGAGGATGCGTCAGACTGTCAAACAAAATGGTTTTGGAAGAGAATCTCAAGAAGCTGCATAACCCTTACACATTATAATGACTCATTTCTCTCAAAAGCCTCTGTTTCACAGTTGCTTTATCATGAACACGAAAGTCATGTCTACTGCATTCATTCAATTTGTTCTCACGAAAGCATATTGTGCCAGAATTGGACTTGATAATGAGTGCAGTCAGCAGTGTGTGATCCATGGGCAAGCTCATTGCAAACCAAAAGCAGTAATACAGACAGGAGAGTAAGCAATGTCCCAGTGCGGCAGTGTTTAAATTGGAGCTGGATTGCAATCATCATCTCCTCCTTCTTCACACAATCATCCATTTGATGGCAGAGTAATCTCATATAAATCTGTCAGAAATAACAATTCATATTACTCCCAATGTACACCTGAAGCATAGAGTTAATGGGCTTAAACCAGGATTTAACAGTTTGATCTTTGGGGTTATCTGTACAAGCCAAGAGCCGGTGCTGCTAAACTGTTTGAACTTGATGCATGGAAGCACAGACACAATGATTTACAATATATGTTAATGACTTGGAGGAAGTGAATGTGCTATGGTCAAGATTATAGATGACAAAAATATAGACAATAGACAATAGGTGCAGGAGTAGGCCATTTGGCCCTTTGAGCCAGCACCAACATTGTGGGGAATAGTTGGGAATGCAAATGATGTTGATGATCCTACAAAACTGTAGAGAGATGCAAATAATTCAATCGAGTGGGCAAAATCTTGGCAGATGGAACATAATGCAGGAAAATGTGTGTTTCTTCACCTTGTCTGGAAGAATAGAAGAACTGAATATTATTTAAATGGGGGAAAAAAACTACAAAAAGCTGCAGCACAGAGAGGTTTGGGAGTCCTTGTGCATGAGTCACAAAAATCTCTTACTCAAGTTCAGCAGGTAAGAAGGTATACAAATAGACTATTGGCCTTTATTGGATAGAAAAGTAGGGAGTTTTTAATAAAACTATACAAGGCTCTAGTCAGACCACTGTTAGAATACTGCGAACAGTTTTTGGTCCCTTATCTAACAAAAGATAAACTATCACAAGAGGAAGTCCACAGAAGGCTTCGTAGATTGATTCTAGCAATGGAGGGATGA
Source organism: Stegostoma tigrinum (assembly GCF_030684315.1). Taxonomy (NCBI): domain Eukaryota; kingdom Metazoa; phylum Chordata; class Chondrichthyes; order Orectolobiformes; family Stegostomatidae; genus Stegostoma; species Stegostoma tigrinum. Next base: position 93,987,263 of record NC_081361.1, on the reverse strand, counting down.
GGAGACAATGAGTAGGTTGGGCCCGCACCTGTTGGAGTTACAAAAATGTGAGGTAATCTTACTGAAACATATAAAATTCTGAGGGAACCCTACAGGGTAGGTTCAGGGAAGTTCTTTCTCCTTGTGGAATAGTCTAGGTTGAGAAGACAAAATCTCAGAATAAGGTGTTGACAATTTAACATTGAGATCTGGAGAATTTCTTTTCTCTCTCAGAAGGTAGTGAATCTGTGGAATTCTTTACTACAAGGGCTGTTAATGCTGGGTTGTTAAGTATATTCAAGGTTGAGATTGACAGATTTTTAATCAAGTGTTGTGGGGAAAAGGCAGGAAAGTAGAATTGAGGGTTATCTGATTAGCCATGATCTCAGCGAATGGCAGAACAGTTTCAAAGGGCTGAACAGTCTATTCCTACTTCCACACCTTATGGTCTTATGTTCAAAGATGAGAGCATAGCTGGAAGATAATACACATTCCTGGGCAGCTTCTTCTGGAGAAGATTTGAAACCATTAAAATGGTGCTGCAAAGGTGATGCCAAAAGCTTGGGTTCAATTCCCACACCTGCTGAAAATATTATTTAGGATTCTCTTTCTCAACAGTTGAAGTATAGTGACCCTTACAGTCTGTCCAAGGCTCTGTACAATTCAGTAAAAACATTCTTACTATTGTATTCCATTTGCCTAGCAACTAACACCAATCCTCAATTTGCCTTCCAAATTACTTGTGTGTGTGTGTTAACTTTCTGAAAGGGCAGAGTGGACTATACCTGCACAAATTGTTGAAGGACTTTTAGGGAAGGTGGTTAAAAAGATATACATCATCCTGGATTTTATTAAAAGGTCCTCAAAGTGGCCAAGTTGTATTGTATTTTGATAAAATACTGATTTAGCCTCACTTGAAGCATAGTGTCCAATTCTAGATTCTACACTTTAGGAAGATGCATAAAACATTGTGAATGGCACTCAAGGGGGTATCTTTAGCTAGTGGTAGATTGGAGAAGCTGGGGCAGTTCTCCCTAGACAAGACAACAAAGATATAATAGAGGTTTTCAACATCATGAGAGATCTAGAAAGTTGAATGGAAAGACCTGTTTCAGTGACAGAAGAATTGAGAACTGTGGAGACCATTTCAAGACAAAAGCAAAAGAAGCCATGCTAACGTGAGGGAAATCACTCTTATGTTTTGAGTGCTTAAGGCCTGGATTGAGCTTGGGTTAGAGTTACAGTAAGAATTGAGGTTTAGGCTTAAGGTTAGGGTTAGTCTGGGAGTCCAGTAGAAGCAGATTGAAACGTAACTCTCAAAAGGAATTTGATAAGCACCGGAAGGGGAAAATAAATCTCAGTGCTAAAGTAAAAACAGCAAGGGAATAGGTTTGGTTGCACTTACAAGTCGAAAATCATGAGTGTCCTTTGGGGAAGGAAATCGACTGCCCTTGCCTGGTCTGGCCTACATGTAACTCCAGACCTGCAGCAGTTAGGTTGACTGTTATTTGCCCTCTGAAGTACTATGGCAGGCTACATAGCTGAAGGGTAATTACTGGGCAACTAATCTTGGCCTTACCAGCAACACCCATATCCTCTGAAATAATTTTTCAAATGTTGACTAGAGATGGGTCTTCTGCCACTCACCTTTGTGCAAGTCTTAGCTCAAAGTGCTGCCAGATGATCTGATTGGCAAACAGCTCTTTAACTCCAGTCACACCAACAGCAGCAGTAGCGGGACTGGAGTTACAAGTTGTCCATGGATTATTCCAGGGCTAGGTAAGTGACGTCAAAGGGTGTGGGGAACGATTTCATGGCTAGGATGAGAAGTGAGGCTGTAAGGGATGTGAGGAGGAGGTTCAGTGTCTTGGTGGTGAGGCCAGTGAGGAATAAGCATCTACAGGAGACAGAGTTAGGAGGAAGTCACACAATGTAGAAAGGGTGATCTTGAGGAAGTGCCCTCACTTTCCCCTCTGATGTTTGAGATAGGTGATTGACTGGGTAGGCCCAGACCCTTGTCTTTTGGAAGTGGCTGTTAAGTGACTACTTAAGTCTTCTCTTTGTGGAAAAGGCAGGTCGGCCATCCTCTGCTTCAACCACCGTACGCAAGATTCCTGAAGCTTGAGGGAGGTGGGGTCAGCAGGAAGGCCACCTGGTTAATTTTATTCAGGCCTGCTCGTGGAGACAATCCAGACAACAATAAATTTCAGCCGTATGATCCTATATGCAGGAACTTTAGAGGAACCAATCAATTAGACAGATCTGGATACCGTTACCAATTAGTATGCAGATATAAAATATGACTGAAAAGGTCAATAGAATGCTGGCCAAGATAAGGAACTTGGATGCAATGATGTTGTGCTTCAATCATCGAGGATGCTTGCACTCAGCTCTGTGTATTGCACCCCAAAGGTTATATTGGCCTTCAGTGGGTACAGCAGAGAGTCATCAGAATGATAGCAGTGTTGAGAAGGTCAAATGGAAAGGGAAGCTTGCATGTGCTTGCATGAGTGAACAATCTCTTTAGCATTAAAGATTGAGGACCAAATGGAGGTGGCTAAAATGTTCCAAAGACTGGAGAAATTATTCACTCTTGGAGGACACAAGAAAAAGGTGACAGAGGTCGATCTATGCCCTTTCAGAGAGAACGAGGTGGCACTGATTCAGATAAAAACTTGTAGAGGTTTAAAAGTCTTTACCCAAATAAGATGTGGATGCTAGGATGCCAAGGATCCGAGATAACAAAGTGTGGAGCTGGATGAACGCAGCAGGCCAAGCAGCACCTCGAGCAGCACCAGACTCCCGGGCTACATATAGAACATTACAGAACAGTACAGGCCCTTCAGCCCTCGATGTTGTGCCGACCTGTCATACCAATCTGAAGCCCATAAAAGGCTAACCCTAAGCCTAAACCTAACTCCATAACTCCAACCCCAACCCTGTCACATTCCACATTTAACCAATCAAAATATAAAAGAGATTTTCCTCATGTTAGCATAGTTTCTTTTGCTTTAATCTTAAATCAATGTCCATAGTTCTCGATTCTTCTGTCAATGAGGTGACTCTTTGCATTTGACTCTCTTTAGATTAGATCAGATTAGATTCCCTACAGCGTGGAAACAGGCCCTAGGGTCTATGCCCGAAACATTAGCTTTTGTGCTCCTAAGATGCTGCTTGGCCTGCTGTGTTCATCTAGCTCCACACTTTGTTATCTCGGATTCTCCAGCATCTGCAGTTCCCATTATCCATGATTACATAACATGCTCCTGTTTCCAAACTCCAATGACTTGCACAGTATATTGAAATTTTGCAAAGTTTAAGAGGGGAATAAAGACATGCAAGAAAAAGTGCATGGGGTCAGATCAGAAAATGTGATGTGAATAGTTTGACCATCAGTGACAAATGAACTAAGATGATCAGAAACAGAAAGTGCTGGAGAAACTCAGCAGGTCTGCCAGCATCCGTAGAAAGAAAGCAGAATCAATATGTCAAGTCCAGCCACTCTTCATCAGAACTGGTTGAGAGAATGCACTCAGTGTTGCTGAAGAGCACCCAAGTTTGAAACATTAACTCTACCTTATTCCCACAGATGTTGCCAGGTCTGCATAGTTTTTCCAGCGATTTCTGTTTTTTGTTTCAGTTGTCCAGTATGCACAGTTGTTTGTTTTAGTTTAGGTAATTCTGTTTGTTGGCCCTCATTATAAGGAAGGTGCTTGCCATCCATTGACTCCATCTATGATTCTCACTGCCTCGGGAAGGCATTCACCATAATCAAAAACACCTCCCACCCTGGTTATAATCTCTTCCACTCTCTTCTGTCAGCCAGGAGATATGAAGCTTAAACATGTGTGCCAACAAATTCAGGAACGGCTTCTTCCCTGCTGTTATCAGACTTCTGAATGAACCTCTCAAATTTAATGTTTGATCTTACTCTTTGTACACCTTCTCTGCAGCCATAACATTGTATTCCTCACTCTGTTCTGTTACCCTGATGCACTTTGTAAGGTATGACCCACCTGTACTGCACACAAAACAAAACTTTTCACTGTACCTGGGTACATGTGATAATAATAATACATCAAATTAAGTCAAAACTGTTTCTCAGGCTGTAGCAATGAATACACTTCAAAAATTATTTCATTGGCTGTAAACAGCTTTGGGATGTCTTTGAGTGATAAAGCAGGCAACATAAAAGAATTTTTCTTTACAGATCTGATGTGAAGTTTGATCATGCCTGACACTTGAAGGTTTCATTGCTTTGGATGATTAATTCAAAATTAGATTTAAAATTTATTTTGTGAGTGACAGATTTGCAATGGAATACAGTGTGATGGCAGCCACAAGTGAGATGGCGTGACACAATATCCCACAGAGAGTCTCATGAATTACTGCCCTTGGCATCTACAGAGCAATTCACTGATGGCTTCCTGTATATTCACATAATAAACCCAGGGGCACTACACATGCCTTTTTTTAAAAAATAGAGCTGAGGAATCACCAGCCACCTGTTTGCTTCGTACTGAAGCTTCGTGTTCTGACTGTCACAAACTCCTTAGAACATTGCTCCATGTCATGGCTGCTGTTATTCGGCTCAACATATGAAACAAGTTTCAACAGGCTTTTAAAAATTCTTTCAAAGGATTAGATGCCACTGGCAAGATCAGCACAGAAACATGAAAAATAGAAGTCAAGCTAGACCACTCAGCCATTTGAGTCTACTCAAACATTCAATATGATCATCCAACTCAGAACTCTGTTTCTGCTTTCCCCTCCCCGACATCTTCTGATCCTTTGAGCCCACGAACTACATCTAAACCCTTCTTGAAAACTTTTAAATGTATTGAGCTCAACTGCTTTTTGTGGCAGAGAATTCCAGAGGCTCACCACTCTTGAGGCATTTGTTTCCCATCCCTGAATAAGATGGTTGAGCTGCCTATTGTGCCATTATGGTTGCTGCAGGGATTAAACAATCCCATTGGACTGTTTTCAATGCAGCTGAGTGACTTGCTAAGTCATTTCAGAGAAGAATTATTTGTCTACTTTGTTCTTGGAAAACGACATTGCTGTTGGTTTGAAGATATATGTCATTCAGATCAAGTAAGGATCAAGTTAATTTCTAATGGATGCTGATGAGCAGGATTGATTTGAGAATAATATAAATTCCTCATGTTAATCATTGCTAGTAGCTCCTTTAAATTCAGTTACATAAACAATTCTGAACTAAGATCTTTGCAATGTCTGATGGGATTTGAACTCATATCCCTGGATTATTTAGCCAGGCCTACTGATCACGATCAAGTAATATGATCATAAAATTTTCATGCTTATCAATGAGTGGGGAGCTGATGGAAGGAATTGATATAGGATGCAGTTAACATATGAACTAGGAGCAGGAATAGGCCATTCAACCCCTTGAGCCTGCTCTGCTGTGAGGTACAATCACAGCTGATCTCATCCAGTCCTCAACTCTACTTCTGAGGAGGAGTAACTGGATCTGAAATGTTAACTCTGCTTTTTCTCCACCAATGCTACTAAACCAGCTGTGGTTTTCCACTGATTTCTATTTTTGTTTCAGATTTCCAACATCTGTGGTTCTTTGGTTTTGTTTGGTTGAGTACTCAATTGCATGTTCCTGCCTGCTATCCATGACTCTTCGATACTAAAGATCTTCCTAAGTCTTCCTTAAATTTTCTCATTCTTCCAGCATCCACCATACTCTGGGAGAGTGAATTTGAGAGAAGTAATTTTTCTTATTTGCTGTTACTTATTCTAAAACTATGACCTCGTTTTCTAGTTGCATGGGAAAATTACAGAACTGGTTCTGCCCAGGACCACAGTAAACCTCTTTTAGTACCATTGCAATTCAGTTTAATTCACCAAGCAGGCGGCCTTTTAAAAATATAGATACTCATTTGTGGGATGTGGCAGTCACTTCTCAGCCAGCAATTTTTCCCAATCCCTTGTTACAGTTGACAACGTTGTGGTGAGTTGCCTTCATGAAATTCTTTCGTGAAGCCTTCAGAGAATTTCTGCAGCGCTTCTTTGGGCCATCCTGAGTACTCACACAAGACCCAAACTCTCCATTGAAAGTCCCATCTCACTGAGCATGTGTTAGGCATCCTGGTTGCATGACAAACCCAGTTCAGTTGTTGCTGTCTCCGTAATGGTGTGAATGTATGTCAGGCCAGTCCAGCCGAACATCCCAATGTCTGGTACTCTGTCCTGCCATCGGATCGACAGGCCCTTCTGAACACAGCGTGAGCAAAATTCACCTTCTTGATTTTCATGGCACTAGTGTACATTATCCCCAGGGATGGCCTAGTGGTATTATTGCTGGACTGTTAATCCACAGACGTAGATAATTTTCTGGGGACCCGGGTTCGAAACATGCCACGTCAGATGGTGAAACTTGAATTCATAAGTATCTGGAATTAAGAGTCAAATGATGACCATGAATCCATTGTCAATTGTCAGAAAATCTCATCTGGTTCACCAACATCCTTTAGGGAACAAAACTGCCAGCCTTACCTGGTCTGGCCTACATGTGACTCTAGAGCCTCAGCAATGTGGCTGACTCTGTAGTGCCCTTTGAGCAATTAGAGATAGACAATAAATGCTGGTCTAGCCAGTGATGCCCCTTATCCTGTGAATGAATAGAAAAAAGAAGTCCAAGATTCACTAGAGTAGAGTGAGTGAGAGAACATAAAATCCTAACAGTGAGGAAGCAGGCTACTCAGCCTATCCAATCCACACCAATCCTCAGAAAAGCATCTCACCCAGACGCACCCCTTTACCCAATTCTTGTAACCCTGCATTTTCCATGGCCATTCGACCCAGCCTGAACATTTTTGGACTGTGGGGAGGAATCCGGAGCACCCGGAGGAAACCCATGCTGACACGGCGAGAATGTGCAAACTCTGCACAGACAGTTATCTGAGGTTGGAACCAAACACAAGTCCTCGGTGCTGTGAGGCAGCAGTGCTAACCACAAAGTCATCATGCCGCCTTATTGTACTGTTGATTTTCTGTTTGGAAAGTGAAGATAGCTCTGAGTTTTGAGAAGATTTGTAGCTCAGGTTGAGGCTCCGGATGTAAGTTTGCTCGCTGGGCTGGATGGTTCATTTTCAGACGTTTCGTCACCATTCTAGGGACCATCATCAGTGACCATCCGGTGAAGCGCTGGTGTTATGTCATGCTTTCTATTTATCTGTTTAGGTTTCCTTGGGTTGGTGATGTCATTTCCTGTGTTGATGTCATTTCCTGCATTGGTGATGTCATTTCCTGTTCTTTTTCTCAGCGTGTGGTAGATGGGCTCCACATCAATGTGTTTGTTGATGGAGTTCCAGTTGGAATGCCATGCTTCTCGGAATTCTCGTGGTGTCTCTGTTTGGCTTGTCCTAGGATGGATGTATTGTCCCAATCAAAGTGGTGTCTTTCCTCATCTGTATGTAAGGATACGAGTGATAGTGGGTCATGTCTTTTTGTGGCTAGTTGATGTTCATGTATCCTGGTGGCTAGCTTTCTGCCTGTTTGTCCAATGTAGTGTTTGTCACAGTTCTTGCAAGGTATTTTATAAATGACGTTTGTTTTACTTGTTTTCTGTATAGGGTCTTTTAATGACGTCAACACAGGAAATGACATCACCAACCCGAGGAAGCCTAAACACATAAATAGAAAGTGCGACATAACACCAGCGCTTCACCAGAGGCTCACTGATGATGTTACCTGGAATGGTGACGAAACGTCTGTAAACAAACCTTCCAGCCCAGCGAGTAAACTTACATCCTGAAGATAGCTCTCTTCATTCCCAAGCAGATTTGCCAAGTTTGCCAAGAGCTACTCTTGCTTTGACAATTCTTGTTCATCTCCCTTTGTGGTAGAGAGCTCATGACAGTGAGCTGCCCAGAAAAACAAACCTATTGTCTGCTAACAGGTTCTGGTAATGGGCAGGAACCTTGAGCTTTGGGATAAGGTTTTCCTGGAGGAGTTGCTGTATTCTTTGCCTCATGTTGATCAGAATGTCATAGTCCTGATGTGCATTAGCGAGCAAGTGCATTGCACATCTCTCTTAAGATGGTGTTGCATGGCCATTGGTAACCAGGAAATGAGGACCAATACAGGTTGGGCCACTCCAAAGAATTTAGTGAACCTGCCTGTGAGAAGTACTACACCTCTCTTGCATTAATCATACAGGAGCAGCACGAAGCAAAACAATAGCATAGAGTTACATAAAGAGAACAGAGGGGAGATAGGCAAAGCATGGCCTAAGAGTTAGGCTGTGAGGAGTCTCTTGACAGGCAGAGAGGTTTGGTGAAGGAATTCCAGGGTTTACAATCCAGACCACTTAAAGGTATGATCACTGATGCTGGAACAATTAAATTCAGAACTGTTCATGAGGCTAGACTTATAGGAACTAAGTCTTTCTGTCCTTATTCCCCATATGGACCCTATTTGTGGAAGTTTGTGATACGGAAAAATGATATCTGCAGTTACCCACCCTGTTTCTATGGATACAATTGCAGGTGTAAAGTTTTGAGGGATGCTGAAAGTGCCATTGAAAAGCAAATCTTTTCTTATAGTTCTGTAGTACTGTTTCTTTCTTAGGAAATTCCACTCTCTGATAATTGCTCTACTTATTCAAGTTTCAGTTGACTGATTTAATAGTTGACAATGCACTTGATGGGAGCTCCATGAACTTGACGTGCTCTCTCCAGTGGGGACTGATGCTTAATACGATGGGTGAGACTTGCTCTGAGTGGCACAGATTTGTAGCTCCTATTACAAACAGCGTAGGTTTCTTTCCCAGCAACTATTACAGGAGTAAAAGCAAAGATTTTAAAAAAAATTAATATCTAACAAGGTAATGGCTCTTCAGACACAAGTTGACACATGTTTCAGAATCGAATTATAATTACAATTTTAATCTTTGCTTCAGGCTTCATAATCCAGCTTTCTGTAAATGAACATTCTCTTTTAAATTTATACAAACAGTAGTTATACCATAGTTATCTAATTAATGTAAAGGAGCTCCGACATTGTACTTTTCAATTACATTGTCTAAAAAAAAACTGGATTCATTCCGAGCCTTCTCATATTGACATGCCTCCAAGTGTTCGGCTTGCCGAGTTGATTTTAGATGGAAGAAACTAGTAATTTGGTGAAATGTGACAACTATTCAGCATGAGCTGATTTCTACAATGAGCAGAAATATGACACAATGGTTTGGTTGGAGGGAGTGTGGGGGAATGGTGTTGTGTTAATGACAGTGCCAGTTTGGTGTCAATGGTGGCAAAGTGGTGATGACACTGTATTAGCAAGCCAGCAGAGGCCCTGGCTAGTTCACTGGCTCATGGATTCCCATCTCACCAAGGCATCTGAGCAACTTTCAGCTCCTAAATATGGAATATTAATCTAGTGACAGTGGTCATTTAATTATCATTGCAACCAACCTGGTTCACCAAAGTCTTCAATTTGGAAAGAAAATCTGCTGTTCTTACCCAGTCTGACGTGTGACTGTAAACCCAGAGAGAAAAATGTCCAGACTGGAACTCCACTTTGAGGATGTCACAGCCTAGTGGTGTTATCATTAAGCTGTCAATCTCGAGACTCTGGTAATGTTCTGCAGATCTGGGCTTGAATCCCACCACAGTGGACCACATTCTCGCCATGACTGTGTGGGTTCTTCCAGGCTGCCCAGTTTCCCCCCACAGTCCAAAGATGTGCAGGCTAGGTGGATTGGTCATGCTGGGCTGCCCATAGTTTCTGTGGATGTGAGAGCTAGGTGGAATTAGTCATGATAAGTGTGGAGTTACAGATATAGTGTAGGGTTCTGGGTGAGATACTGTTCAGAAGGTCAGTGCAGACTCAACGGGCTAAATGACCTCTTTCCGCACTGTGGGGATTCTATGGCTCTATGGTATGGGGAGAAAGTAGGAAATGGGAACCGAGTTGAATGATCAGCCAAGATAATATTGAACGCGGTGCAGTCTTGCTGGGCCGAATGGCCTTCTCCTGCTCCTGTTTTCTACATTTCTGCTCATACACCTTCACATCCAACCTCTCAACGCATCACATCGTCCAGTAACCCTTAGTAAATTATTGATGGCCAGCAATTTTTCACTGCTCTTTGCTAGCAGCCCACTTCACAGATTTATCACACTTTTATTGAAACCTTCTCCCTTCCTTGGACTTCCCTTGTTCGAAGCTTTGGATGTTATAACAAGACGAAGAAGAACTGTTCTCAATCTCAACTTGCATCATGTCAGTGCTCTATTTTGACATTCAAAGTTTGGGAAATCCCTGGTTGCTGTTACCATCTGTCCATGTATCCCTTATTATCAAGTCCTGGAATTGATTTTGATGCATTTCCTCCAATAATTGAATTTTCTATTAAAGCTCACCAAGGCCAAACATTCTTTGACAATTACTGCTCTCAGCTTTGAAATTACATCCTACTGTACATTCTCAATGTCCCATTGCCTTTCTGAACCATCTGTGAATGTTGTACCAACGCAGTTCGCCTTGCGCAGACTGACTGAGTGGTCAAATATTCGGCAAATGCAATATATTGTGGATAAATGTGCAGCTACCCATATTGGTCACAAAAATAGGAAGGCAGATTGTTATCTGAATGCTGGATGTTTAGGAAAAGGTGAAGCGCAATGAGGCCTGGGTGATCGTGATGGAACGGTCATTAGATATATTCAAGACGGAGCTGGATGTGGTCCTTGTGGCTAAAGGGATCAGGGAGTATGGAGAGAAAGTGGGAGTGGGAGACTGAAATTGCGTGATCAGCCATGATCATACTGAATGGTGGTGCAGGCTTGAAGGATCGAATGGCCAACCCCCGCACCTATATTCTATGTTTTAAGCAATGAAATCTTAAGGTTTTTCCAATCGCAACACAGCATGTAGCTGTCCACGAGGAACATTGCCTACATCTTCTTGCCAGCTGTAAAATCTCAAATTGCTTCCACTTCTGCTGGCTAAGTTTCACCTGCCATCAATTTGAAGTTGCGTAGTTTAATATGCTACCTTCTGAAGACTATTCAGCCCAACGAGTCAAGGCTAACCTCCACACAGTTAAAAGGAAATTTAATGATACAGAAAACCAGGTGGCAAATCGATACATCAGAGCCACATGTGTTTCCTGGCCCATTTTGATCTTACCTTAGAAGGCAGTTGATTCATCAGTCGGCATGACTACTCTGAGGAGGACTCAGAGGGAATGAAGCACTCTTCTAAATTCTGCCAATTGTGTCAGGTTAAAACATCATTGAAAGAAGTGAGAGAAGGAGGAGTCTACTCATTATATCACACCAGGACTGACACACTTCAGTCAGAGACAGTAAGGACTACAGATGCTGGAAGCTAGAGCTAATAAATGTGGAGCTGGAAAAGCACAGCAGGTCAGACAGCACCTGAGGAGCAGGGGAGTCAATGTTTTGGGCCTAAACCATTCACCAGAACATTCATTGGCACATCAACCAGATCATGGCAGTGCCATTTCTGTGGACATGCCATGAATCCATATCCATTAGAGTGCTTTCATTCAAAAAAAAATCCATTTCAGTTTTGATGTTCAATATAATAGCTTTCTGGGTGGAAAGAAGTTTTTCTTTAGATTTCTTACCTTTTTTGTGAACATCAGTGGCTTGAGGTCTCTGAAGTGTTTCAGGCTGGAGTTGCACACAGTGTGGCAGGTAGTGCATTATACTGCGTGACGTGACAATGGTACCTTACCCCCACTGCCTTGCTGCCTTCATCATCTGTTCAAGCATTTCATCAACAACCGGCTTGCTCACATGGCAATGGGCAGATTCATGGCTCCAACCATGGCCAATCATCCAACACATTACTCCGTTCTCACTTTCTCCTCATTCCCTTTGATTCCTTTAGCCCTAAGAACAACATCCATCTCCTTCTTGAAAACTTTCAATGTTTTTGCTTCAACCACTTTCCTTGGCAGAGGCTCACCACTCTCTGGGTGAAGAAATTCCTCCTCATGTCACTCCTAAATGGTCTACCCCACAGCCTTAAACAGTGACTCCTGTTTCTGGATTCCCTGATCATCAAGAACATTTACCCTGTCTAGCCCTGTCAGAATTTTATAGGTTTCTATGAGATCCTCCCTCATTCTTCTAAACTCCAGTGAATATTACCGTCATGGATACAATCACCTTTCATACATCAGCCCTTAAGTAACAAATGAATGATCAAGTAGGACTCTCCCTGAACCTCCACTACTCATGGAAATTTATTCATGGTCATGAAAACCAGTTCCAAACATCCAGTCCCTCAGTAAAACCTACGGAGCCTTGTGGCCAAACAGAAGGAAGAACAGGAGGGGGTTTACATTCAAGTCAGACAGGCTGCACCCCTCCGTAAGGTATTTCATGTGCCCCCACTTTTTCCTGCATTGTCAATCATGGCTGACTGTTTCCGCCATGAACACTTGGCCAGGGCCTGTCAGCTTTGTGAGTCAACACGTGCATCTCTTGGCTCCACGCTGCCCATCATCAGTGTCTGGCTATAGTCCCAGTAGCCATCACAGTTCCTGATGACACTGTTCAGAGGTTTACAAAACGAATACATGGAATGAGCAGATTGCCGAATGAGGAAAAGCTAAACAGACTGGCCCTGTATCTGCTGGACTTCAGAAGAGCCAGTGGTGACTGAAGAGAAACATATCAGATGCTGAGGGAACCTGACCATGCAGATGTGCAAAGGTTGGCGTAGTGGCTTAATGGTTAGAACTGTTGCTTCAAAGCTCCAGAGTCCCAGGTTTGATTCCAACCTTTGGGTGACTGTATGGAGTTTGCATATTATCCCTGTGTCTGCATGGGTTTCCTCCAGGCGCTCCTGTTTCCTCCCACAGTCCAAAGATGAGCAGGTTAGGTGGATTGACTGTGCTAAATCGCTTTGTCATGCCCAGACATTATTGAAGCTAAGTGCAGGGCTAGGGTTGAGGGCTGAGTTTGGGTGTTGCTGCTTTTGAGAGCGTCACTGCGTAATCAATTGGCAGAAAGGCCTCTTTCCAACCTGTAGGGAGTCTATGATTCTTGTGGGAGAATTTAGAATTAGGGGTCACTGTTTAAAGCAAAGGCAATCATCCACTTAAGACAGGAAACAATTCTTTTTCTCTCAGAGGGTTGTGAGTCTTTGGAATTCTCTTCTTCAAGACGGACTGGATGCAAAAGCGTTAAATGTTTCGAAGGCATAGTTAGATAAGATTCTTGATGACCAAGGGGATGAAAGATCTTCAGGCAATATGCAGGAATGTAGAGTTGAGGTTGAAATCAGCCATGTTAAGGCCAGCCATAATCTTATGGAATAGTGAAGCAGGCTTAAAGGGCCAAATGGCCCACGCTTATTCCTTGTGTGTAAGTTTGATTTTTGGGACATGCGAACTTCAAGGGTGGGACTTCCTCTCTGAACGTGCAAGGATCCCAAATCAAAGCAAGTCAAGGCCCTGGCGATTCTCACCATTTTGGAAACATTCTGAACTTACGCCTTTATTATGGATTAATTCATTCTTGTTCACACAAAACTCCACCCTCCACAATTTTACTCCCTGACAAAGATGCATCAATGTGAACCCCAACCAGCCCAAAAGTTGGACTGGAACTCACTTTTTATATTCCTCTCTGAAGCCCAGCCTTATGACTGAGGGCCAGTTACAGCGAAGGAAATGTTACTACGATAAGGACTAAGCCAGAAAAGGAAGAGGTTAAAAAAGAAAGCAGATGCAGCATTATTTCCCTTGTCTGAAATAAAGTTGAGGGCTGGCTCAAAATAGCAACATAGAATGCTTAAAGATACTTGTGTGCACAGACACTGCCTATCCAATTCTCCCTGGCTGTCTGTCAGTATTAATGTGGTGAAACATTAATTAAAAAGATTAACATTTCACATCTCCAGACTGACACTTCCATTCAGAGCCCAGTTGGGTGATGGGCAAATGACATCAATCGGACATCACTGGTTCCTATTTTACATATATGCAACTTGATTTAAATATTCATGCGGTGACCAGCAAATAACACAGAGACAATAAAAGCCTTGCATTTATGCGGAATCGCATCCAACTTGTCCATTTTGAGTTTGTTTACTTCACTGGTCAATTGCTCCTGTCAACGTACAACATTCAAACACAGAATTAAGCACAGCATGCCAGGGAAAATGTGGGGTCTCCGGGGCTATCTCTACATTTGCAGGATCCTTCAAAGAATAGGTTTAACTCCCATGCTTTCCCCAACATATACTGTTGGTTCCGAGGAGTTTGCTATTTTTAACAGGGGATCACAGGCCTTTGTCAAAAGAGAAGACAAGGGTTGCATTTATATAGCCCCTTTCCCAACCATCTGACTCCTCCGTGCAGCCAATGTAATAACTTTGAAAACACAGTCACTGTTGTAGGGGAGGCATGGCTGTCAATTTGGGCACAGTGAGCTCCCAGAAAAAGCAATGTCACTTTTGGATTAACTCTTGTTTAGGCTAGTATCCCATCACCAGGTCATCCTTTATTTACATGTGGGATGTCCCGGATACGCAACCAGCTACTTCAGAGCCAGCTCTCAGAGTGTCAGAACGCCTGACACTCCACATTTTATCTGTCAGCCAAGGCTCCCTGATTGAACCCGATTAATAGTGTCAGTCAGGGAACTCATATTCTACGAGGTCCATCTGGCTGATTTCATTATAAAAACCATGTCCCTCCCCTTCTGAATCCAAGGACATAGACCAGTTCTTTTCTGCTGTAACTCTTTATGAGGCATTTTTGAATCAGGCCAGATTCCTTCAAATCACCCTCTGATACGAGTAATTTGTAATGCATAGGACTCCTACTTCCCAGAGTATCTCTGAGGAAGTTCATTCTCTTCTTCTTGCAGTAACGGTGTCAATGCAATGAGATCCATCATGTCCAGAGATAGCGGGAACTGCAGATGCTGGAAAATCTGAGATAACAAAGTGCAGCGCTGAATGAACACAGCAGGCCAAGCAGCATCAGAGGAGCATGAAAGCTGATGTTTCGGGACTAGACCCTTCTTCTTTTTTTCTGAAGAAGGGTCTAGGCCCAGAACGTCAGCTACCCTGCTCCTCTGATGCTGCTTGGCCTGCTGTGTTCATCCAGCTCGACACCTTGTTATCCATCATGTCCATCCCAGATTCAGAGATCACTTCAATGCTTGACGGAGAGAGAGAAACATTGGGCTCCATCTGATCTGAGAAGCATGGCACATTTTGGTCCCGCACTGTTTGTGAGTTTACGGCTTTCATATCATTCACATGCTTATTCAGAGCCATTGCTCCAACCCAAACTTAATATGTCACTATTCCTTAGCCTCTTACCCATGTAGGGCTATTTCCATGGCTCCTACACCAAACCTCATCCCTTGAAGTAAATTGTCTCTCTCGTTTAGGAGAGTCTGGGGTCCGGCATTGGCATTCCTGATGCTATATTACCCCCACCCTCCCCGTCCACCACCCTCCACCTCCACCCCGCCCCACCCAGGTCTGAGAAGATCAGATCTAACCTGGTGCAGAGTCTTCTCACCATTAGCAGCACTACTGGTGTTATCCCTGTAGTTGCATGAAGGGTGGGCCTATAATCAAACAGGAACCCAGAACATTTGATGATGGAGTTGTCCTTATAAGACGGGTACCATTCAACGTTAGGAAATATTCAAATTCCCAGCCAGTAATTGATGAACCATTATCTGTGGCCAATACAACTCTGAGACCATGGCAACAAAATGTGAGGCTGGATGAACACAGCAGGCCAAGCAGCATCTCAGGAGCACAAAAGCTGACGTTTCGGGCCTAGACCCTTCATCAGAGAGGGGGATGGGGTGAGGGTTCTGGAATAAATAGGGAGAGAGGGGGAGGCGGACCGAAGATGGAGAGAAAAGAAGATAGGTGGAGAGAGTATAGGTGGGGAGGTAGGAGGGGATAGGTCAATCCAGGGAAGACGGACAGGTCAAGGAGGTGGGATGAGGTTAGTAGGTAGATGGGGGTGCGGCTTGGGGTGGGAGGAAGGGATGGGTGAGAGGAAGAACAGGTTAGGGAGGCAGAGACAGGTTGGACTGGTTTTGGGATGCAGTGGGTGGAGGGGAAGAGCTGGGCTGGTTGTGTGGTGCAGTGGGGGGAGGGGATGAACTGGGCTGGTTTAGGGATGCAGTTGGGGAAGGGGAGATTTTGAAACTGGTGAAGTCCACATTGATACCATCAGGCTGCAGGGTTCCCAGGTGGAATATGAGTTGCTGTTCCTGCAACCTTCGGGTGGCATCATTGTGGCACTGCAGGAGGCCCATGACGGACATGCCATCTAGAGAATGGGAGGGGGAGTGGAAATGGTTTGCGACTGGGAGGTGCAGTTGTTTGTTGCGAACTGAGCGGAGGTGTTCTGCAAAGCGGTCTCCAAGCCTCCGCTTGGTTTCCCCAATGTAGAGGAAGCCACACCGGGTACAGTGGATGCAGTATACCACATTGGCTGATGTGCAGGTGAACCTCTGCTTAATGTGGAATGTCATCTTGGGGCCTGGGTTAGGGGTGAGGGAGGAGATTTGGGTGCGAGTGTAGCATTTCCTGCAGTTGCAGGGGAAGGTGCCGGGTGTGGTGGGGTTGGAGGGCAGTGTGGAGCGAACAAGGGAGTCACGGAGAGAGAGGTCTCTCCGGAAAGCAGACAGGGGTGGGGATGGAAAAATGTCTTGGGTGGTGGGGTTGGATTGTAAATGGCGGAAGTGTCGGAGGATGATGCGTTGTATCCGGAGGTTGGTGGGGTGGTGTGTGAGAACGAGAGGGATCCTCTTAGGGCAGTTGTGGCGGGGGCGGGGTGTGAGGGACATGTTGCGGGAAATACGGGAGACGCGGTCGAGGGCATTCTCGATCACTGTGGGTGGAAAGTTGCGGTCCTGGAAGAACTTGGACATCTGGGATGTGCGGGAGTGGAATGTCTTATCGTGGGAGCAGATGCGGCGGAGGCGGAGGAATTGGGAATAGGGGATGGAATTTTTGCAGGAGGGTGGGTGGGAGGAGGTGTACTCTAGGTAGCTGTGGGAGTTGGTGGGCTTGAAATGGACATCAGTTACAAGCTGGTTGCCTGAGATGGAGACTGAGAGGTCCAGGAAGGTGAGGGATGTGCTGGAGATGGCCCAGGTGAACTGACGGTTGGGGTGGAAGTTGTTGGTGAAGTGGACGAACTGTTCGAGCTCCTCTGGGGAGCAAGAGGCGGCGCCGATACAGTCATCAATGTACCGGAGGAAGAGGTGGGGTTTGGGGCCTGTGTAGGTGCGGAAGAGGGACTGTTCCACGTAACCTACAAAGAGGCAGGCATAGCTGGGGCCCATGCGGGTGCCCATGGACACCCCCTTAGTCTGTAGGAAGTGGGAGGAGTCAAAAGAGAAGTTGTTGAGGGTGAGGACGAGTTCGGCTAGGCGGATGAGGGTGTCGGTGGAGGGGGACTGGGTCGGGCCTGCGGGACAGGAAGAAGCGGAGGGCTTTGAGGCCATCTGCATGCGGAATGCAGGTGTATAGGGACTGGACGTCCATGGTGAAGATGAGGTGTTGGGGGCCAGGGAATTGGAAGCCCTGGAGGAGGTGGAGGGCGTGTGTGGTGTCACGGACGTAGGTGGGGAGTTCCTGCACCAAAGGGGAAAAGATGGAGTCGAGATAGTTGGAGATGAGTTCGGTGGGGCAGGAGCAGGCTGAGACGATTGGTCGACCAGGGCAGGCAGGTTTGTGGATTTTGGGAAGGAGATAGAAACGGGCCGTGCGGGGTTGGGGAACAATGAGGTTGGAGGCTGTGGGTGGGAGGTCCCCTGAGGTGATGAGGACATGAATGGTGTTGGAGATGATGGTTTGGTGCTCGGGTGTGGGGTCATGATCGAGGGGACGGTAGGAGGTGGTGTCGGAGAGTTGGCGTCTGGCCTCGGCGATGTAGAGGTCAGTGCGCCATACTACCACTGCGCCACCCTTGTCTGCGGGTTTGATGGTGAGGTTGGGGCTGGACCGGAGGGAGTGGAGGGCTGCCCGTTCTGCGGGGGAGAGGTTGGAGTGGGTGAGAGGGGTGGAGAGGTTGAGGCGGTTAATGTTCTCACACCCCTTGTTCTCACACACCACCCCACCAACCTCCGGATACAACGCATCATCCTCCGACACTTCCGCCATCTACAATCCAACCCCACCACCCAAGACATTTTTCCATCCCCACCCCTGTCTGCTTTCCGGAGAGACCACTCTCTCCGTGACTCCCTTGTTCGCTCCACACTGCCCTCCAACCCCACCACACCTGGCACCTTCCCCTGCAACCGCAGGAAATGCTACACTTGCCCCCACACCTCTCCCCTCACCCCCATCCCAGGCCCCAAGATGACATTCCACATTAAGCAGAGGTTCACCTGCACATCTGCCAATGTGGTATACTGCATCCACTGTACCCGGTGTGGCTTCCTCTACATTGGGGAAACCAATCGGAGGCTTGGAGACCGCTTTGCAGAACACCTCCGCTCAGTTTGCAACAAACTACTGCACCTCCCAGTTGCAAATCTTTTCCACTCACCCTCCCATTCTTTAGATGACATGTCCATCATGGGCCTCCTGCAGTGCCACAATGATGCCACCCGAAGGTTGCAGGAACAGCAACTCATATTCCGCCTGGGAACCCTGCAGCCTGATGGTATCAATGTGGTCTTCACCAGTTTCAAAATCTCCCCTTCCCCAACTGCATCCCTAAACCAGCCCAATTCATCCCCTCCCTCCACTGCACCACACAACCAGCCCAGCTCTTCCCCCCAACCCACTGCATCCCAAAACCAGTCCAACCTGTCTCTGCCTCCCTAACCTGTTCTTCCTCTCACCCATCCCTTCCTCCCACCCCAAGCCGCACCCCCATCTACCTACTAACCTCATCCCACCTCCTTGACCTGTCCGTCTTCCCTGGATTGACCTATCCCCTCCTACCTCCCCACCTATACTCTCTCCACCTATCTTCTTTTCTCTCCATCTTCGGTCCGCCTCCCCCTCTCTCCCTATTTATTCCAGACCCCTCACCTCATCCCCCTCTCTGATGAAGGGTCTAGGCCCGAAACGTCAGCTTTTGTGCTCCTGAGATGCTGCTTGGCCTGCTGTGTTCATCCAGCCTCACATTTTGTTGTCTTGGATTCCCCAGCATCTGCAGTTCCCATTATCTCTGATACTACTCTGAGACCATGTTCTGCAAAAGATGCGTGCAGCTTTTCTATCATCATCCCTGTTTTTGATGAGTGAGCTCTCTGCGCATTTTGAGTGGGCATTGAAGTGATTAAGAACATTGAGCCAGTGAAAAGGCCTGTATTGTTGATGTATAACTGAGTCCAAGGTTTACCTGCTTGTTGAATGTGGGGAGTTGCTGGAGGTAATTTTCATCCTTATTTGCACTTTGGGCACTGCCTCACCAACGTGGCTATACCTGCATCCAATCCTGACCACCAGGCAAAACCCCTCACCAACATCTTCATTTCAGAAGCCCCCGGGTGAACCCGATGGAGCTCAGTCAATATCTGGTGACGACCTTTGCTTGGTACAATGAGCCTTGATCTCCGTAACAATATGCCATCTTCGTCTGTGATCTGGTCCCTCCAGGTCCCAAAAGTTATAGTTTTGACATCCCTTTGGTTTCCCACATCAGCACCAGCTGGTTTTTTTTGCCAAGACCAGATCTTTCCATGTCTGAAGTCTGACATTGTCATCTGTGACTGGAAGAGTGCCCAGAAAATTTCAAACCAATATGTTGTCTTCGGTTGTGGTACCACCACTGTATCTGTCAGTTGGAGGCAGCTCAGTGCAACCACATTCGCTACTTGGCCTCCCAGATGTCGTTCCAACGTGTAATTATACTCACTTAGTATTACAGCTCACCGCTGAATTTAGCCTGAAGCTATAGGTGGCACTGCCTTGTCTTCTTTAAGTTGACCCGTCAAGGGTTTGTGGTCCATTATCATAACCAGCTTATATCCCTAAAGGTATTGGTGGAACTTCCTGACTCCAAATATGACCAACAAACTATCCATCTCCTGCAGTGCCACAATGATGCCACCTGAAGGTTGCAGGAACAGCAACTCATATTCCGCTTGGGAACCCTGAAGCCCAACGGTATCAATGTGGACTTCACCAGCTTCAAAATCTCCCCTTCCCCCACTGCATGCTAAAACCAACCCAGCTCGTCCCCGCCTCCCTAACCTGTTCTTCCTCTCACCTATCCCCTCCTCCCACCTCAAGCCGCACCTCCATTTCCCACCTACCAACCTCATCCCGCCTCCTTGACCTGTCTGTCCTCCCTGGACTGACCTATCCCCTCCCTTCCTCCCCACCTATACTCTCCTCTCCACCTATCTTCTCCTCTATCTATCTTCGGTCTGCCTCCCCCTCTCTCCCTATTTATTTCAGAACCCTTTCCCCATCCCCTTCTCTGATGAAGGGTCTAGGCCCGAAACATCAGCTTTTGTGCTCCTGAGATGCCGCTTGGCCTGCTGTGTTCATCCAGCTTCACACTTTGTTATCTTGGATTCTCCAGCATCTGCAGTTCCCATTATCTCTGAAACTATCCATCTCCTTCTAGGTGTATTAGCCACAGTCCTGAATTTATACAGTATTAACATTCCTCTCCAGTGAACCACTTGTGAGGTAATTACACTCTGATGCCATCTGGGGAGACATCACTTGTCAATATCAGTGTGCTAACACCTTAGGGGATGGTAAATGTTTCTTTATTTCCCTGAAAGGTATGATTCATCTGTGCAACCATTTCCAAGGCAGACGGCTTTTTAGGAGTTGATGCAAAGTGCCAGGATGTGGGCCAGGTTATAGATGTACGTTCTGTAATAAATTATCAGCCCAGGGAAAGAGCTAAACTCCTGTACAGATATGGGGGCTGGGGCACCTTTGGTCACCCTCATTTTATCCTCCAATAGGCGTAACCCAGTTTTTTTCAACTCTGTAGCCTAAGTAAGTCACTTGGGGTGCCTGGAACACACATTTTTTTTTCCCTTCTTAGGTGTACATTTACCAGGGACAAAGGTCTAAGGACTATGTTCAAGTTCTCTGAGTGAATCTTATTGGTTTCCCTGTTGTTCGTACGTCATCTGGATAAATGGCAACCTGAGGTAGACCTTGTAAGATGTTTACAATGGTCCACGGAAAAATTGCACTGGCTGACGATACCCCAAATGGCAATCTTGTATATTAGAACCAAGCCCTATGGGCATTAATTGTAGCATTCTCCTGGGAATCCTTATCTGATTGAAATTGCAAGTACGCTTGGCTCATGCCCAGCTTTGAGAAAGACCGTCCCTCCTGTCAGCTTTGCATTAAAATCCTCTGTGCCATGGATTGGGTATGTATCCAGTGGTGAGAAGTGGTTTCCTTAAAATACTCAGGAAAACAAGCTGACCCATCAAGCTACAATATCAGTATGCCTATCCCCTCCCTACACCACCCCACCACCCACACCACCCACACCATCCCCTACTTGGTGCTCAAGTCAGCACCAGGATGGCCAAAGGTAGAGGCTTCATATTAAAGATGAAAGGTCAGGTGTGGACCAACACCAAGTTAATGCAAACTTTCACATGTACGAGGCTTGCATTATCAGCACCCTCTTTCCCAGTCATGAGACATGGGCAACTCTTATGCAAACCAAGATAAGCAGATGAAAATATTCCACCTCCATTGCCTCAGGAACATACTCAGTACCTTCTGGCAAGCTAATGTGTGAATAGGGGAGTAGACTGAATTATGGACCAGACCAGAAACCACCATCCACCCAGGCCATCAACAAGATAGAATAAGAAGGCAACATAATGCCTAATTTTTATATTTATTGAAAGATAAGTGTAAGGCGCTGAGTTCCGGGTATGATTATATTCATCCATCGCTAGTTTAAGCAAAACACACTTTATTTTTCAACAGTGTTGAAACATTAACGAAAAGAAGACCTGGCACTGAAATACTTACCAAGATAATATATGATTTAACCACTAATCATCATCTGCTCCAACACAGGCAGCATCCCATAAATGCCCTGGGCAAGGCAATTTAGCAAAACTGTTTTATTTTCACCTGCTGTCTTTCTCCAGTCTAGACAAAACAAATATTGAAAGGAAATTCTGGTCCTTTTGATTCTTAAGAGGAATCAAAAGAGCCCCTTCCAAGACTTTATTTCAGCAGCAGAGAGAGAGAAAGAGATTTCTGCCTATTAGCTCAATCAGTTAGCTAACTCAAGATGAAAACTGAAAGCAAAACCCAAAGTCCCTTGTTTCTGTGTGAGCCTGACACCATCCATGCTACTTCTGTCAATTTACTCTGCTTGCCTGGAGCATGCATATCATTTCCAGGAGACAACACTCCTCCGTGAGAGAAACAGGAAAGAACACTTTTTTTTTGTTATCGAATGAAATAAGGGGTCTCTGGCTGGACCAGCATTTATTGCCTATCCCTAACTGCCCAAAGGGCAAATAGAAGTTAACCACGTTGATGTTGGACTGCAGTCACATGTAGACCACACTAGGTAAGGATGGCAGATTTCCCTCCCTAAAGGGCATGAGTGAACCAGATGGGTTTTTCCCAACAATTGGCACTTACTGACTTCAAAATTTACCATCTGCCGTGACAAAGAACAAAAAAAATTACAGTCCAGGAACAGGCCCTTCAGTCCTCCAAGCCTGTGCTGATCCAGATCACCTATTTAAACATGTCACCTATTTTCCAAGGATCTGTATCCCTCTGCTCCCTGCACACTCACGTATGTGTCTAGATGCATCTTAAATGATGCTATCATTCCCGCCTCTACCACCTCCACTGGCAATGCGTTCCAGGCACCCACCAACCTCTGCGTGAAGAACTTACTACTCATATCTCCCTTAAACCTTTCGCCTCTCACCTTGAAATCATGACCGCTAATAATTGAGTCCCACGCTCTGAGAAAAAGCTTCTTACTATCCACCCTGTCTATACTTCTCATGATTTTGTAGACCTCAATAAAGTACCCCCCAACCCTCATCTTTGTAATGTAAATAATCCTAATCTCCTCAAACTTTCTTCATAGCTAGCGCCCTCCATACCAGGCAACATCCTGGTGAACCTGCTCTGCACCCTCCCTGAAGCATTCACATCCTTTTGGTAATGTGGTGACCAGAACTGTATGCAGTGTTCCAAATGTGATCGAACCAAAGGCCTGTACAACGGTATCATGACATGCCAACTCTTGTACTCAATACCCCGCCCAATGAAGGAAAGCATGCCGTATGCCTTCTTGGCCACTCTATCGACCTGCATTGTCACCTTCAGGGAACAATGGAGCTGAATACCCAGATCTCTCTGTGCATCAATTTTCCCCAGGACTTTTTCCATTCACCGTGTAGTTCGCTCTTGATTTGGATCTTCCAAAATGCATCACCTGGCATTTGCCTGGATTCAACTCCATCTTCCATTTCTCAGCCCTACTCTCCAATCCATCTATATTCTGCTCCATTCTCCGACAGTCCCCTTCACTACCTGCTACTCCGCCAATCTTAGTGTCATCTGCAAACTTGCAATTAGCATTGGTTTTATGGTCATCACTGGACTCTTACTTCCAGATTCTTAATTCACCTACCACAGCAGGATTTGAACCTAGGTCTCCAGAACATGAGCTGAGCTTCTGGATTAATATTTTAGCAATAATAACAGTAAGCCATTGCCTCCCCACTACGTAGTTCCATTACAACTGGAGAGCATAAGTCCCCAGTATGCTCGCTGTCTAGAGCCAGTGCTGAGTCATATAAACCAAATGGGCAATGGCCACGTCAGCAAAGACATGCTCCACAGTGAGTTTGACTGAGATAAGAACCATTGTAAGGCGGAGTTCTTGCTGCTAACTTGAAGGCCTGGAGAAAAATTGTCAGAAGGATGTGGAAAAAGTAAAGGACAAATGCAATGCCCGATTGAGGGAGAAACAGAATCCACTGGAAGAAAAGCACATCAGTCAGTCTCAGGTGAATGTCATTCATCTGTGCCACCCAGGGAAGGGACCACTCACAACCAGTCTCCACCAGCCACGGTAGATGAGGTTCAGTGCAGAAGTGACATACAATCCAAGTGCAGGTCTTCCCACAAGGAAAGGTGGCAACAATAAGGAGAAATAGGGAGTCACCAGCAGGTCAGACGAATGAAAAGGAATAGAGTGAACAATTTAGGTTTTCTGCTAATCACAGCTACATGTTTGCAGCCAGAAGATGCAAACATATAATATAATTTGAAAACACTATCACATGCATTCGTTGGAATATGATTAGATTATAGAATTGTGTGTATTACCTTGGAATGTGAACTATCAAACACAGTCGTGAAAAGCTTTGGTTGAGCAGTTGTACAGTCCTTTGACTAGAAATTATTATTAACAGAAATAGTTAATCGGAAGCTTGCTATTTGTAAAATAATACATAACTTTTGTTTTTGTAGCAAGGATTTGAGCTGTACACCACTTTCTTAAAGTGTACATCTCCCATTGCACACCCTCTATAAATGTTTAAACAAAGAAACCTGACTCTCATCCGATTAAGTGGGAATCGATTTATAGAGTCATAGAGTCATCACGGAAACAGACTCTTCAATCAAACCAGTCCATGCCGACAATAATCCCCAAAATAAACTGGCCCCACCTACCTGAGCTTGGCCCATATCCCTCAAACATTCCTTCTTCATGAACTTATCTGAATATCTTTTAAATGTTGTAACTGTACCCACATCCACCACTTCCTCTGCAAGTTCACTCCACACACAAGCCACTCTCTAGGAAAAAAATTTCCCCCTGTCTCCTCTCACATTAAAAATACGCCACACCGTCTTGAAATCCCCCACCCGAGGGAAAAGACACCTATCATTCACCTAAACTATATCAAGAGTTAAATTCACACAGTCACCAGTATAGGACCCAACTAATAAAGAAAGGGGATAACAAGGATACAAGTTACAAATTACAAATACGAATGAACAGCTTCCTCACCTTTAGTACTCAATCCAAGGCCATCCTAGCCCAAAGTGTTACAATCCCAACCATGGGTAGGACAAGGTGCCAGATCCTGAATCCACTGATGTTGAGCTAGTTCAGGAATCACCCACAAAAAGGAAACATCCACAATATCAGGACCATTCAACATCCTTTACTCTTCAATCAAATGCCCCCTACTCTTTTACCCCCTGTTGTTGGCACCAATCTGACCCATAATTTCTGTCCAGCCAACTGAGCTAACCAAGGTCTGAAGGAGCCCAGAGTCAATAAATCTGGAGCTGGAAAAGCACAGAAGGGTCAGATAGCTTCGGAAAGGCAGAAAAGTCAACGTTTTGGGCCAAAACCCTTCATCAGGACTTGAGAGGTGGAGGGAAGCCCAGAAATAAATAGACGGAGGGGTGTGGGCTAGAGGGAGGGTAGATGAGATGGCAATAGGTGGATGCAAGTAAAGGGTTATTGTGGTTGGTCAGTGGGAAGGGTGGAATGGATAGGTGAGTCGGAAGATGGACAGGTTAGAGGTGGAGAGATTTTGAAGCTGGCGATACAGGTAGGGAGTTATTGTCTTTGGTTAGTGGGAAGGGTGGAGTGGATAGGTGAGTAGGAAGATGGGCAGGTTCAGGGAGGAGAGATTTTGAAGCTGGTGAACCCAATATTCAGGCCATTGGGCTATAAGCTCCCGAGGCGAAATAAGAGGTGGTGGTCTCCCAGTTTACATTTGGCCTCACTCTGATTGTGGAGGAGGCCAAGGATGGACATGTCACCAGCGGAGTGGAAGCGGGAGGTAAAGTGGATGGCAACAGGAAGGCTGGGTTGGTTGGTGTGTGCAGAGTGCAGGTGCTCCACAAACTAGTCCCTGATTCTGCATTTTGTCTCCCCGATATAGAGGGGACCGCATCGGGACTAATAAGCATAGTAGATGAAGTAAGATGAAGTGCAGGTGAATCTCTGTCATGTCTGGAAGGATTGTTTTGGGCCTCAGATGGAGTTGAGAGGGGAGGTGCAGGAGCACGCATTACATCTCCTGCAGTTGCAGGAAAAAGAACCAGGTGCGTTTGAGGGATCGGTGGGGAGTGTGGAGCCGACAAGGGAGTTGGGGAGAGTGCACTTTGCTGAGGCTACACATATTTTCACATGTTTATTGTACTCTAGAGCTGCAGGAAATGATGGTGCAGACTCCAAATTTCTTCCCACAGCTAGGGGATTGCAGTGTTCTGTTATTTTCCTTCTTGAAAAAGGATCCCCACTGGGCGTTTAAATATTACTCTTTCAACTTAAATAAATTTGTTTCCTTATCTAGTTCACAAGTGATCAGGAAGTTAAATAAAATAATGGATAATGGGTTAATGTTGCTAAATTAACCAGCTCTGTGTTCCCAGAATTATCCTCTCACCCCCAACAGCAGAAATCCCGACTCCATTCCAGAAATACTGCTGTGAATACTGGTCTTGATGCTTATGTTAGACTTATTTCTGTTTGGGTGTTGGATGATACGGTGGGGGTTGAGGGACGATGTACATGAGTGCATTCTATTATACTGAATAAACTGAACATATTAATATTAAATTTGCATTATGAAGATTACTACGTTTTACGAGTGAACCATTATCTGTCAGTGAAGCTGTGGAAGGGGTTAGCAACAATGCAGTATGACATTCCCACAGTCCTGTTTCTTTGTGTGGGGACTGAGAAACATGGCAATAGAGGATTTTGATGAGATGCCACCTGCCGTTGCTATCATTTATTATGAGGGTATTAGCAATGTTTACAAGTTATTTGCTTTGCAAAATGAGTAAACCAGTGGTGGGAAAGAAAAGGCAGATTTCAAGAAAGTGATTTCTTGTAATTTGTTGCTATTCAAATCCCCACAAAAGACAAGATTTTCAGGTTCTCCAGGGTTATATAGGCAACTTTTCCATTCCAGCTCTGCAGTCATCTAAAGCCCTGAAATGATGCCTGCTGGCTCACAACAAACAAAAAGTGTCCTTTGCATGTTCCTGAAACAGATGTGAAGGATTTCAATTCAGTAAAACCGGAACCGTGGTGTCCCCTGCTCGAGCCCTGGCTAACCCTGCAACAGCAGGCTCCATTGTGTTGTTTCTGTGGAAGTGTCTGCTACAGAGAATGGCTGAGGCCAAAACATTGAATGTTTTCAAGGAGGAGTTATTTATAGTTAAGGCGACAAGAAATGTCCTTTGGTCTTAGACTCTCTTGTGAAGGGAAACATCCTCTCAGCATTCGCCCTGTCAAGCCTTTTCAGAATTCTATGTTTCAATGAGATCACCTCTCTTACTTGTAAACTCCTGTGACTACAGTCCTGAGCTGTTTAACTTTTGCTCATTAGGCAATCCCTCCATACCAGGGATCATCCCAGGGAACCTTCTCTGAACTGCCTCCAATGAAATAACTTTCCTGAAATAAAGGAACTAAAGGTGCTCATACAACTCCAGAAGTGGTCTCATCAGTACCTCCACCAGTTGCAGGAAGATTTCTCTACTCTTGGAAAGGACCCACATTCCATGAGCCTTCCTGATTACCCACTGCACCTGTTTGCTAGCCCTCTGCGTTTCATGGACAAGTCCCCACAAATCCCTTTGTGTTGCAGCTTTCTGCAGTTTCGTCTCTCATAATATTCTGATCTATTCTTCTCCCTTTCAAAGTGAACAGCTTCACGTTTTCTCCAGAAGTGTGAGGGAAATGTGGAATTCTGTTACTGAGCTGGATGTTTTTTTAAATTCATTCACGGGATGAGGGTGTCGCTGGCTAGACAGCATTTATTGTCCATCTCTAATTGCTCAGAGGGCAGTTAAGAGTCAACCACAGTGCTGTGGGTCTGGAGTCACGTGTAGACCAGACCAGTGAAGGATGGCAGTTTCCTTCTCCTAAAAGGACATTAGTGAACCAGATGGGTTTTTCCAACAATCGGCAATGGATTCACAATTGTCATTAGACTCTTAATTCCAGACATTTATTGAAATCAAAGTCCACCATCTGCTGTGGCTAGTTTTGAACCCGGGTGCCCAGAATGTTATCTGGGTGTCTGGGCTAACAGTGGTATAATTGCTAGACTATTTATCTAGAGGCCTAGGTAATGTTCTGAGGCCTTGGGTTCGAATCTTGGGTGATGGAATTTGAATTCAATAAAATATCTGGAATTAAGAGTCTAATGATAACTGTGAAGCCATTGCCAATTGTTGGGAAAAAACCCATCCGGTTCACTAATTCCCTTTGAGGGGAATGAAACTGCCATCTTTACCTGGTCTGGGCTACATGTGACTCCAGACACACAGCACTGTGGTTGACTCTTAACTGCCCTCTGAGCAATTAGAGATGGACAATAAATGCTGCCTACCCAGCAACACCCTCATCCCGTGAATGAATAAAGGAAAGAAATATACCTCGGTCTCCGGATTAACAGTCCAGCGATAATACCACCAAGCCATCGCCGCCCCATTAATTTGATCTGGACTATATCGAATGGTGGAGCAGACTTGAATGAATTCCTCTTGCTCTCATTTTCTATATTTCTATGATTTAGTTTGTGGGAGCTTGTTGTGTGGAAATTGGCTGCTGGTTTTCCTACATGGCAAC
Source organism: Stegostoma tigrinum (assembly GCF_030684315.1). Taxonomy (NCBI): domain Eukaryota; kingdom Metazoa; phylum Chordata; class Chondrichthyes; order Orectolobiformes; family Stegostomatidae; genus Stegostoma; species Stegostoma tigrinum. The sequence goes on along the minus strand of NC_081361.1, from coordinate 93,958,672 downwards.
AGTGACTGCGCTTCAAAATTACCAGGTTGGCAGCATTAAATATCACTCGGTGCTTTTCAATGTTGAATTGTTGCCAATGCTGTTGTGTACATTCAACATCCTCTTTTGGAACTGATATAAATAGAGCATGACTGCTAAGCAAAGTTGGCACTGTGCCTCTGAAGTGTCTGGCCTTGGAGCTCAGAATTCCCCCAAGCGACCTTGATGATGAGACAAGATTTTCTGCACAAGAACCTGAAGCGTCTTAGATTCTTCTATCTGTTATTTTCACCAGCCCATTCTTCTATTGTTTGAAATGGGTCACCAGTTCCGCTAAAACTGTCTTTAAGGTGCTTGCACTTTTGATCACTCTATGTGATTTCACGTCCTAAGCCCAAGATTGTAAGTTTGGTTCGTGGCAATTTACTCTGCCTGCTGTTTCAAGTGAATTTGTAAAGGGTTTTGTTTTAAAGAATACCTTCTTATTTTTATTTCTTATTTTCACTCAAGGTTACTGAACTGTGGGTATCTTGCAACATGCCTGTGTATCTATCCAGAGGTTACTAAAATTTACAGAGACGCAAAACTTTGTCTTCAGAAGATGCAAGAAGAATTCACAATCATATGGTGTTGCAAGCATAATGAAAGATGGTCAGTTAGTTCAGTTGTCTGGATAGTTAATTGGAAATGCAGAGTGATGCCAGCAATCTGGGTTCAGCTCCTACATTAGCTGAGGTTACCATGAAGGACTGTCTTTCTCAATCTCCCCCCTCACAAGAAGGTGTGATGGTCCTCAAGTTAAACCATCACCAGTTGGCTCATTTTACCTTTACTGACAAGTATTTCAGAAAAGGGATATACTGCAGATGCTGGAAATCAGAAATAAAAGCAGCAAATGATGGAGGCTCTCAGCAGAAATGGACTGGCAGCATCTGCAAATGACAGAGACTCTCAGCAGAACTGGACTGGCAGCATCTTCAAATGACGGAGGCTCTCAACAGAACTGGCCGGGCAGCATCTGCAAAAAGAGCAAAGTAGGATTGATGGGTGCAATGTTCCCCACGCTGGGAGTGGTGAAAAGGGGAAAGAACTGGAAGTTATTCCCCTGCTGGGATACTCAGCTTCCTCCACTCCACCCACGCTTGGGGAGAAGATCCAGGGGCAGCCCTCCCAACCCATCGCAAATTTAAGGCCTTCGGCAGTCAGTTGATGACCACTTGAGGATCTCAACTTGTCCTCCTTCCTGGAGAAGCAGATAGCTTCCCAATTGGGAAACCGAGGCTTTTGCCAGGCTGAGGAAAGGCTCCAGTCCTGAAAAAATTGGAGGCATAGATGGGAGAGGCAAGAGGATACCCTCTGAAAGCCTGTGTTTACAATTGCCCCAAATCCTAACTCCTAAGCACAGTACAAACATGACTTCCCTTCCCATCTCTTTATCCTCTAACAAGTTCACGGGGAGGTAGAAACATCGTCGTGAGATCATTGAATTCACAATCTCAAACCCTAGGCTAGCATTGTGGGTTCAAATCTCACTGTAGCCACTGATGAGATTTGATTGCGATGAAACATGAGCCTATGGATGACATTACAATCATTGTCAATGGTTGTAAAAACCCATCTGGCTCACTGACAACCTCTGGGAAGGGAAATCTGCTGTCCCCATCTTTTGCGGATGTGTTTAGATTCCCTACAGTGTGGAAACAGGCCCTTCGGCCCAACAAGTCCACACTGCCCCTTGGAGCGTCCCACCCAGACCCATCCCCCTATAACCCACACACCCCTGAACACTACGGGCAATTTAATATGGCCGATCCACCTAGCCTGCACATCTTTGGACTGTGGGAGGAAACCAAAGCACCCGGAGGAAACCCCCACAGACACAGGGAGAATGTGCAAACTCTGCACAAACAGTTACCCAAGGCTGGAATCGAACCCGGGTCCCTAGCGCTGTGAGGCTGCAGTGTTAACCGCTGAGCCACCTTGCCACCCTAATCACATGTGACTCATGTGAAAGGTGGCTGCCCTTTAGCTGGCCTCCAGGCAATCAAGAATGGGCAATAAATGCCGACCTATCCAACAATGCCCACATCCCATTAAAGAATTCTTTTAAAGAGCAGGATTCAGCCAGCAGTCCTGAGGTCACAGATATTGCTGGCCTTTGATTGGCTGGTTTCTTTTGCCTTCCCAGGGTACCTTTTCTTGAGGTGAAGGTAATTACTGATGCACTGCCTGTCAGCTCTTTGGCTTGTCATAGGTTGAGCTTTATCGGGAATGGAAATGGTGCGTTGGGCTCCACCAAACATACCTGACCTCGTACATACAAAACACTGGTAGCCATAGGGTGGAGGTGCTGGTGTTCGACTGGGGTGGGCATATTCAGAAGTCACATGACACCAGGTTATAGTCCACCAAGTTTATTTAAAACCATAATATTTCAGCGTGCTGCTACTTCTTTGATACAGTCCCGCATAGGAGATTGGTGAACAAAATTAGGGCACATGGTACTGGGGGCAAAATACTGAGTTGGATTGAAAATTGACTGGCTGACAGGAAGCAAAGAGTAGTGATAAACGGGTCCCTTTCGGAATGGCAGGCAGTGACCAGTGGGGTGCCACAAGGTTCAGTGCGAGAACCGCAGCTGTTTACGATGTACATTAATGATATAGACGAAGGCATTAAAAGTAATATTAGTAAATTTGCTGATGACACAAAGTTGGGTGGCAGTGTGAAATGTGAGGAGGATGTTATGAGAATACAGGGTGACTTGGATAGGTGAGGTGAGTGGACGGATGCATGGTAGATGCAGCTTAATGTGGATAAATGTGTGGTTATCCACTTTGGTGGCAAGAACAGGAAGGCAGATTACTATCTCAATGGAGTCAAGTTAGGTAAAGGGGAAGTTCAATGAGATCTAGGTGTTCTTGTACATCAGTCGATGAAAGCAAGCATGCAGGTACAGCAGGCAGTGAAGAAAGCTAATGGCACGCTGGCCTTCATAACAAGAGGAATTGAGAATAGGAGCAAAGAGGTCCATCTGCAATTGTACAGGGCCCTGGTGAGACCGCACCTGGAGTATTGTGCGCAGTTTTGGTCTCCAAATTTGAGGAAGGACATTCTGGCTATTGAGGGACTGCAGCATAGATTCATGAGGTCAATTCCCGGAATGGCGGGACTATCATATGTTGAAAGATTGGAGCAACTGGGCTTGTATACACTTAAGTTTAGAAGGATGAGAGGGGATTTGATTGAGGCGTAAAAGATTATTAAGGGATTGGACACTCTGGAGGCAGGAAGCATGTTTCTGCTGGTGGGTGAGTCCAGGACCAGAGGACACAGTTTAAAAATAAGGGGTAGACCATTTAGAACAGAGTTGAGGAAAAACTTCTTCACCCAGAGAGTGGTGGATATGTGGAATGCTCTGCCCTAGAAGGCAGTGGAGGCCAACTCTCTGGATACTTTCAAGAAAGAGATTGATAGAGCTCTTAAAGATAGTGGAATCAAGGGTTATGGGGATAAGGCAGGAACAGGATAGTGATTGTGGATGATCAGCCATGATCATAATGAATGGTGGTGCTGGCTCGAAGGGCCGAATGGCCTACTCCAGCACCTATTGGCTATTGTCTATTCTTCAGGTGAAGACAATGTGCAAACAGAGCAAAGGTGTTGTGAGGAAAGTCGTTTTCACACAGCAGGTAGTTAGGGTATGAAATGCACTGCCTGGGAATGTGATGGAGGGGGGTTCAATGGCGGCATTGGTTGGTGATCTGGATAGAAATGGCGTGCAAGAATTTGGGAAAATGGCAGCAGATAAGGACTAAGTAATAGAACTGGTGCAGGCATGATTGGCCAAATGGATTCTGTGAAGTAAGCACCAGTGAAACCTGTCATTCACACATACTGGTAGGACTCATATATTTCAATGTCGAGGACCAGTATGACCAGTAATTTCATTTCCAAGTATTATTTTTGTTTTATTGTTTCTTCACCCTGGAGAAGTGGTAATGTGATTTGGACCACGCTAACACAGTGGGGACATTGGTGCTAATTTCATCCCGGTATATGGTAGAATTACAGCACAGGTAATAAACCTGAGAGGTTAGCATACAGGTGCAGCAGCCGGTGAATAAGAGAAATGCTACGTTGGCCGCACAGCAAGTGAATTTGAGTAGGGGAGCAGGAAAGTCTTGCTGCAATTGTACAGAGCCTTGGTGAGACCGCACTTTAAACATTGTATGCAGTTTTGATCTCCTTATCTGGGAAACGATGTTCTGGCAATGGAGGGAGTGCAGCAAAGTTTTCCCAGACTGATTCCTGAGGTGGCAGGACTGATACATGAAGAGAAACTGGATTAGTTTGGACTATCATTTAGAAGAATGAGGCATGATCTTATAGAAACTTCTAATATTCTAAAGGATTAGACAGGGAAAACACAGGAAGGATTTTCCCTATGGCTGAGAAGGCCAGAATCAATGGTCACAGTCTAAGGACACAGGGTAGGACATTTAGGACTGTGGTGGGGATAAATGTTTTCACACAGACAGTGGAATTCTCTGTCACAGAATGTGTTTGAGGCCAAAATATTGAATGCTTTTAGGACAGCTAGATATAATTCATAGTGTTGAAGAGATTGAAGGACATGGGGAAAATGTGGATTAGATGGTCAACTATGATTGTCTTGAATGGTACAGCAGGCTTGAAAGGCTGAATGGCCTACTCCTGCTCCTATTTTCTATGTTACTAAAGCTAGACTCAGGAATGGCGAATGTCAGATGCTGACCTTGCCAGTGACTTACACATCCCATGAAATAATAACGAATATGTCAAACATCCTACTCCCATATACCATTACCAAGAACACGGCTTGCTTGTCATTAACCTATGTGGTAAGCCACACACTTGTGGCAGGAGTGCACTCTTGTTTCCCTCCCTTTGATGGGCCAAATGGTCTAATTCTGTTCCAGTACCTTATGGTCTTATGGTATTATATGGTATCGTTTCATATCGAAGTCTACCATTTCACAAACATTCTAATTTCTGTAAAAGGATTATTTGCAGGAGATTAAATAGACTTGAATTCTGTGGAAGAAGCACAGAGAATGGTTAAGAATCTCAGCATGTCTGACAACATCTGTGGAGAAAGAAGCTTAGTTAAAGTTTTGAGTCTGATGTGAGTCTTCCTCTTCTTCTTCAGAATTGAATTCTGTTTTGTAGAACAGTTATGGCAGACCCAAACTTTTAGCTAAAAAAAACCCAAAAGAGCTGCTGATGCTGTAAATCAGGAGCAAAAACAAGTTGCTAGAAAAGCTCAGCAGGTCTGGCAGCATCAGTGAAGGAGAAAACAGAGTTAACATTTCCGGCCCAGAGACCCTTCCTCAGGATGGACGAAGGGCTACCAGACCCGCTCTGAGGAAGTGTCACCAGACCCGAAACGTTAACTCTGTTTTCTCCTGCCAGACCTGCTGAGCATTTTCAGCAACTTCAGTTTTTGTTCAAGCCTTTAGCTCTTTTTTTGTCTCTCCACAGACACTGCCAGACCGCCTGAGTTTCTCTAGCATTCTCTGTGTTTGTCTCAGATATCCGCCATCCGAAGTATTATATTTTTATTCGAGTTTTGAATTCACTATCCCAAATTATAGTGGGCATACTGAATAAATTTAGAGAGGAGATAGACAGATGTTTTAATTCGCAATGGCTTAAACGATTATGGACAGTGAGCAGGAAAGTGAAGTTGAGTCTGAAATGAGAGCAGCCATGATTGTATTAAATGGTGGAGCAGGCTTAGGGGGCTGAATGGCCTCATCCTGCTCCTAGCTTTTCATGTTCTTGGCCATAATAAGACAATGTATCCTTCCCTGAGCAAATGGAGACTAACCTGGTTTGATAATTTTGCATTTGTCAGCCAATTCAAAGCATGATGCTCAGCAGGGAAGGGGAAGAAATGTTGTTAACATTTATTTTAGTGATAAAACCAGGTCAGAGCAAAAACAATTGAGAGGCAATCTATCAATTGTTAAAACTCGGACTCATTCCATCTCCCATAACAAAGGAATTGCTTGAGCTTTTGGCTACCACTACAACCAATAATCAGATAAAAAAAATCAGAAAAGCATTAAACATCATACTGCACAGATGCAACATTTTATCTAACCATGTGGGGAAATCGACAGAAAAGTACGCAAGATTAAAAACGGCTTTGATTTCACCCAACTATCAGCAGTGATCTATTTTTGCACATATCATGTCGCAAAACACACTTCTCTACATCCAGGATGAAGATTTTATCAAACGTAATCAGAACATGAATTCAACAGATCATCTCTGATTAATACCTAAAGAGTGAGAACTCCCTTTGAGACCTAATAAATCACCAATGGGTGTAATTCAACGGGATTTATGATCCATTTCCTGATGGGCCAGTTAGGTAGTAGAAAGCCATAAAAAAAATCTATCTCTTAAGCAGGATTATCTTGTTAAGAAAAGAACCAGCCTGAATGTGGCTAAAACATAATGATTTACTGGCCTGTTTCAAGCTTATTATCGAAAAGACGATAAGTACTTCATTTTATGATGAAGTTCCACTATTTGTAGGGTGCCTTTTCTCACACTGTTTATGTAATGCCTGAAAGAGATGGGCCTTGGTATTATACTGTGTAAGTGAGGAAGTGTTAAGTATTTTATTTGAAGCAAATTAATGCCTTCATTAAACCAGCGGGGTAACAGGCAAATCTGATTAGGTTAATAATGTTTCAATGGATGTGAAGGATCAGGAGTGGATTCATGTAACAAATTTTCCAGATTATGATTCCTAACTTCACTGGTCATGATGCGTACAGTTGAAGGAAATCATGTGGCCCATCTGATTCAACCTACTGGCAATGGCTCTTTACAAAGCTGAAGGGAACTAAAGCTAAACAAGGAAGTATATACAGCATTGACATGGAGAGAAATCTGTGGTTTCCATTAGCTTTTTCTGATACCTCCTTCTTTCCTTCATGACAGTTCTTTTTTTCCCAGAAAGGGCGTTGTTTGACCGCTCCAAATGCCCTCCTGCACTGTTACCCCTGATGTTGGAGATCTCAGCAAAACTGCTTGAGCCCCCCTGCTTAGCACCCTCCCTCACAATTGACACCTGCTGCCAAAGGCCCCATTATAATTGAAAGTGCCTCATCAACACCCCATCAAATAGTCCCACAATTTTGGCCTCTACCGGTCCAACAAAAAGACTGGACATGAACGGTCTGGGCCCGAAACGTCAGCTTTTGTGCTCCTGAGATCCTGCTTGGCCTGTTGTGTTCATCCAGCTTCACACTTTATTATCTTGGATTCTCCAGCATCTGCAGTTCCCATTATCTCTCATTAATAACTCTTTGTCTTCATTAATCCTAGACTAATTTTAAATAATGTGACAGTAGGAACTGCCAATGCTGGAGAATCTGAGATAACAAGGCTTGGAGCTGGATGAACACAGCGGGTCATTTTCTGAAGAAGGGTCTAGACCTGAAACGTCAGCTTTCCTGCTCCTCTAATGCTGCTTGGTCTGCTGTGTTCATCCAGCTCTACACCTTGTTATCTCAAATTTTAAATAATGCTTCTCTTCCACATGCTGCATTTGCCTATCAGCACAGTAATAAGAGGTAAGTGGTGATTGTCATTGCTTCCTCAATTAGGATTATAGAATGTTTCATCACTCAATATGACCCAGTATGTTGAATGCTCTTTCCATCGGGCAAAAATGAATTACGTCTTTATAACTCTCGTTATGCCCGTGGCCTTCAATTCAACTGTTATTCTTAACATTATTGTTAGAAGGAATAAGAACATTGAAAGTGATGACCAAAAGCTGCAAGGGTGATGTGAGAAAAATCATTGTTACTCCGCAAATGGTTAGAGGGTAGAATGTACAGCCTAGAAATGTGCAGAAGGCCGGTTCAATTGAAGCATTCAAGAGGAACATTGAATGGTAACTTGGATGGTCATCATGCGCATTGAGATGGGAAAAAGGCAGGAGATTGGCGCTAGGTATTGGAACAGGCATGATGGGCCAAATGGCCTCCTGCGCCATTGACAATCCTACGTTATTAACATTGATGAAAGTAAACACCCAAAAAAAATGGACAAAGAACATTGTGAAAGTTCTGGCTGTTAACTTGGAGATTAGACACACAGGGAACAGAAACAATTTAATTAGAACGTCCTACTAAGTGTTGATCTATCGTTGCACTTTCCAAATGCAATACAAAGTTTTGTATTAATACATTAACTCTATTGCTGCAATCTCCCACATGTAATTTTCTCTGAAACATGACACATTTTGATAAAACAAACAAAGGCAGGACTCAGTCCAAAGGTATGTAGGTTAGGTGGATTGGCCATGTTATATTGCCCATTGTAGCCAGGGGTATACAGGCTAGGTGGATTAGCCATGGGAAATGTAAGATTACAAGCGAAAGGGTAGCGAGTTCTGTCTGGGTCTTTGGGGTGTTGGCATGGACTTCTTTGAAAATTCATTCATGGGATGAGGGCGTTGCTGATGAGGCAGCATTTATTGTCCATCCCTAATTGCCCAGAGGGCAGCTAAGAGTCAAACACATTGCTGTGGGTCTGGAGCCACATGTAGACCAGGCCAGGTAAGGATGGCAGTTTCCTTCCCTAAAGGAGAGTAGTGAACCAGATGAGTTTTTTGCAACAATCAGTAATTGATTCATGGTCAGCATTAGACTTTTCATTCCAGATACCTTTTGAATTCAAATTCCACCATCTGCCATTAGAGGATTCAAACCTGGGTCCCCAGAACGTTATGTGGGCCTCTGGATTAACAGTCCAGTGATAATACCACTAGGCCATCACCTCCCCATTGCCAAATGGCCTGCTTCCATACTGCAGGAATTTTATGATTCTGTGATTGCATAATTAATTGTAGAGTCCTGGATAGTGTTTTAGAACAGAGAGACCGAGATTCAGATGCAAAATTCTTTGAAATTTGCATCACAGGTAGACTGAAGAAGTTTTTTATGCTTGCCTCCGTTGCTTGGACCTTTGAGCATAGGAGTTGAGATGTTAGGTTGAGATTGTACAGGGCATTGGTGAGGTCTCTTCTAGAGTGCTGTGTCCAGTTCTGGTCACCCTGTTATAGAAGGGGTGTTATTAAATTGGAGAGGGTTCAGAAAAGATTTGCAGGACATTGCTGGAAATGGAGTGTTTGAGTTATAAGGAGAGGCTGAGTAGCCTTGGACATGTAGTGTTGGAGGTTGGAAGGTGATGTTTTAGAGATTTATATAACCATGAAAGGTTTAGATAAGGTGAATGACAGGAGTCTTTTTTCTTGGTTGAGGGAATTGAAAACTAGAGGGCATATTTTTAAGGTGAGAGGAAAAAGCTTTGAAAGGGACACAAGAGATAGCATTTTTTACATGGAGGGCAGTTCGTATGTGGAAAGATTCAGGTACAGTTACAACATTTAAAAGACATTCGGATTAGTACATGAATAGGAAAGGTTTGGAGGGATATGGAACAAATGCAGGCAAATTGGGATTAATTTTGTTTGTGAACATGATTGGCATGGGCTGGTTGGACCGAAGGGTCTGTTTCTGTGTTGTATGACTCTGTAACTATGACTGAAATAAACAGATTAACTGCACTTTGACACAAATCTAAATAAAGCTGGAGCTGTAATTATTTTCAAGATTGCAGAGAGTAGATATTGATGATTATGCTGAATATGAAGAAATATGACTCTCCATCATTTGTTTGAAATTGAGCCTGTCACAGGCAGTGTCAAAAAGAAATCCCTTGCGAGGAAATTACCCAAAAGTTGTTGTGAGTTTTTATTGATGGCAATTAAGTTAGAAGTGGCAACATACGTCCCTTGGATTTGAGGAGCAATAGTTTGTTTGCTTCTAAATGTTGAAGAGATTCCAGGATTTTAATTTTGCTTCCAAGACCAGATGCAGGTAGCGCCAGGATTACGTGGCGTGGGTATATCATCTCAGAGATAGCAGGAACTGCAGATGCTGGAGAATCTGAGACAACAAGGTGTAGAGCTGGATGAACACAGCAGGCCAGCAGCACCAGAGGATCAGGAAAGCTGACGTTTTGGGCCTAGGCCCTTCTTCAGAAATGAAAAGTCTAGGCCCAAAACGTCAACCTTCCTGCTCCTCTGATGTTGCTTGGCCTGCTGTGTTCATCCAGCTCTACGCCTTGTTATCTCTGGGTCTATCACCTGGCAGCTCTCATCCATTATGGCTGTGCAAATGTCATATTCAGGTGGTAAATATATCCTAAGGTCCTCTACAGGATCATAAGAAGGATAAAATCTAATCTTGAGCTGAAAGAAGGAGTCATTAGGCCTCATGAACAGCGATATACTTAACCAATTTGTAACAACTCTCCTCTGGAACAGGTAGAACTTGAACTCTAGACTCCTGGCTCAGAGTTAAGCGCATTATGACTGCACCACAAGATCATGTTGGCCTGATAAATATAAACTTAGTCAAAGTGATAAGTTTTAAGGAAGGTCATTTTTGCCACGGTTTTCTCATTGTTGTTGTGATTCTAGCTGAAGATAATAGAACACAGATCAGATCCCAGAGTGAAATTTGATAAGATAGATTGTAATATAAATATTTTTCTTTTGTTCATTGTGGAAGCCACTCATCAAATATATATATGAGGCTGCCAATAAACTTTTAGTAAAAGAACATAAAATTTTTTTGCACTGAAAACAGGAAGAATTATTACATTGGATGAAGAAAATTTGAAAGTTACATCCCAAACATTGAAATATGTTTGAGCTATAGGGAGAGGCTGAATAGACTGGGACTATTTTCCCTGGAGCACTGAGGTTGAGGGGTGACCTTGTCAAGATTTTAAAAATCATAAGGGACACGGAATGGGTAAATAGACAAGGTCTTGTCCCTCGGGTTGGGGAGTCCAAAACTAGAGGGCATAGGCTTAAGATGAGAGGGGAAAGATTTACAAGGGGCCTAAGGGGCAATTTTTTCACACACAGGGTGGTTCATGAATGGAATGAGCTGCCAGAGGAAGCGGTGGAGGCTGGTACAATTACAATATTTAAAAGGCTTGTGGATGCTTATGTGAATAGGAAGCGTTTAGAGGGATATGAATTAAATGCTTGTAAATGGGGCTAGATTAATTTAGGATATCTGGTCAGCATGGACGAGTTGGACCAAAGGGCCTATTTCTGTGTATGCCTACATCTCTGCGAAAGATTAATCCCTTACCCCACCAGTAATCCTATAAATACTCACATTTCAGAAGAAGAATCACTCTTATCCCCTTGCAAATGCTGTTTGTTTGGTTGACATGGCTTTAATCAGCTCCTTTCCAGCGAAGCACTGCATATTCACTAGATGCTATTTTCTTCAGTTGAGGCATTTCCCTGAGACCCTTAAAACAATCTGATACCTCAGCTCCTTACAACATCACATGGATCCCCTAAACTCATATCTTCAGCAGCCTTGTATCACAGAATCCCTACACTGCAGGAGGCAGCCAGCTGATCCATTAACAGCACACCAAAATTCTAAAGAGCATCCTACCTAGACTCAGGCCCCCACTGTATCTCGTAACTCCACATCCACCCTGACTAATCCACCTAGCCTACACATCCCTGAATGTTATGGGTAATTTAGCATGGCCAATGGCCAAACCAACTAAACTGAAGGATTTTGGACTATGGGAGGAAACTGGAGCACCTGACAGAAACCCACATAGATGTGTGGAGGACATGCAAGCTTCACCCAGATAGTCACCTAAGGCTGGAAATGAGCCCAGACCCCTGGCACTGTGAGGCAGTAATGCTAACCAGTGGACCACGGATGTCTTTGTAGGATGACTTTCTTTTTAGTACCTTCACAGCCTTTTGTTTCAGGTATTTTATTCCGATTGACTCCTAAACGTCTCAGGGCTTGGCCCCAGCCTGGATGTTTTGAAACTGTTGATAACACCACTTCTGTTGTTATGAGCTTCCTCCTCTGTGTGAGCCTGTTTCAGGCTTCAGTTTCACTCTGGTGGTAGAAAACTCACCTCAGTAAACACCTTTATTTATCTCCTCAGGTGGCTTCCGGTCACTTGGCTGAAATCACATGGTGTTACTTTTAACTCCACATTCAAAGTGACTTCCTGACCTTTCAAATCGAACTCATTGTACTTCACAGAATTAAAATCTAAAATTCATTTTCCCTCCACTTTCGAACCCAGGTTCTCAAATAATAATATTAATCTAACAAGAAACTTCATATTCCCCAAAGATCTTCAGAAAACACCTTCCAACCCAAGACCACTTCCATCGTGGAATCCTATCAGATTGAATCTTCCTTCCAAGTTACTCACCAACCCGACTTGGAAATACATCACTGTTCCTTCACAGCTATTGGGTCAAACTCTCAAAACTCCCTCCCAAATGGCATTACAGGTCCTCAGCAGTTGGACTACAATAGTTCAAGAAGGCAGCTCCCTACCACCTTCTCTAGTGTCTAGTTCTGGTTTTCCTGTTATAGGAAGGGTATTATTAAGCCGGGGAGGGTTCAGAAAAGATTTACCAGAGTATTGTCGCCATTGTAGAGTTTGAGTCATAAGGAGAGGTTAGATGGGCTGGGACATTTGTCACTGGAGCGTAAGAGGTCAAGGGATGACTTTATAGAGAGGTTTGTAAAATTGTGAGGGGTACAGATAAGGTGAATGGCCAGTATCCTTTCCCTAGGGTTGGGGATTTCAACGCCTTGGAGCATATTTTTAAGTGAGAGGAGAAATACTTTAAAAAAAGGGAGTTTTTTTTAATACAGAGTAGCTTGTATGTGGAATGAACTTCCTGAGGAAGCAATGGATGCAAGTACAGTTACAATGTTTAAAAGAAATTTGAAAAATTACACAAATAAGAAATGTTTGTAAGGCAATCGGCCAGTCTCAGGCATGTGGGATTAGTTTAGTTTGGGATTATGGCCAGCATGGACTGGTTGGACCGAAGGGCCTGTTTCTGTGCTATGTAATTCTTTGATTCTATAATGAGGGACTGACAATAAATGCTGGCCCAGACTGTGATGCCAACATCCCACAAAAAAAAATAGAAACTTATTCATACACTTTAGAGTTTTGTATACTTCTGTAAAGTCACCCTTGACCCTTTGCTCAGTGTAAACACACATGGTTTCATCATAGAGCCATCGAGTCATACAGCACAGGAACATACACTTCAGTCCAACCAGGCTATGCCGACCATAATCCCAAACTAAACTGGCCCCACCTGCCTGCGCTTAGGCCATATCCCTCCAAACCTTTCTGATTCGTGCACTTATCCAAATATCTTTTAAATGCTCTAATTGAACATCCACAACTTCCTCTGGAAGTTCATGCCACACATGAACCATTCTCTATGTGAAAAAATTGCCCCTCATTGTCTTTTTATAAACTTTCTCCTCTCAGCGGAAAATATTACACCTCTTAGTTTCGAAACACCCCATTCTAGGAAAAAGACACCTGCTGTTCACCTTATCTCTGCCAGTAGCTAAACAAGATGCTCCAGCAGACGTCCCTGGTGAAGGTGCAGGAAAAGACCATCCCATTGGTGAATTCCATCCTCAAACTACCAGCCATGGCCTAACTGCTTTGTCAGTGTCTCAAATGTATTTTTATTAAAATAAATGATTGCGAGGGCAGCTTTATGTTGGGACAACCTTACAGTTACTTCCCCTTTCCCCTGCCTATCCACAGTTAAACAGTAACCCAGCTTTGAAAGCCTCAATGCTGCTCTTAATTCAACCTGTCTCCATTCCAGATATGGAAGATCTTTTTGTTCATTCACCAGACGTGGACATGGCTAGTATTTATTGCCCATCGGTCACTCGAGGGTCAACCGCATTGTTGTGGGTCTGGAGTCACATGTGCGCCAGATGGGGTAAGGACAGCAGTTTCCTTCCCTGAAGGACATTTGTGAGCCAAATGGGATATTCCCTTACAATCAACAACATTTCTTTTATCTTTGATAACAAGGTGTAGAGCTGGATGAAAACTGCAGGCCAAGCAGCATCAGAGGGGCAGGAAAGCTGAAGAAGAGTAGTCTTCATTTTCTGAAGAAGGGTCCAGACCTAAATTATCAGCTTTCTTGCTCCTTGGCCTGCTGCTTTCATCCAGCTCTACACCTTGTCATCTCAGATTGTCCAGTTCCCACTATCTCTGATTTCTTTAACTTTAATTTCTTTTGAATGCAATTCCACCATCTGCCACGGTGGGATTTGAACCTAGGCCTCCAGGACATTACCTGGGTCACTGGAATAATTGTTTAGTGATAATGCCACTCGGCTATCATGTGCCTATGAGCAGTCAAAGTTTCAACAAATGCCTGGATCCCTCCCTTCAACACAGGGATAGGTATGACCACAGAAATTGATTTTTCTCCTGTTTCACATACTGAAAGCAAAAAAAAATTCGATCCATTGTGCCTGAGCCACAGATTGGTTTCATAGAATCTTACAACATAGGATGAAGCTATTCTGACCATCTTACCCACTATTATTTTTTCACAGAAACTCATTGTTATTCATCCGAAACTGATGAGCTAAGTATAAAATTAGACTTATACTTGATAATGGGCATATTCACAAAATGCAGCATTACATGTTTGATTCCATCCTCACAACCCAGTTTTGCTCTATTTGCTTAATTTAACACCGACCCAAATGTTGGCACTGCTTTCTGTCAGACGATGCTGCACTTCTCTAGCAGTTCCAGTATTTGTTTCGGATTTAATGGATGCTGGAATTCCTTGGTTTTATTTTACAGCTTACTTTAATAAAAGAGTGGAATTGTCACAAGCATTGAGCAACATGGGCATGAATGAGAAAATTGGGAGAATCATATGAGATTCGTGTGCAGAGCTTTCCATTGTCAAGAACAAAAAGTATCGTTATCCGATCAAGCGCTGAATGTCAAGATGTCAAGTCTTGCTTGTGAGTGGTAAGATGTTGATTTAGCATGTTTAAACTTGTATTTACACCCACTTTGTGATTTCACCTGATTTGCCGTTTCCCATTCTCCAAACTGTTGAATACAAACTGAACAGAGACAATTCCTGAATCAAAAGTCAGAGTAATTGTAGCAAGTCACTCCAGCTCACTGCTTGATCCTCTGGAGCTCTGTCAGCTGCCAACATCTCAAGATATAGTCAATAGATAGCGACCCCCCCCCCCCCAACTGTTATGCTTCATTGGGAGTAGCGTCCTGCAAATCATTCCTTGCTCTTCCCAAATTCATCACAAACGCTGAAGATTTTTTAACAATATGCAGACTTCTCCAAATTGTTTGCTTTTTTAGATCCAGGTTAACAGAAAGCAAGGATCAGACTTCTGTAGTTAACAAAAATACTGTTTATTACAAGTAATTAGTGTACAGAGAAAAAAATGATTCATTGGCATATAATTATCCTAATTAAAATGCTAATCCTTGTAAACTTCCCCTTACAAACACATATGCACACATTTATGCACACACATGTGCACAAATACACATGCACACATTCTCTCTCTCTCACACACAAACATGCACATACACACACACAGATGCACACATAAACATACACACATGCACAGATACACACACACACACACACACACACACACACACACTCATCCACATGTGCACATAGACACACAGAGATAGATACAGATACACACACACACAAGCACAGATACACGCACACACACTCATCCACACGTACACATACACACAGAGAGATACAGATACACACACACACACACACACACACACAAGCACACATATGCACAGACACACACACACACACACACACACACAAGCACACATATGCACAGATACACACACACACACACACACAACCACACGCACACAATACGGGCATTATGCGTGGAAAGAAAACTGGGTAAACAGTTCAGTGAAATTCTTGAATCAGTTCAAGAACAGCTTCTTCCCTACTATTATCAGACTCTTGAAAAGACCTCTCATATATTAAAGGTAATCTTTCCCTGTGCCTTCTCTGCAGCTGTAACACTGTATACTGCATTCTGTTCTAATACGTTGGTGTACTTACATAAAGCATGATTTGCCTGGATTGCACACAAAACTTTTCTCTGTAGCTCAGTAAATGTGACAAAAATAGATCAAATCAAATCAGTGATCTGTGTTCACAGGATGTGCAATTCTTATACCGATTGCAACACTGCTTTTTTTTATCTTCCTTTTCCAGGTGCTTGCATTGGTTTTCGAGAGGCATAGAGTGGCATCTATGACTGATAATTAAATGTCACTGCTCACAGCAACAGCTGGAGGAAGAAAGTAGCTCTAAGCCAGCAAGAAAGTGGCTATTACTGCAGGAGAAAAGGGAAATCCTGAATAAGTGGAGGTCTCAGTGCTTCCTTGTATCTTAGTTCTAAGCTGTTCAATTACCTGAGAACCAGATAGGTAGCTGTTGCCATGCAAAAGACCTTTGAATTCAAAGGAAATAGCAAGAACTGCAGATGCTGGAATCAGAGGTAACACAGTGTGGAGCTGGAGGAACACAACAGGTCAGGCAGCATCAGAGGAACAGGAAAGCTGACGGCTCGTGTTGGGAACCTTCTTCAGAAATGTTCGAGGATGAGTCCCAACTCAAAACGTCAACTTTCCTGCTCTTCTAATGCTGCCTTGCCTGCTATGCTCCTCTAGTACCACACTGTGTTGCCTTTGTCATCAAAACCTGGTTAACAGCCCATAGACCAATCAGCTGCTTAATCAACCAAAACTCTACTTCCACACAAAGCTCTTTTAGTGCCAGTTCGTTTGCGACCACGTTTCAACCAGCAGCTATGCAAACAATGTTTACAATGAGTGATAGGTTAATTGCTTTCAAAACATGCAAAAATCCTTGGTTTTAAAAGAGTTCTTTTCACATTTCAAACCACGATTGTTACAATGTAACTCCCATCCACCAGGACATTCAGATTCCCATTGGTAAAGCTGGATGCCATTGGCTCTTTGTCCAGTGCAAACAAAAGGCAGCTGTGAACTGTCAACCCTTGACCGCAAGCGGGACAGGGCTTTAAATATAGAATGTATAACTTAAAACAAGACAGCACCGTACAGTCCCTTCAGCCCACGATGTTGTGTCAACCTATTATCCTGGTCTAAGATCAAACTACCCTGCATAGCCAACATTTTACTATCCTCCATGTGCCAATCCAAGAGTCGCTTAAATGTCCCTAAAGTATCTGACTCCACTACTAATGCCCACAGGACATTCCAAGTACCCACCATTCTCTGTATAAAGAACCTACCTCTGACATCTCCCCTATACCTTCCTACAATCACGTTAAAATTATGCCCCCTTGTAATAGTCATTTCCATCCTGGGAAAAAGTCTCTGGCTATCCATGCCTCTCAACACAATTTCCCATGGCCAATCCATCTAATCTGTGCATCTTTGGGCTGTGGGAGGAAACCAGAGCACCCATGCAGAGCCTGCACAGACACACAGCCAGTCACCTGAGGATGGAATTGAACCTGCATTCTATAGTGCTGTGAAGCAGAGGTATTAACTACTTAGCCACCATGCCACCCCAGTTAGGGAGCTCTGCCTTAAATAGACACAAGGGCTCTGTCCCCATAGCAATCTGACAAGAGGTTCCAAAGACTCACAAGTCTCGGAGAGAAGAAGTTCCTCCTCATCTCGGTCTTAGATTGATGCCTCTTTATTCTGAGACTGTGCCCAATGGTACTAGATTCTCCCATGAGGGAAACATTCCTTCAGCATCTAGCCTGTCAAACCTATTGCACCCTCTGGTTTTAGACTCTCTAATTTCTGAATTCCTTTTGTAACTCAGTTGTGTAACACTTCTGTGTCAAGCATGGGGATGATTTACTTTATTAAAGACACCCTATAAATGTAGATAAATGTTGTTTACCCTGTAGAAAGTAGCTTTTGAATTTGCTTGCATCATCCATTCAGGCAGTATATCCCAGATGACAACAACATGGCTCATTAAAGATTTCCTGCTCATCTCCCCTTTGGGTCTTTTGCCAATTATCTCGAATCTACATCCTCTGGTAACCAGCCCATCCAGCAGTGGAGGCTGCTCCTCCTTACCCCATCAAAAACTCTCTAAATGTGAACATCTCTGTTAAATCTTTGCATACATGTTTGCAAATGGGCGTGAAAATATCTTGAGCCACGTTTCCTATGTTGCTTCATGTTGAGATGTCACTGCTACAGGTTAGCATCAGGGCACCTCATTAACCATATGCTTGTTAGATTTGTAATTCCTGTTAGGCTGCAGTTATCAACCACCCCAGTGATAGGAGACATACTCACTGCCCATTACTGTCAGAAAATAGAGGCAACAAAATCATTTTGCTGGCGTTTGGATGAATTCAAGGCCTGAGACCTCATTTTACTCAATGACCCACATTAAGTATGTTTTTTGCATCCCCCGCAACTCCCTGCACCCGCTGCCACCCTCCTGCTCACCACCGCACTGCCTCACCTGTCACTGTGAGTAAAACAGAGCGGCAAGTGGGAATGAGGCAGACACAAGCAGTGAACGAGGCCGAATGGAGGCGGCTGTCAAAAGGGAGAGTGGGTTGAAGGGGAGGGGGAGTTGAAGGAGAGTGAGGGTCAAAGAAGACGTGGAAGAGGGTGTCAAAGGGGAGGGGATCAAAGGGACGGGGTTGAAGAGGAAGGGGTGTCAAAGGGAGAGGGGTCGAAGGAAGGGGCGTGAAAGGGGAAGGGGGCAAGGATTAGGGTGAAAGGGGGTGTGAAGCAGGCAGGAGTCATAGTAGAGGGGGTCAAGGGAAGGAGGTTCAAACAGGAGCCATGGAGGAGAGGCATCAAAGGGGAGGACTGTCATAGGCGAGTGGGGGGTCAAAGGAGGGTGTCAAAGCATAGGGGTTAAAGGGGAAGGGTGACTGAAGGGGGAGGAATGGAAGGGGAGGAGTAGTCAAAGGGGAGGGTGGGTCAAAGAGATGGAGTGTCAATGGGAAAAAGGTGTCGTCAAATGCAGATGGAGAGAGGTGAACGGACTGACGCCATGCAATGTCAGTGCCGATTCCTGCTTCCAATCGCACATCAATGATGTCTAGTGGCACTAACATCAAATGCCAGTGAGGTGCCAGGTGATTCCCTGTACTTTGATGCCACCCCACATCGAATTAACAACTCATTCATTTCAATTTGGAATTTTGAGTCTTGATTTGCTCAAATTGACTGTATCACTGACCAAAAGAAGTATTTCACAGAATCACAAAATTGTTACATCACAGAAAGAGGCCATTTGACCTCTTCAAACAAGCATCATTACCTTCTCCCAAACCCTTGCTTTTGCTCTGTATCATTGCACACATTCTCTGGATGCCTACATTGTATTCTACTTCATACCTCTCTCCTTTGGATGAGGGATTAGATGCGGCCTCTCTGATGAATGTGAGAGGTGCCATGGAAATTATTCTGAAGAATAGCAGAGGAGTTGTCCCTGGCGTCTTGGCCAAATTTATTGCACTACCAAAATTACTTGAACAGATTATCTGGTTATTATTGCATCGCTGTTTGTAAAACCTTACTGCAAACAAACTGGCTGTAAAGTGCTTTGGGATGTTCCACAGATGTGATAGGTACTATATATCTTCATTTGATATTTACTTCCACAAGGGCATCTCTGGTGTGTTTCTGCAGCTCTCCTTTTCATACATCATTCTCTTCGCCTCTCAATGAATGAGATGGTGTCCCTCTTAGACACACTTCTTTTTCTTTCTCTTTCTCCTTCTCTCACAATTAGGGAGGAGTGTCAAATAAGTGTGAGAGACACAACAGCTTTGTCAGCTGCCACAGAAGGGATTACAGAAGGTCAGGGTGATATTGCCAAATACAGTTCTGAACAAGAGCACGGTCAGAAAATCATCATTTTCTTCGGGAACTACAAGCCATAG
The DNA here is from genome assembly GCF_030684315.1 of Stegostoma tigrinum. Lineage (NCBI taxonomy): Eukaryota > Metazoa > Chordata > Chondrichthyes > Orectolobiformes > Stegostomatidae > Stegostoma > Stegostoma tigrinum. The sequence continues at coordinate 93,938,750 of NC_081361.1, read as the reverse complement.
ATATTGCAGAGGTAATGAGTAAACGGCATGTTTGATGTTGTTTGGAGCAGCGTTGGCCTGGCCTGTGAAAGATGTATCTTAATTAAACCTGGATGCCATCAACACCTCTTGCCTGATCATTAACCACAGACAGTGTCAGTGAGCTAGGTTCTCCATTGCTGGCGAACACTTGGAAACATTTGCTTAAGTGAAAATTTATACTTACACGAGCCACTTTGCACAAAACTGAAGTACAGATCAAGGGTCACTGCACCTCTGCTTTCTCCATTGTAGCTGCCTGCCCTGTTTCTGGTAATTTACTTTATTTGTCAGGCACTGTGAGTCCCACGCATAGTGATTTATTCAAGCTCCCAGTCAGATGATGCCTTGTTTTGAAATATTCTCGTCCTTATGTTCAAATCTTTCAATTATATTACACCCCTCCTCCTCACACTTCTTTCTGTGATCTCTTCCAACCTGATAAGTGTCGTGACTGTAACAAGGTCGGCCAGGGGGACTCACAGAATATCAGTTCCCTGATTGGGGACATGAAACTGGTTTAATCAGGGAGCCAAAGCTGACAGATATAACAAGGTGTAGAGCTGGATGAACACAGCAGGCGAAGCAGCATCTGAGAAGCAGGAGAGCTGACGTTTAGGGTCTAGACCCGTCTTCAGAAGGAAGGATCTGAAGAAGGGTCTAGAGCTGAAACATCAGCCTTCCTGTTCCTCTGATGCTGCTTCGCCTGCTGTGTTCATCCAGCTCTACACCTTGTTATCTCAGATTGTTCAGCATCGGCAGTTCCCACTATCTCTGACAGATATGACAGGAGGCCTAGTCACTGCAGGAGCCAGATCTGAACTCACTGGGTCAGTGTCATATACTATGCATGCGTAAATAAAGGGTGACTTGGTAATGGGATAACAGCCTACCTAGAGTTAAATCAATAACCCTCTGAAATATCAGCAGTTTTTCTCTTTCTGGCCTCTTGAGAAACCCCTATTTAAATCACTCCCTCCTCTCTCAGATAATAACCATGTCTTTAGCTGGCAAATCTCTGAAACATTCAATTCCTTCCATAATTGTATCTAACTCTCCCTCACATTCCTGTTTCGAGACACTCCTTAAAACTTGTCTCTTTGACCAACTGTTGACCATCTGGCCAAACATCTTTGTGTGAGGCCCAGTATTTAACTTTGTTTTAGAATGCTCCTACAAAAGCCTCTTGGATGTTAAATCCCCTCAAGGGTGCAGTATAAATAGAAGTTAATGTTGTCCATTTTAGCGTTTTTATAATGGAATAACTTGACTGAAGCAGTCCAGGTGCAAAAACAACAAGTTATCCAAGTCTTGACCAGACAGCAAATAACATTCAGGCCCCACAAATGTCAAGCAATACCATCTCCAAAAAGACACAACCTAACCATCATCCCTTGACATTCAATGGTGTTACCATCAATAAATTCCCCACTGTTAACATCCTGGGGCTACCATTGACCAGAAACTGAACTAGACTTACTATATAAACACAGTAACTGCAAGGCCATGTCAGAGATAGGAATACTGCAGCGGTAACTCATTTCCTGTCTCTCCAAAGCCTGTCCACCATCTACAAGGCACAAGTCAGGAGTGTGATGGAATATACCCGGAAGGTATGTTGCCTCCCTGGTGCCAGGGTCCGGGACGTCTCCGATCGGGTGTATAAGGTTCTAAAAGGGGAGGGCGAACAGCCAGAAATCGTGTTACATATTGGCATTAATGATGTAGCCAGAAAAAGGATTGAGGATATAAAAAATGATTTCAGGGAGTTAGGATGGAAGCTGCAAAGCAGGACGAACAGAGTAGTGTTCTCGAGTTTACTACTGGTGCCACGAGATAGCGAGGCGAGGAACAGGGAGTGGGCGCAGCTTAACACGTGGCTGCGCAGCTGGTGTAGGAGGGAGGGCTTCAGATATGTAGATAATTGGTATGCCTTCTGGGGAAGGTGGGACCTGTACAAGAAGGACGGGTTGCATCTGAACTGGAAGGGGACCAATGTCCTGGGTGGAAGGTTTGCTTGAGTAGTTCGAGAGGGTTTAAACTAGTATGGCAGGGGGGTGGGAACCTGAGCTGTATACTGGAGGTGAGAGTTGATGCAGGTGAGGCAGTAGCAAGAGGTAGGCCAGCTAGTGGGAAGGATTTTCCTGGGAAGAAACCAAAGGATCAGTTAAAGTGTGTTTGCTTTAACGCAAGGAGTATCAGGAATAAAAGTGATGAACTTAGAGCATGGATCAGTACCTGGTGCTATGATGTTGTGGCCATAACAGAGACATGGGTTTCTCAGGGGCAGGAATGGTTGCTGGATCTTCCAGGGTTTAGAGCATTTAAAAAGAATAGGGAGGGGGGAAAAAGAGGAGGGGGTGTAGCACTACTAATCAGAGAGGGGATCACAGCTACAGAAGCTTCCATTGTCGAGGAAGATCTGCCTACTGAGTCAGTATGGGTGGAAATTAGGAACAGCAAGGGAGCAGTCACCTCGTTAGGGGTTTACTACAGGCCCCCCAATAGCAGCAGGGAGATTGAAGAAAGCACAGGTCGGCAGATTTTGGAAAATTGTGGACATAGTAAGGTTGTTGTAATGGGTGACTTTAACTTTCCCAATATTGATTGGAACCTCCTTCTGGAGCTGTTTTTGTACGGTGTGTTCAGGAGGGTTTCCTAACGCAGTACGTTGACAGGCCGACGAGGGGAGAAGCCATTCTAGACTTGGTGCTCGGAAATGAGCCGGGGCAGGTATCAGATCTTGTGGTGGGAGAGCATTTTGGTGATAGTGACCATAACTGCCTCACATTCTGCATAGCTATGGAGAAGGAGAGGATTAGGCAAAATGGGAGGATATTTAATTGGGGAAGAGGAAACTATGACGCGATTAGACATGAGTTAGGAAGCATGGACTGGGAGCAATTGTTCCATGGTAAAGGCACTATAGACATGTGGAGACTGTTTAAGGAACAGTTGTTGCGAGTGATGAATAACTATGTCCCTCTGAGACAGGCAAGAAGGGGTAAGATAAAGGAACCTTGGATGACGAGAGCGGTGGAGCTTCTCGTGAAAAGGAAGAAGGTAGCTTACATAAGGTGGAGGAAGCTAGGGTCAAGCTCAGCTCTAGAGGATTATAGGCAGGCGAGTTAGGAGCTCAAAAATGGTCTGAGGAGAGCCAGGAAGGGGCACGAGAAAGGCTTGGCAGAAGGAATCTGGGAAAACACAAAGGCATTTTACACTTATGTGAGGAATAAGAGAATGGTCAAAGAAAGAGTAGGGCTGATCAGGGATAGCATAGGGAAGTTGTGTGTGGAGTCTGAGGAGGTAGGGGAAGCCCTAAATGAGTTTTTTGCTTCTGTCTTTACGAAAGAAACGAGCTTTGTAGTGAATGAAACCTTTGAAGAGCAGATGTGCATGCTGGAATGGATAGAGATAGAGGAAGCTGATGTGCTGAAAATTTTGTCAAACATTAAGATTGACAAGTCACCAGACCCGGACTGGATTTGCCCTCGGCTGCTTTGGGAAACGAGAAATGCAATTGCTTCGCCACTTGCGAAGATCTTTGCATCCTCGCTCTCCACTGGAGTCGTACCTGAGGACTGGAGAGAGGCAAATGTAATTCCTCTCTTCAAGAAAGAAAATAGGGAAATCCCCAGCAATTACAAACCAGTAAGTCTCACGTCTGTCGTCTGCAAGGTGTTAGAAAGGATTCTGAGGGATAGGATTTATGGCCATCTGGAAGAGCATGGCTTGATTAAATGCAGTCAACACGGCTTTGTGAGGGGCAGGCCATGCCTCACAAACCTTATTGAGTTCTTTGAGGATGTGACTAGAAACATTGACGAGGGTCGAGCTGTGGATGTGGTGTATAGGGACTTCAGCAAGGCATTTGATAAGGTTCCCCATGGTAGGCTCATTCAGAAGGTCAGGAGGAATGGGATACAGGGGAACTTAGCTGTCTGGATACAGAATTGGCTGGCCAAAAGAAGGCAGTGAGTAGTAGTAGAAGGAAAATATTCTGCCTGGAAGTCAGTGGTGAGTGGTGTTCCACAGGGCTCTGTCCTTGGGCCTCTACTGCTTGTAATTTTTATTAATGACTTGGATGAGGGGATTGAAGGATGGGTCAGCAAGTTTGCAGACGACACGAAGGTTGGAGGTGTCGTTGACAGTATAGAGAGCTGTTGTAGGCTGCAGCGGGACATTGACAGGATGCAGAGATGGGCTGAGAGGTGGCAGATGGAGTTCAACCTGGATAACTGCGAGGTGATGCATTTTGGAAGGTCGAATTTGAAAGCTGAGTACAGGATTAAGGATAGGATTCTTGGCAGTGTGGAGGAACAGAGGGATCTTGGTGTGCAGATACATAGATCCCTTAAAATGGCCACCCAAGTGGACAGGGTTGTTAAGAAAGCATATGGTGTTTTGGCTGTCATTAACAGGGGGATTGAGTTTAAGAGTCGTGAGATCTTGTTGCAGCTCTATAAAACTTTGGTTAGACCGCACTTGGAATACTGCATCCAGTTCTGGTCGCCCTATTATAGGAAAGATGTGGATGCTTTGGAGAGGGTTCAGAGGAGGTTTACCAGGATGCTGCCTGGACTGGAGGATTTATCTTATGAAGAGAGGTTGACTGAGCTCGGACTTCTTTCATTGGAGAAAAGGAGGAGGAGAGGGGACCTAATTGAGGTATACAAGATAATGAGAGGCATAGATAGAGTTGATAGCCAGAGACTATTTCCCAGGGCAGAAATGGCTAACACAAGCGGTCATAGTTTTAAGCTGGTTGGAGGAAAGTATAGAGGGGATGTCAGAGGCGGGTTCTTTACACAGAGAGTTGTGAGAGCATGGAATGCGTTGCCAGCAGCAGTTGTGGAAGCAAGGTCATTGGGGACATTTAAGAGTCTGCTGGACATGCATATGGTCACAGAAATTTGAGGGTGCATACATGAGGATCAATGGTTGGCACAACATCGTGGGCTGAAGGGCCTGTTCTGTGCTGTACTGTTCTATGTTCTATTTCCCACTTACCTGGATGAGCGCACCTCCAACAACACTCAAGAAGCTTGACACCATCCAGGACAAAGCTGCCCACTTGATTGGCACTGCATCCACAAACAGTGCTCCTCTTACCACCGACACTCCATAGCAGCACTGTGTATTATCTACAAAATACACCACAATAATTCAGCAAAGATCCTCAGACAGCACCTTCCAAACACTTGAGAGCTTCCTGGTAGAAGGTCAAGGACAGCAGATACATGGGAACATGTATCAAGTTCCCCTCCAAGCCCCTTGCCATCCTGGCTATATTGCTGTTCCTTCATTGTTACTGGCTCAAAATCCTGGAAATCCCTTTCTAACGACATTGTGGGGCTACCTACATTAAATGGACTGCAGCGATTCAAGAGGCAGCTCATGGCCACTTTCTGAAAGTTAAGTAGGGATGGGTGATTCCTGGTGCAGAGCAGGATGGCCAGAAGGCTGGAGGCCCGAGCAGAGTAGGACTGCCAGCATGCCTGGGGTGGAGCTGAGGGCAGTGGTTGGTCTGGGGACCAAGTGTGGGCTGACAGTGGCTTGTGAGTTTAGTGAGGCCACCCAGCACCCAGCATTGATCTAATACAAACCTTTTATAGAAAGGTTGCAATGTTTATCTTTTTACCTTTATTTTTAACTTGTACTTTGAATAACTTTAAGGTAATGCAATTTTTTTTTCTTCATTTGTCTATCTCGTATCTAAGTACTTTGTACTTAAGGTTGCACCATGTGGAATGACATTATAAACCTTTCAGAGTACTCCTGTACTTGTGCATATCATAGAATCATAGAATCCCTACAGTGTGGAAACAGGCCCTTCAGCCCATCAAGTCCAAACCCACCCTCGGAGCACCCCACCCAGCCCTATCCCCTAATCTACAAGCCCCTGAACACTTCGGGGAATTTAGCATGGCTGATCCACCTAACCTGCACATCTTTGTACTATGGGAGGAAACCAGAGCGCCCGGAGGAAACCCACACAGACATGGAGAAAATGTGCAAACTCCACACAGGCAGTTACCTGTGGGTGGAATCGAACCCCGGCCCCTGGCGCTGTGAGGCTGCAGTGCTAACCACTGAGCCACCGTGCTGCCTTAATGTATATGTGACATTAAAACCTAAATCTAATTCTAATTCTAATAAATGATGGCCCCACAAGCAAAGCCCACATCCCATGGCTGAATAAAATGAAACTGTTGTGATGTTTTTGTCCTTTCCTCCTCAGGTTCTACCTGACTTCATAGAATCATAGAACCCCTACAGTGTGGAAACAGGCCCTTTGGCCTAACAAGTCCACACCGAACCTCAAAGCATCCTATCCAGACCCATCCCCCTATAACCCACCTCACCTACACCTCCCTAAATACTACAGGCAATTTAGCATGGCCAATCCACCCTAACCTGCACGTCTTTGGATTGTGGGAGGAAACTGGAGCACCCAGAGGAGACCTGCACATGCACAGGGAGAATGTGCAAACTCTGCACAGACAGTCACCTGAGGCTAGATTTGAACCCAGATCCCCAGTGCTGTGAGGCAGCAGTGCTAACACAGTGCTGTCATGCTGAACCCTGAACACTCCCAGCCCTTTCCAGTATCTGTGGTACTTTGCTTCTTTTCACTTTAGGTAGCTTCGTGACTTGACCAAACTTTATCCATCACTGGAGGGGTAGCAATTTGGGCAGCAACACGAAAGGGATGTAATCGAAATAAAAGTTATAGACCACTTGCTTCAGCTTCACTCAAATTAAGACTCCCTTCACTGTGCAGAAAGGTTGATCTCTGATCCCTCAATCCACTGTTGCACTGCAAACAGTAAATATTCTTAATAAGGTTTTTCTTACAAAATTTGTAAGCATTATTCCCTTGCTTACTTCAGGTGTTTTGAACTATAACTAACACATTTCAGTAATTTACCAATTTACTGTGAATTGTATGAATTTTAAAATAATTCTACAAATCTACTTCTCATTTAAAAGCACTTCATCAGCCTTGAACTAATGTTTGAATTCGCCAGTTGAATATTAATCTTCCCTTCAGAAGTAGGATTATGCTTATTGATCTCCAAGGACTAATAAGTTATTTGGCTGTCTCTTAATTGTTTTCATTCATGAAAGCGAGCATTGGTCAGGAGCAGCACTCTGAGCAATACATCTGGACTGAACAGACTGGTATCCCTTTCCTCGCCAAAGCAAAGCTGAGAGATGACCTCATAGAGATTTCAGAAATAATGGAGACATTCTCATTTATTTAAGTCATCTTTAATACTCTGGCATCACTGACAAATCGTTTTCCTTCCCCGTTTCCATGAGAAACGGCGATCATAAGATATAGGAGCAGAATTCGACCATTCAGCCCATTGAGTTTGTGCCACTGGGGGGCTGACATGTTTCTCAGTCCCATTCTCCTGCCTTCTACTCATATACATCAAGAACCTATCTATATCTGCCTTAAATACTTTCAAAGACTACGCTGTCTCTGGCAAAGTGTTCACAGACTCACCAAAGTCTGGCTGAATAAATTCTTCCGCATATCAGTTTTGAAAGGGCTACTCCAACAAGGTCAGCCAAGTGGACCTCAGTGGGTGGCTCAGTGCTTAGCACTGCTGCCTCACAGTGCCAGGGACCTGGGCTGGATTCCACCCTTGGGTGACTCTGTGGAGTTTGCACGTTCTCCCCATGTCTTCCTGAGTTTACCTCTGGGTGCTCCGGTGTCCTTGTGCAGGCTAAGTGAATTGGTCATGTTAAAATTGCCTGTAGTGCTCAGGCATGTGTAGATTAGCTGGGTTTATAGGGGGATGGGTCTGGGTGGGGTGCTCTGTGGGTCAGTGTGGACTTGTTGGGCCGAAATGCCTGTTTCCACACTCCAGGGTTTCTATGAATATGAGATCCCTGATTGAGCCTGTTAATCTGGTCTAATCAGGGAGCCCTGGCTGACAAATAGAAACAGGTTTGTCTGACATCCAGTTCACTTTGAGAGGTGGCTGACAATCGCCTTTGAGTTGGGGTAAGAATTTCTGGCATCATGCTGTTATTTGGGAAGCTTGATGTATTTGATCCTGCCATTGAAGACTGGGCCCAGTATGTGGGAAAAATGTGCTATTTTGTCCAGACAAATGGCATTGGGATTGATGGAAAGCAACAAGGAAATGCCGTGACAGCTTGTGGAACTGTAATTCTTTTGGTTACTAGCTGCCTAATGTTTGAATTGAAAAGAATTGAAGCCTTTCTGGAGCCTGCAAGCCCAGATCTCGAGAGAAGACGGCATATTATTAAGAAGAGCAAAAGTGATTGCTCCAAGGAAAGGTCACTGCCAGATACTGGCTGAACTTCACCAGGGCCATGTCGGGGTTTCCAAAATGGAAAGGAGTTATATCTGGTGGCTGGGATTGAATGCAGACATAGCTGTATTGGTGGGGCATTGCCCAAAGTGCCAACAAGGACAAAAATTACCACCAGCAGCTCACCCAAATTTGTAGGAATGGCCAGTTTAAACTGAGACTCAGTTACATGTCAATTATGCAGATCCTTTCAATGGGCTCAATGCTCTTGGTCATTGTGGACATCTACTCAAAGTGGTTTGACATGCATTGGTCAAACATAGAAAAACTGTGAGCATCTTTTGCAGTACATGGGCTCCTGCAAGTGTCAGTCGCAGCCATCATATACCAGGAGGGAATTTGAGCGTTTCCTAAAGTTAGGTGGGATTCATCATATAAAGACAGCTCCACACCATCCATCATCCAATGGTCTAGCAGAAAAAGCAGTCCAAACTTTGAAGGCAGGCTAAGAGAAACAGTCCACTGCTTCACTAGATACCACACTGCCATGGTTCATATTTGATTATAGGCCCATATCCTCATCCAGCTGCAGGGATAGCTCCAGCAGAGTTGCTATTGGGGAGAAGACACAGCGCCAAGTGAAATCTGATCTTCCTGGATTGGTGAGGGTGGGTAGTGAAACAGCATTAGGAATGTCAATTGAAAACTGAATGAACTGAGGGTGCATTAAATCAGTTACAACAACAGAAATTTCTGGAGAAGCTCAGAATCCGGCAGAATCTGTGGAGGGAAATCAGAGTTAAAGTTTCAGGACCTTTCCTTGGAACAGGAATACCAACACTAGACACAGGACTCTGCTCAATGGGGGAGACAGTTTACTTCAGGGGACAAAGTTTGGTGAAGGAACCACGGGAATGGTCCTGCTGGGGTAAGAGAGCTAGTCGATACAATGTCCGTTCTAGTGACATATAAAGTCCAGGTGGGTGTAATGGTCCTGAACAGGGACATGGACCGAATGAAAGCTGGACACTCAGAAGCCTGGCTCCCCGACAGCCTTTCCAACTGTCTTGCCTGTTCCAAGAGGTTCTCTTTCTTCATCAAGACTTGAAGATACCTTTGAATCTGAGATGAATATGGTAGACGTTGCTGCCTCAATGCCTTTTCCACCTAAAGAAGAGAATGAATTTCTTCCAAGAAGTTCCGAGGGCAAGAGATAAGTTATTATGCTTTACACACATGCCATATCCGAGGCAAAGTTGAAGGAACATGACCCAGTGCTGAAATGCCCCAGAAGGAGCTATAGTAAAAAGAACTAGCCAATGTCCCTGGACTGAGTGGTGGGAGGTGGGGGGAGGGGCAGTGGCTCGGAGGTGGGAGTGGGAGGATGCCGTGATTGTAATGACGTCAGCCCTATTGGGCCAGTTAATCTGGCCCAATCAAGGAGCCCTAGCTGACAGATAAGAACAGGATTGTCAGAGGTTCTGCTCACTTTGAGAGCTGGCTCTGAGGGAGCTGGGCCAGTGTCAAGGATTCTCCAAGCGTAAATAACAGGTGACTTGGTGATGGGATCCTGGCATCTGTGGAATTATTTCACACTCTGAGGTTATGCCTTAGGGTCTTCGTCTCTCCCACTATTGGAAACATCTTTTCCAACTCCACTCTGTCCAGGCCTCTCAGATGATAGTGATATGCTTTCTTGAAAACCACTAAGTGATTCTTAAAGGCCAAGTTAGAACGCACATAAATAATCAACCACATTACTACGGAACTGAAGTCATACATAGGCCCACCCAGGCTAGGTTGGCAGATTTCTTTCATGATGGATATGAGACAGCTTTATCAGTTTTTACAATGGTCATCATTATTGAAAATAGCATTTTGCACCGGATTTATTTAACAAAAAGGGCTTTAATTTCCTGGCTACCGCGGTAAGACTTAACTCCCTATCTCTTAAACATTCATCACGGCCTCTCAATTACTAGTTAATTGGGGACGATACCATCATTCTTTATCTTGTAGGGTTGATAGAAACACAGAAACATAATGTAGGAGTAGGCCATCCGAAACCTGTTCCACCAGTCAGTATGATCCAACTCAGTGTTCTGTTTCAGCTTTCACCGCATTTCCATTGATCCTTTTAGCCCTAAGAACAATTTGTGTACCTTTCTTGGAAGGCTTTAAAGTTTTAGCCTTGAAGAATTCCATAGACTCACTGCTCTCGAGGTGAAGAAATTCCTCTTCATCTCAGTCCGAAAATGCCTACCCCATATCCCCAATATCCATCGTAAATACAGTCTGAACCAACCCAGTCTCCCAGTGTGTTAGCCCTGCCATCCCAAGGAACTGTATCGGCATGCATCATTTCCTCTGGCACCTCATTCCATCCTCACACCAACTTCTGTGTGAAAATCTTGTCCCTTGAGCCCCTCTTAAGTCTTTCCCCTCACCTTAAACCTATAGCCTCCAGTTTTGGACTCATCTACCCTTGGAGAAAGACCCGGGCTTTTCACCTTAGTGATGCACCTTGTGATTTTATAAGCCTCCATAAGGCCACCCTTCAGCCTCCGATGCCAGGGAGAAAACTTCCAATCCACTCAGCCTCGACTTATAACTCAAACCCTCCAATCCTAGCAACAGTCTTGTACATTTTTTTTTCTGTGCTTTTCTTAGTTTAATAACATCTTTTCTATAGCAAGGCAAAGTGATTTCACCAATGGTTTGTACAGCCACGACAAGATGCCCACGCTCTTATTTGCAATGCTTTGACTGATGATAACAGATTGAAATCTGATATTAGAAATTGCACTCAAGTTTTGCAGAACATTTCATTTCTTTGTCCTCCCAGGAAAACTCCTTGGTACCAGTAACAGTGATGGTGCAAAGCAAGAAGCAATGTTCAAATTTTATGAAAGAAGCAGCAAACACGTTGATTCCACCAAAAGCACAACCACTGAGAACCAATAAAAACTTCCAAGTCAATCAATAAGTTGAAGTGAAAAATCTCCACACATTGGCACAGATTTCCCAGCAGGTTGGAAATAAAAATCTAGTCACTTGATTCAAGGTTTGGTGTATAAACTCCCTGGAAAACAATACTGCAAGGGAATGACTGATGTCCATAGATTCAGGACACCGTCAAGGGGAAATTTTTGAGCTCAGAGATCCGGGATACCGCAAAAGGAAAGTCTGTAGTTCAGCTGGAAATTATACTCTGTGTAGAAAGTGTACGAGATTGAAGGGCTTGCTGAGAGTGAAATGGAGCATTTGCCTGGTTCAGCAGGGAACATGTCCTTAAAAAAAGGAAATCCAACAGGTGAAAGGTCCTGCAGTACAGAGGAACTTACAGAGTTCACACTGTGAAGAACAGATTTAATGTAAACAATTTAAAATCCACTCCAAAGGGAACCAGTTCGGGAATAATTGTGGCCATCTGAAATTGTAAAATCAAAGACTTGAGGGATATGCGGCTGTGGTGAGTGGAATGTGCAAATTGTAATGATGATAATAGGAAAAAAAGCTTGGGGAAGGTGTTCTCTAAGTTTTTAAGCATCTGAGAGGATTAATGCTAAGGTGTTCAAAAAGCACCACAAGATATGATGATGTCACATAGATTTGGCTGAGTGACTATCTCATTCTCAAAGGAGGAAGACCCAATGTTGAGATCACTCTGAGGCCCTCAGTAAAAATATCTAATGGAGCAATGTGACCTGGATCTATTTGTTGTCTTGCAAAAATTGACATCTTACTGAAGACAAGAGTCTCTTCCCAGAAGACTGCCTGAAGATTTTCCTCTATCACACTAGATCACAGGCTCTTCTCTCCCAGGAAAGAGAATAGCATTAGCAAATCTACCAGGTAGATGTCACACTATGATGAACCGTGGTGACAATTCGCCATGAAACAATTACACAACTCCAAAACAACAATCTACCATGACTATAAAATGTGAGGCTGGATGAACACAGCAGGCCCAGCAGCATCTCAGGAGCAGGTGCTCCTGAGATGCTGCTGGGCCTGCTGTGTTCATCCAGCCTCACATTTTATTATCTTGGATTCTCCAGCAGCTGCAGTTCTCATTATCACAATCTACCACGGCTGGTTGTTTTCTGTCTCTAAGCTATTTCCTTTATCCAATAGACATTGACATATCTGTTCCATAAGTCCTAACTTTGCTAATATTTTTATGTAGCACCTTGTCCAAAGCTGCATTGAAATCCAAATAGACAACATCCACCACAATTCCTTCAGTTACATTCTTTATTACATCATCCAAATATCCAATTCTATTAGTCAAACAGGGTTTATTCTAACAAACTCTTCTTAATGATCATCAATAACTCAAACATCTCCAGCTCCCTAATTTCCCCGATTATGACTTTCAATGCACCACAAACGTTAATCTACCCTGTCCTCCAGAGATCAGTCCTTTAAACTTTTATCTAACATGAGCGTCCGATTTGTCACATTATGTGCCTTGAGCTTGTTCTCCATATCAGCAGAAAATTCAAACCTTAAGATATTCTGTTGCCTTCTATCCCACTTTCTTTAGATATGTATGTGAAAGAGAAAGACTAGAAGACAATAGATATAGGAACAGAATCAGTCCATTCAACCCATCAGGTCTCTCACTGCATTCAATTGCATCTGATATGTTTCTCAACTCCATTCTCCTGCCTTCTCCCTGTTACCCTTGATCCCCTTGCTAGACAAGAAGCTATCTAACCCTGTCTCAAACACAATCAATGATTTGACCTCCACAGCCTCTTCAGGAATGAGTTCTACAGAGTCGCCACCCGTTGGCTGAAGAAGTTCCTCCTCGGCTCAGTTCTAAAGGGCCGTCCCTTCACCTTGAGGCTGTGCCCTCAGGTCCTCGTCTCTGCTATCAATGGAAACAATTTATTTGCATCCGCTCTACCCAGGCCTCTCAGTAAACAGATCCTCTCCTCATCCTTCTAAACACCATTGAGTATGAAATACCACAACAGAGACCACTATTCAGTCACCCATTCACCCTTTATTTGCATGTCAAAGCCTTTGATAGTGATGGACTTCCTCAGAGCCAACTCTCAGAGTGAACAGAACCTCTGACACTGCTGATCTGTCAGCCCGGGATCCCTGATTAAACCAGATTAACTGCTCCAATCAGGGAACTCATATTCTTTGAGAGTTATTGGAAACTGCAGATGCTGGAGAATCAGAGATAACAAAGTGTGGAGCTGGGTGAACACAGCAGGCCAAGCAACATTTATCCAGCAACGAAAAGAGGTCGACTTTATGTTTAAACACCCCACAAAGGCAAACCAATCTGTCAGGCTTAACATTCTGTACATGTGATGCTGCCCTTTCCACAAACAGGAATGGTTTTGTGATCCCTTTATCTTAAAATCTTCGAATTCTGTCTCTAATTAGGGCAAATGTCGCTGGGCTGGATTTGCAGAATCGTGGAATTGCTTCCCAGAGGTGGCTTTGTCTGCATTGGTAGCCCCCAGGCCTTCTTGAAAACATTCCGGGTTTGTAATCAGGACTTCACTCAGGCAGCCATTTTCTGTTCAAAATATGTTGAGCCAATCGAACTGAATCTTTCACAATCAATTTCGTCCCATCAAGCTTGGGCCCGAGCCTTTTCCTACAATCAGTGATAATTGAACCAGCTGCTTCTCATAAGCGATCGGACCAAAGCCGTACCCCTTAATCTGTAAATGATCCCTCATATAGGTCCAGCTAAGATAGTATACAGACTTAAGGGCTGGAGTCCAGATCAAGTTATGTTCAAGACTGGTACTGCAATCACTGAAAAGCCTGTGCTGATATTGACCTCCATTAGAGCTGGTTGACCATTTCACTGGTTCTGATCTGGATGCTGCTAAGCAATTTAACTGTTCCAAGCCAGATGTAGGTGGACTTTCCAAGGTGTGCACTGTTCTGCGTACCCATCTATGAGTTCTCTTACTCAGTTTAGGTCCAGTTGAACTCTTTTGCTGTCTGAAGTCCACAAACCAGTAGCAACTATAATGGCTTGCCAGCCCCAATCCCAAAGGAAATGGTAACCATTTGGCTGAGGTTTGGCTTTGATTTGGGGTTTTGCATTGGGATAACTTAAGATCCCTCTGTTCAGATTATGTCCTGAGTGAGTCTGTGCAATTGCCTTCACTCATGTGATGTTCCCCAAGCTCAGTCAGACTGGTGAGGATACCCACATTTGTTGGAATTCCCTGTCATTCCTTTGTTCCACTTGCTGCAATTTCCAATGATAAAGCCAGTTGTAGTGCCTGTTTGAAGTCCAGTTGCACTTCAGCTTATAGGCGCTTTTGCATGGTTACTTCATTCATCCACATTCCAACTGGTCTCTCAGTGTCTCATTAAGGGTAAAGCTAAAGTGATGTGCCTCTGCCGGCCATCATTAACCTCATCAAAAATCCTGGCGTGGATTCTCCCGGTCTTTAATTTGCCGAGTAAATCCAATAACATCTCAAAGTAGAGGGGGCTTGGAGTCAAAATATTCCCTAAGTTAATCTGTCAACTCTTGAAACATTTTTGTATCTGGTACTTGAAGAAAAGTCAGGCTCCTAATAAGAAACATATTACCATGAACAACGCATTCAGTGACACAGATCTCTCTGTTGTTTAAACTCCACATGAATTCTATCCACACTAGGTATATCAACTTGCCCCATCAACATATCTCTCTGTTCCTTCCATATCAAATGAGGACTAGTTTGAGGGCTCTGGGTCTGTACTCTGTGCTGATTGTAATGAGATCGACCAGGTGAATCTCATAGGCTTTAAGTTCTCTAATTCTCTTAAAGTTTCCGCATACTCCCTCTTAAATATTGACTCTGATTCAGATCTGTCTGTTCAAAATAGCTGATTCATTGTAAAAGTCATTGATGCAATATGCTAAAATTCAGAAGCTGAGATGAGAAGACAAAGTTTTTATAGAGTATGTTCATTAAACCACTGCTACATGATGACGTAATGACTGTTCCCTCCAGACCATCAATATTCATTAACCCTGCACAGTTAATATTTGAATTAATATATTTTTATAATTCTCAACTAATTAATGACATCAGTTTATTGGATTAAAATTTTCATTCAGAGAAACCAGACTTTGTTGATTTACTTATAGGATGTGGTCATCATTGGCTATGCAAGCATTTTCTGCACATCCTTAATTGCCCAGAGGGCAGCGAGGAGACAAATACATTGTTGTTGGTTTGGAGTCACATGTAGGTCAGATGAGGTAAGGGCAGCAGCTTTCCTTCCCTGAAAGATGTTCATGGTTCAAATAGGTTTTATTGCAATCAAATATAGTTACCTCTTTGGCATTAGACTAGATTCTTAATGACTTCTTGTTTCATCATCTGAAATAGTGGGAATTGAACCCTTGTCCCCAGCACAGCTTTGTTAGACCAGTGACAGTGCCACTACACTACTGCCTCTCCAGTTATAGAAGGAAAGCCTTTCATAGTAACCTCAGCCAGTATGGGAACTGCACTTTCACCTTTGACATCACTTTGTATCGCAAACCAACTTCCAGCCAACTGAACTAACCCATCCCTACACCGTTTGATTACCTTGTTTTAGGAATCTGGTGACCACCACTAAATGTTGCGGCCAGCTGCTATCACCTTCCACTTTATGAAAAGCTCCAAAGTGTGAATTAAACCTGGGATGAGACCAAATGGTTCTGACAGAAGCCTAATCTAATCAACATCAAATCAATATGTAGATTATGGTTGGGCAGTGGATGCTTGATTGCATTATTGTTTACTTCTTATGTACCAATCAATGGAAGGACAGTGACAGTGCAGTTATTTCCTGGGTGAGACTTTTCCTATTCTTGATTGGACATGACCTGTCGAGGAAACATTCTGTATTTTTAGGCGACGGGCACTATTAGAGGTGTTTTGGAATTATTTAACTTGAACAATGGCTATCTGTAATACACAGTAAGGTCATTGTGAAGATGCGTACCTGTTTGAATGGAGTTTAGAAGGAAGGGGTGTATCTGATTGGAACTTACAGAATACTGAGAGACCTGGATAAAGTGGCCATGGAGAAGATGTTTCCACTAGTAGGAGAGACCACGATCCACAGGCACAGCCTCAGAGTGAAGGGATGACCCTTTAGAACTGAGATGAGGAGGCGTTTCTTCAGCCAAAGGATGGTTAATCTGTGGAAATCATTGCCGAAGAAAGCTATGAAGGCCAAGTCATTCAGTGTCTTTAAGACCGAGATAGTTAGGTTCTTGATTTGAAAGGGAATCAAGAGTAATGGGGAGGAGGCAGGAGAACAAGGCTAAGCCATGATTGGATGGCAGAGCAGACTTGATGGGCTGAATTCTGCTCTTATATTTTATAGTTGTTCAGTCTAATAGCAGTTTTGATTAGCCAAATAACACAATCTTGCTCCTATTTCCAAGTACCCTTTGTTATGTCCAGCCCATTCAGTCATTAAGCAATGTCATGCTGAATGAATTGACTTATCAGGGATGAACTGTCCAGACATTGGAAAAATACTGTGCAGGTTTCACAAGGTGTGACATGGCTGGTAAGGCAAGGGGTTGAGGTCAATTAGATTTCTGGTCAATGCTAATCACCCAGGATGTTGATCCTGAGTGGATTCAGCGATGTTGATGCCTTTGAATATGTTGCTCAGATGGTTAGATTCTCTCTTGTTGGAGATGGTCACTTATGTACACGTTCATCTGATAAGATAATTGGGAGCTTGAAATATTACTCAGTCATAGGATGTAGACATCTCTGGCTGGGCCAACATACATTGCCCGTTCCTAGCTGCCCTTGAGAAGGTGGTGCTGAGCTGCTGTCATGAACCTGTGTGCAGTAGGTAGACCCATAATGCCATTGAGGGAGGGAAGTCCAAGCCTTTGACCCACTGACACTGAAGGAATAACAATATATTTCCAAGTCAAGATGGGGGGTGGTTTGGAGGGGAGCCTACAGGTGGTGGTGTTCTCACAGATCTGCTGCCGTTTCCTCTCAAAGGTAATGATCATGGGTTTGGGGAGTGCTGCCTAATAAGCCTTTGTGAGCGTCTGCTTTGCATCATGTAGAAGGTGCACATTATTGCCATTGAGTGAGGTTGGTGGAGGGGCTGAGTATATGTGGATGTGATGCCAGTCAAGAAGGCTGTTTCGCCCTGGATGGAGACAAGCTTCTTGAGGGTTCTCAAAGCTGCGCTCTTTCAGGCAGGTAGGCAATATTCCATCACAGTCCCGACTTTTCCTTTGCCAATTATATAGTCTTGTGGGAATCAGGAAGTGAGCCACTTGCAGTAAGATTCCTCATCTCTGACTTGCTTTTGTAACAGCAGCATTCATAAGACTAGTTCAGTTCAATTTCTGGCTAATGCTTACCCCCAGGATGTTGAATGTGAGCGTTGAGTTTCAGGGCAATGATTAATTTATCTCGTATTAATTATAGTCATTGCCTGGCATTTGTGTGCCATGAATGTTACTTGCTACTTGTCTGCAGTTGGCCCAGGTCTTATCATTTTTAGGTTTGAACTGCCTCTGTCTTGAGTCATTGTAAATGGCACTGAACATTGTGTAAATCATTAGTGAACGTCCCCATTTCTGACTCAACAATGGAGGGAGGTATTACTGAAACAGCTGAAAATGGTTGGGTCAAGGGCTCTTCCCTGAATAGGCTGGAAAAAGCCATATGTGGAGTATCAGCGGTGATGTGGGCCAGTTGAATTAATTGGCTTTCTTTCTGCAGTGTAAGTTCTATGCAAATAATCAATCTAACTTGTTCTTTAAAAAATATTGACTCCATTTGCACCCACTACTTTTCTATTAATTTTAGTTGCATATTTTGACAATCCTCCATTTGGTTTCAATATTTAGGTCATTAATATAGGCTAAAATGAAGAGAGGACTCAGCAATGACCCCTGTGTCCGACTCTACTCAACACCACCCCCTCCCATCTGCAGTCTGATATTACACCTCTTGTGAGTGTTGATGGTTTCCAGTTCTTTGACCAATGTATCATATTTCTCCTCTGGGCTCCTGCATGTTTACTGTTCAGCTTAGAAATCTTTGACGTGCACCTTTGTCAAGATCTTTTTGAGAATTCCAGATCAAGTACACTGTTGGGCCTTTCACCATCTACCTAATTTGTAACGTTCTCCCCAGAGAAGGTTTGACAGGCAGGATCTTCCTCTTGTAAATCCACGCTGGCTGTTTCTCATTAAAGTTATTGTCTAGGTGAAATTTGTTACCCTTTCTATAAAATGCAGCCACTATGTTTAACTGCTTCCAGTCCTGCAAAAATCTCACTGGAGTCCAATGGAGATCAGCATTCTGCAAATTT
The DNA here is from genome assembly GCF_030684315.1 of Stegostoma tigrinum. Lineage (NCBI taxonomy): Eukaryota > Metazoa > Chordata > Chondrichthyes > Orectolobiformes > Stegostomatidae > Stegostoma > Stegostoma tigrinum. The sequence continues at coordinate 93,920,100 of NC_081361.1, read as the reverse complement.
CTGCACTAGTTTCCTCCAGCAACCAGGATAAACGCTCAGAAAATTTGTTCTTCTCATGGCCCTTTTAAGTATCTGTTCTACACTGATTTTAGAATCAACTGTGATATTTGCATTTTTAAAAAATCATATATTACATCAGTGTATTCCTCATTGCTGAGTAATATTAATTTGATGATTTATCTGCTCATCCTCAGAATGAATACATTTATTTTGTAGAATTCTCTCTCTGTAGATTTTCTCCTCACATAGAACACAAAGTAGATCTCGAGTCCTTCAGCCTTAAAAATTACTTTCATTAATTTCAAAACCATTCCTCTCTTTCTTTCCTTGCTATCCCTTGTATAGTTTGTTCCTCTCTTCTTCCCATTTTAATTGTTTATGCTTTCATTTGAAGCCTTTTTTGCTTCATTTGCATTAATTTTTCTTATGGCTACACATCATTCCTGTGGGTCTTGCATTGTTGGTTTAGAAGTGCTGCCTAATTTTTTCCCTCAACTGAGATGTTTTGTTGGATAATTAATTGCTTATCCTATAAGTAGATTTGTACAATCAGAGACGGTAATATGTTTAATAATTCACTTCATTTATTACCGGCAGAACATTAATCCTAAATAGTTGTGGCATTAATGTAAAACATCTAAACATAAACATTCAGATCAGTGCATGTTTGTCCTGTGCCCAAAACGTCGCATGCAAATTTATAATGATAAATAGCAAAAATGTTTTCTTTTTGTCTCTTCATATCCCTGACAACAACTGAGCCATTGGAAGCAATCTTGTCATAGAATCATCGCAGTGTGGAAACCGGCCATTCAGCCCACTGAGTCCACACTGACTCTCCAAAGAGCATCCCACCCAGGCCCACCCCTGTGACTCTACATTTCCAATAGCTGACCCACATAGTCTGCACATCCCTGGACACTGTGGGCTCTTTAGTATGGCCAATTCACCTAATCTGCACATCTTTAGACTGTGAGAGGAAACACAGAGCACTCACAGGAAATCCCTCAGACGTGGAAAGAATGTACAAAAACCACACAGACAATCGCCCAAGGGTGGAATCAAACCCAGATCCCTGAGGTAAGAAGGAAGCAGGGCTAACCATTGTGCCACCTGGGTCAAATGGTCATGGAATCGTGCCCACTCCAGGACCTGAGCACATAATCACGCCTGGCACTCCAATACAGTGCTTACAATGTACATGTCATTTCTGACAGAGCTTTACAAAATCATGAGACATCTGGATAGAATTGATAGTTGGAGTCTTCTTTCTCAGGGTAGAAATGTCAATTACTAGGGGATATAGGTTTAAGGCAAAAAAAAGGGAGAGGTTAACAGGCAATATAAGAGGCAAGTCTTTTACACACAAAGTGGTAAATGTCTGGAACGAACTGCCAGAGGAGGTGGTAGAAGCAGATACCATAGCAACATTTAAGAGGCATCTTGACAGATATATGAATAGGTAGGAAATAGAGGGAGATAACTGTGTGGAGGGAAAAGGTTTTTGAGTTTAGAAAAGTGCCCCGCATGGACCAAGGTGCAGCCTGGGTGGGTTGAAGGGCCTGCTCCTATGCTGTATTCTTCTTGGCTAACTGACCTTGGATGAAATATTAACCTGAGAACCCATCCGAACTCTTAGGTGAATGTAAAAGATCAGGTGACAGCATTGCAAACAGGCCAAGAGAGTTATATTCATTCAATAACTCTTCCTCAACTAACAACAGTAAAACATATACAGGAACAAATTATTGCAAATGCTGGAACCTGTACTGAAAACAAAATATTCTGGAAATCACAGCGGGTCACGCAGCATCCATGGAGAGGGAGCAGGCTAATATTTCAAGTCTAGATGACTCTTCATCAGCTAGACTCGAGACGTTCACTTGTTCTCTCTCATGGTGCCCTGACCTACTGTGATTTCCAACATTTTTTGTTTTCAGTAAAACAGATAATCTGGTCATTATCACAATGCTGGTTTTTTTGGAATCTTGCTGCGCATAATTTAGCTGCCATGTTTCCTGTGTTGTAACAATGAGTACACTTCAAAATAATGCATCGTTTATGAAACATTTCAGGGTTTGCAATGATGGTGAAATGTGCTATGCAAATGCAAGCTGCTTCTTCCAGGGTCTCTTCTGTCAAACTAAGTGTAAGGACCACATATACTCTGCTTTGAAATGTAAATTGGAAAATGGAAGCGTGGAGTGCTGTGTTACATGGAAATGACCTTTCTACAAATAATTTGAAGCAAAAGTAGGAGTAACCTGAAGGCAAAGTACAGGGCTAATGGTAAGATTCTTCGCAGTGCAGATGAGCAGAGAGATCTCGGTGTCCATGTACACAGATCCTTGAAAGTTGCCACCAGGTTGACAGGGCTGTTAAGAAGGCATACAGTGTTTTAGCTTTTATTAATAGAGGGAGCGAGTTCCGGAACCAAGAGGTTATGGTGAAGCTGTACAAAACTCTGGTGCGGCCTCACTTGGAGTATTGTGTACAGTTCTGGTCACCGCATTATAAGAAGGATGTGAAAGCTTTGGAAAGGGTGCAGAGGAGATTTACTAGGATGTTGCCTGGTATGGAGGGAAGGTCTTACGAGGAAAGGCTGAGGGACTTGAGGCTGTTTTCATTAGAGAGAAGAAGGTTGAGAGGTGACTTAATTGAAACATATAACATAATCAGAGGGTTAGATAGGGTGGATAGGGAGAGACTTTTTCCTAGGATGGTGACGGCGTGCATGAGGGGGCATAGCTTTAAATTGAGGGGTGAAAGATATAGGACAGATGTCAGAGGTAGTTTCTTTACTCAGAGAGTAGTAAGGGAATGGAACGCTTTGCCTGCAACGGTAGTAGATTCGCCAACTTTAGGTACATTTAAGTCATCTTTGGACAAGCATATCGACGTACATGGAATAGTGTAGGTTAGATGGGCTTGAGATCGGTATGACAGGTCGGCACAAGATTGAGGGCCGAAGGGCCTGTACTGTGCTGTAATGTTCTATGTTCTATGTTCTAAAAGTAGAACTGTGCAGTATTTTGGTTCACTCGTTCATGGGGCATGGGCATCATTGGTTGGGCTAGCATTTATTGCTTGTCTGTTGCTGTTAAGAAGATAGGAACAGGAGGAGGCCATTTGGCCCTTCAAATCTGCTCTGCCATCCTTCATGATCATGTGGTAAGCTGCCTTCTTGAACCACTGCAGTCCATGTGCTTTGATGGAGACTCAGTACCTTCAGCCCATTGTGTCTGCACCTGTCATTGAACGTTGATCTATTTTAATCCTATATGGGGGATATTTTTGAATGTTCACACTGCTGGATGAGCCAGCATTTGTTGTCCATCCATAATTGCCCTTGGGAAGATGGCAGGGTGAGCAACTTTCTTGAATAACAGCAGTTCATCAAGTGCAGGTAAAGAATGCTGTTTCGGGGATTTTCCGCCCGGTGACATGGTGATACAGTTCCCAATCAGGATGTTGGGTAACTTGGAGGGGAACTTGCAGACGGCAGTGTTTCCATGAATCAGCTTCCCTTGTCCTTCTCGATGGCAATGCTCACACTTTGGACAGTGCTGTAGAAAAAAATAAACTTGGTGAGTTTTTGTGGTTCAACCTGGCAGATGGTAGACACTACTGTCACTGTACACCTGCAGTGTCCCTTAGAGATGATCTGCAACCACTGGGCTGTTAGTTGAGGTACTTGCCACAGGATGCCCAGTCTCGTACCTGCACTTTAGGCACCGTATTTACATGGCTGGCCCAGTTTAGTTTCTGATCAATGAGAATGGTGGTTAATCCTGTGAGGATAGTTCTCATTTGCATCACTAGTAAGACCAATATTTGTGATCCCCTGGCCTTTAACTGCCCTTAAATATTCTTAACAATTGCCTTGTACATCATACTTGGTGTTCGTACATCATCAAAATGAAGCGATGTTGTTAGGGTCAGGAGCAGCGTCTCGAAAGGGAATATGCAGGTGATGGCATTGAATATGAAAAGCACAATGGCTAGATTCTCTCTTGTTTGAGAAGCTCACGGCCTGATACTTGTGCAGTGTGAACATTACTCCCTACTGGGCTGTTAGTCCAGAGACCCAGTTAATGTTCTGGAGACCTGGGTTCGAATCCTGCCAGAGCAGATGGCGGGATATGAATTCAATTTTTAAAAAAACCTGGAATTAAGAATCTAATGATGACCATGAATCCATTGTTGATTGTTGGGGAAACTCCATCTGGTTCACTAATGTCCTTTAGGGAAGGAAACTGCCATCCTTACCTGGTCTGGCCTACATGTGACTCCAGAACCACAGTAATGTGATTGACTCTTAACTCCCACTGGGCAATTATGGATGGGCGATAAATGCTGCCTAGCCAGCTATGCCCTCATCCCATGAATGAATGCAAAAAAAAACTTAACAGCCTTATGTTGTCCAGATAAAAACCAAAACACTGTCGATGAAACTATGGCTGATCTATGGCCAAACTTCAAATACCTGCTTTTAGCCCATATCCCTCAAAACCTTTGCTTAACAAAACTAAATCTATCTCAGGTTTAAAATTAACACCTAATCCTACATCTACTGCCATTTAAGGAAGAGAATTCCAAACCTCTTTCTGTGTGGAAATCCTTCTTAACATCTCTCCTGAAACGTCTGGTTCTAATTCTCAGACTCTGCACCTAGATCTCGAATCCATAAACAGTGGAAATTGCTTATCTTTATCTACCCTGCCTTTTCCTGTTAAGATCTTGAAGACTTTGATCAGAACATTACCTTAACCTTCTAAATTCTAAAGAACACAGGCCTAATTTGTATAATCTCTCCTCACAATTTAACCCTGGAAGTCCCTTGGAACAGGTTGTTTCCACTGAAGGGTGAAACTAGAACGAGGGGGCACAGCCTCAAAATAAAGGGGAATAGATTAGGACTGAGCTGAGGAGAAACTTCTTCACCCAAAGGGGTGTGAATCAGGGGAATTTCCTGCCCAGTTAAGCAGTTCAGCCTACCTTGCTGAATATTTAAAGCAAAGGCAGATAGATTTGTGAACAGTAAAGGAATTAAGGGTTATGGTGAACGGGCTGGTAAGTACAGCTGAGTCCACAAAAAGAGTGATTACGATCTTATCGAATGGCAGAGCAGGTTCAAGGGGCCAAATGGTCTACTCCTGCTCCTATTTCTTATGTTCTTAAGCCCAGATATCATTCTTGTAAAATTATGTTGGTACTCTCTCCAAGGCCAACATATCTTTGCTAAAGTGCAGTGACCAGATCTGCTTAAAATGCCCCCAGTTTTGCATAACTTCAACACCCAGTGGTTTTGGGTGATTCGGGAATTGGTGTTGAGAGTATGGACTTGGGAGGGAACACTGGCATCAGATTGCCTTGCCTACCCTGGAATGTGGAGGACATTGGGAAGTTACCAATCGCAGTATATCTCCAAACCTGATTTGTCAAAGCTTCCAAAGCACATCGGAGCACAGGGCTCAGTGCTGCCTGGAAACATATAACTTTAGTCTCAGGAATGAAATCCTGATCTTCAAATACTTTTATCTTCTGTCAGGCCGTGGGAAGGGGTAACATTGACCGAGCGGTGGGCAGTAGCTTTTTGAGGGAAAGCTGGGGTGGGGGGAGGTTGCAAGCAAGAAATCAAGGAGCAGGCTTTCTGATCCTGCCCGTCTGTACTCTTTTGTTCACAGGAACAAAACATACCATTTAGGAAGAGCTTCTGAAGTGGGGCATGCCAATCCTTCTGTGCTGGAGTCTCGAGGGCATGAGTTTTAATCTCAAGGCCCTGAGAAACCCAACAGAAAAATCGCAAAGGCAAAAAAAAGAACATTTTATTAGAAGAAAAATTGTTTGTGACTGAACTGTTTTAGTTATGAAAATATTTGTGATGGGAAAAGAGGTTTTTTTATTTTCAACATGTCCAATGGTGTGTAACTCAAGGGGAACTTGCAGATTGTGACATTCCCAAGAGTCGACTGCCCTTGATCTTTGAGGTGTTAGAGGTTGTTGGTTTGAGAATTGCTGTCAAAGAAGCCTCTGCACAATATTAGGAGATGTGAGAGATTGGCTCTCCTTGGAGATTCTAGGACTACAGGGCATAACCTTAGAATAAGGGGACTCCATTTTGGGTCGAGATGAGGGGGAATTTATTTTTTCAGAGAATAGCGAATCTGGAATTCTTTGCCATAAGAAATTTATACAGACAAGGTCATTAAGTATATTCAAGGTTTAATCAGATTTTTAACCTGTAAGGGAATCAAGGGTCATGGGTAAAAACCTGGAAACTGGAGTTGAGGATTAACAGAAATAAAAGAAAAAGCAGAAAGTCCTGAAGAAGCTCAGCAGGTCTGGTGATATCTGTGGAGAGATAAACAGCATTTCTCTAATTCTGAAGAATAGTCGTATTGGACTCAAAAATGAATGCTGTTTTCTTTCTGCAGATACTGCCTGATTGGTTGAGTTCCACCAGCACCTTCTGTTTCTATTGCAGATTTCCAGAGTCCGTGGAAATTTGCCTTTAGTTGAGAATTATAAGATAAGCCACGCTCACATTGAATGGTAGAGCAGGCTTGACACATTGCATGAACTACTTCTGCTCCTGCATTTTATTGTCTTTTTGTATGTGGAACTGAATAGGTGAGTTGATACGTACAAATGTTGTCCAGGAACCTGCAGAACATAAGAATACACCTTCAACTGCTTTTTTTTATATTCTGGTCACTCTGTCACACTCAATTAAAATAATTTGTTAATGAGGAAGGAGAGCAGAGAAGCTCCCAGATCTACAGTAAATAGGCTCTGAGGAGAGGACAGAGAAGCTCTACACAGTCGTCAAGAGATATAACACTGAGGGCTTTGAAATACTAAATGGTACAGATAAGGTAAACCCAGAACAAGTTTGAAAATAATCCAGGAAATTAGGACCAGAGTATAAGGATTTATATCTGAAAAGTACATCTAAAGCAGGATATCAGAAAGAATATCACTCACAGAGTGGTGAATGTTTTCAATAATCTTCCAGGCAGGCTATGAAGGAAGGGATCGCCAGTTAAGTGGAAATCCAGCTGGAAATGAATTAACATTTTCAAGGAAGCAGTGTTTTTCTTTTGTTTTAGCATTCAGGAGAAATGTCTTCACCCAGCGAGGGGTGAGCCTGTGGAATTTCCTACTACAGAAAGCAGTTGAAGCCAAAACATTGTACATCGGTAATTCAGTAATTGTCCACGGGACAGTTAAGGGTCAACTACACTGCTGCTGGCATGAAGTCACACTTAGGTCAGACCAGGTGAGGTTGGTAATTTCCTTCCCTCAAGGGTATTAGTGAACTAGATAGATTTTTCCAACAATTAGCAATAGATTCATGGTCATCATTCAACACTTAATTTTAGACTCTTTACTGTATCCAAATTCTACAAACTGCCATAGTGGGATTTGAACACGAGTCGCCAGAACATTTACTGAATTTCTGGATTAATAGCCTAGTAATAATGCCACTAAGCCATTGGCTCATCCCTATCTTACAGGACATTGGGAGCTTGTGCTAGTGGATGAATAGAGCAACCAACATGGGCAGAGATGAGGGGGAATTTATTTTTTCAGAGAATAGCGAATCTGGAATTCTTTGCCATAGAAATTTATACAGACAAGGTCATTAAGTATATTCACGGTTTAATCAGATTTTTAACCTGTAAGGGAATCAAGGGTCATGGGTAAAAACCTGGAAACTGGAGTTGAGGATTAACAGAAATAAAAGAAAAAGCAGAAAGTCCTGAAGAAGCTCAGCAGGTCTGGTGATATCAGATCCCTAGCTCCACCGAAGTTGTTGCAACAATACAACTTCTGTCTTGGACATGTGGCACTTCTGTCTGTTTCCGTTGTAGTTCACACAGCACTTTACGCTGGGAAAGGGGTACCACAAGTGTATCAGGAGCTTCTCAACTGTCTGGCTTGTAAGATCATGGGTCGTCAAGCTCACGCAACACATATTTTACAAACTTGAAACTGACAAGTCAAATCAAGTCAACATATTCGCTTGTCATCCCAGACTCATGCATAGAAACATAGGGATAGAGGTATATAGGAATACAGAGACATAGAAACACAGGGACATAGGGACAGAGGGATATAGGGATACAGAGACATAGAAACATAGAAATATAGGGTCATAGGGACAAAGAAACATAAAAACATAGGGGCAGAGGCTGATAGGGACACAGAGACATAGGGTCATTGGGATATAGGGACAGAGGGTCATAGGTACATGGGGACATAGAAACATAGGGGCATAGGGACATAGGAACACAGGGTCATGTGGACATCAGGACAGAGGGACATAGGGACATAGGCACATAAGGACATAGACATGCAGGGACATAGGCACAGATGGACGTAGGCACATAAGGACATAGACACTTAGGGGCATAGGGGCATCAGGACATAGGCACATAGGTGCATAGGGACATCAGGACATAGGGACATAGGCACACAAGGACATAGGGACATAGCACATAGAGACATAGGCACGTAGGGACATGGGCACATAGGGTCATCGGGACTTCGGGATATAGAGACATAGGCACGTAGGGACATAAGCACATAGGGACATAGGCACACAGGGACATAAGCACATGGGGACATAGGCACACAGGGACATAGAGACATTGGGGCATAGGCACATGGGGACATAGGCACATAGGGACATAGTCACATGGGGACATAGGCACATGGGGACATAGGCACACAGGGACATGGGGCCATAGGCACATAGGGAAGTAGGGACATGGGGACACAGGGTCATAGGGACATAGGGACATTGGGATATAGGGACATTGGGACACAGGGACATTGAGACATAGGAGCATAGGGATATAGGAAGGGGACTAGCCCATTCAGACCCTTGAAAATGTCTCACCTGTGAATCAGATCATGGTTGATCTGCTCATCCTCAACTCCACTTTTCTGCATTTTCTCCATAACCCTTGACTCCCTTACTCATTAAAAATCTACCTCTGGCTTCAATGTAATGATCTAACCCCGAAAGCCCTCTGCAGTAAAGAATTTCACAGACTCACAACCCTCTGAGAGAAGAAATTCCTCCTCATCTCTGTCTTAAATGTGCAAGCCCTTATTCAGAGATGGTGCCCCCATCTCAGACTCTCCCACAGGGGAAAATAAACTCTCTGCTTACAAACCTTGCATGATTAAGCACATAATTATCGCAGGGAACGGTGACTTACACAAATCACTGAACTTGCCACGTTGCTGAAAGCATTCTGACGTAGGTTTGGACAGGTTGCAGTGAGTTGTTAGATTTTCCAGTGACAGCATGACCACAACTTTAATGGAAACTGCAGGAACGCTCCACAAAATGGCCTGCTATTGCACTACTGCTGGGTCTGTAGCAACGACTCTATGCGAGGCTCTTTGACAACTTTGAACAGTTGTCTCTTGTAAGCTGTCCCACCAAAGTCCTCATCTGATTCCTCTGTGGCAGAACACGTCTGTGACCACACCCTCCAGGACAGGCATTTGAGCTAAAAGGATGATGGATAAAAGGTTAATGCTTTAGGGTCAGAAAGTCAAATCCCACCATGCCAGATGATGGAACTTGAATTTAACTGATAATGTCAGGAATTAGGATCTTGTGTTGCAAAAATCAATCTGGTTCCCTAATCCCTTTGTATTGACAGCAGGATTAGGCTATTCATGCCTTTGGGCTTGCTCTGCTATTCACTATGATTGTACTTTATCATCCTTTGAGTCCCGCTTGCTATATCCAACCCTTTCCCCCACTACCCTTCTTGATATCATACAATGTTTTGGCCTCGACTGCTTTCTGAGCTAAGACATTCCATAGGCTCTGGGGGGAAGACATTTCTCCTCATCTCAATCCTAACTGGTTTACCCAATATTCTTAGGCTGTGATCCCTGGTTCTGGAACTCCCCCATCATCAGGAACTTACTTCTTGCATCTATCCTACCTATAGAAGGAAATCTGTCACACTCAACTAGTCTGGCCTACAAATGACTCCAGACTGAAAACAATGTTATTTGCAATGATTTTACAACTACCCTCTGAAAGGCAAGCCACTCAGTTCATAGCATTTCGGGAGAATAACAAATGCCTGCCTTGCCAGTGAGGCCCATATTCCATAAAAGAATACTAAAAAGAAATTGGTCCAGTCTATTCACACCTACATCCCAATCCCAGCTTAATGCTAGCAGCGTTCAGGAAAATGTTAGATATAGTTCTAAAGGGACAAAAATATATTGGGAGAAAGTGGGAACTGAGTGCTAAATTAGATGATCAGCCATATTGAATAGGAAAGGAGGATTGAAGGGCTGAGTGGCCTATTACACCTATTTTCTACATTTCTATCCTCCACGGCGTATTCAACACTGTTGACTTCAAGTCAAAGTTTCCTTCATTATTTGTGATAACAAAGTGTAGAGCTGGATGAACACAGCAGGCCAAGCAGCATCTTAGGAGAACAACCTAAGATGCTGCTTAGCCTGCCGTGTTTATCCAGCTCCACACTTTGTTATCTCAGATACTCCAGCATCTGCAGTTCCCATTATCTCTTCATTATTTGTACTTTGTTACAGCTTCCTCTCCTCCTCCTGCAGGTGCTGTGTCCGCAACACCAGCTTTCTGTCCCAAATCAGAGATCCAGAAACAGGGCGGCTGTGTTGAGGGCACAGTGGATTGAAAAGGAAAGAAATTACTGAAAGCCCTGTTATATTATCACCAGACTATTAATCCAGAGGTCATGTTCTGGGGGCCTGGTTTCAAATCCTGCCATGGCAGATTTTGTCACATTCTCAGGATTTGTCTCCTTGTATCGATCTCCCTTTGGTAAGGTGAACAAGCAAGGCCTTTTTCTTAGGGTAGGGGAGTTCAAAATTAGAGAGCATAAGTTTAAGGTGAAAGATTTAAAAGGGACCTGAGGGGCAACTTGTTCACACAGCGGGCAGTTCGTATGTGCAGTGAACTGGCACAGGAAGTGTAAGATGCAGGTACGGTTACATCATTTAATATGCATTTAAACAGGTACATGAAAAGGAAAGATTTAGAGGGAAGTGGGCCAAATGCAGGCAAGCGGGGTGGGTTCAGTTTGGGAAACCTGATCAGCATGGGCAAGTTGGGCCGAAAGGTCTGTTTCCATGCTGTATGACTAAATGAATCTATGGGTCCTGGCCTCTCCATGGATTCCCAGACACTCTCTTCCTACCACTTTAACAACTCCAAACTTCAGAACTATCTCCATGAGTCTAGGAGATTCTTACATGCTACCATTCCACACAGCCAGTAACAAATCTCTTCCATTGAGTGCTGCTAACTTTGAAGAGGGACAGACTGCCTTCAGGCTGTCTGTGCTTTGTGCAATCAGTACTTGATGTTCAGGCCCTGCCTGAAACATTACCAACATGCAGACTGGAGTATGCAGATGATAACTTTAGGATTCACTGTTTGTTGTACAGCATCGCATGTAAGGAATGTGGCATTGGCAGCATGATGACATCATTGTGCTCGCCAAGGCTGAACCTGGTTATAAACTTTGGAGGGGGGATAGACTTGTTGGATTTCAATGTGATTTGCATGTCAACACTACATGGCACAAATCAGTCATGCCCCATTCTGTAATTGAGCAATTCAGACGAGCAAAAAGAAATATGCAGTGCAGTCACTTTGCTTTTTCTCTTCTCGAGCCTGTAACATTGAGGTCCAAATTCCACCAACGAGCCCTCTGAGAACAATGCACATCTGTTAACAATCACAAGGCAAAATGATTAAGGCAATGATTAAATGAGGCATTTTGTATATTTTTGGATTTCACTCCATCACAGTGAGATGAAAGAAGTACTAATAAGAAACTGTTGGAGAGCAGATTTTCCTGCAGAATCAGTACAGGCAATTAAGAGCTGTGTTCACTTCTTCATGTCAAAATCGCTTGAACCCAATAGGTTCTCACCACGCTGCAAAAGTATGAACGTTTTTATTGATGTGATCGTGTAACTTGTGGGTTTTTTTCCAAGCTTCATTCCTGCCAACTCGTGTTTCCACTTTAATGGATGTCCCGATCTTCACTGCTCTCTGCCTTATTTTTATGACCTCTTCATACCTCAGTTGTGGGGAGATGGAGTCATCAGAAAATGTGGTGTGCATGTCACTTTTAATCCGGCTTTGAAGGAAATTCCCAGGTCAAGCAAGGGAGCAGCAAACTGACAGGAAAACAGTAAGAATTAATTTTCTCTCAGGTAGGGGTACTAATTCATCTTATGCGCTCACACACATTGGAGGTCCCTGGCTCCTGAATAAGACTCCCCCCCAGAATTAGTCAGTCCTATTGAATTCCACTTTGAGACAGACTTCTCCTCCATGAAGCGTGGGTCCTAAAGCACTTCCCAGGCAATGAGTCCCACTCTTGCCCTAGAGGCAACAAGCAGCAAGCACTGATCCCATGAGCAGCGCTGAGAGGGATGGCTTTTGAAACCATCGACTGAAGAGTTTGTTTCTTGCAAGGACACTTGGGCATTTTTTGGCGTTGTGTAGTGTAACCTACCGGGACGGGCAGCTAGGGTCTCAGTTCAAGACTGCGTGCAAGTGAAATCTGACATGGATAGCATGGGTGAAGAACAGGTTCGGACAGTGTTTCAGATAAATAAGAAGCAATCAAAATCTGAAGATGTGACTAGTACAGGCAGGGCATGTTAATCTGATCTCCAAAGCTCACCATGATGTAAGGAGCATCATAATGAACCAGTTCTCAGCTGCATCCCATTTGACCACCAATCACATAGGGCACCATATTCCCCTGGTCTGACATGAGCAATGATGAGAAAGGTGGGGATAAAAATCAGAAACTCCCTGCTAAGAAGATTGTTTGCAATTTTCCCCTCAATTCTTAAATGGTGACAGCAGAATCTGGTTATGGATTGGTTACTTTCTCATTTACATGTGTTTTCCCAACTTGTCATTCTTATTTATTGCTGCCAGTTCTTCTCTCCTTCCTGAGGAAGTAGGCATCACAAGTTTGATGGCACAGTGGCTCAGTGGCTGGCACTGCTGCCTCACAGCACCAGGGACCCGGATTCCGTTCTCAGCCTTGGTCTATGTGGAGTTTGCACATTCTCCCTGCGTCTGTGTGGGTTTCCTCCCACAGTCCAAAGATGTGCAGGCGAGCTGGATAGGCCATGCTAAATTGTCCACAGTATCCAGGGTTGTGCGGGCTAGTTGGTTCAGCCTTGGAAAACGTATGGATAGTTTAGGAGGCTGGGTCTGGGTAGGCTGCTCCTCGGAGGGTTGGTGTGGACCTGATGGGCTGAATGGCCTGCTTCCACGCATTAGGAATCCTATGAAATTCCTGATGTGCATTACGCAAACCACCAGCTTCATCACCTCAACCACCTTCCCAACTAGTGCACTCCAGATTCCCACCAACCTCTTCATGAAAAGGTTTTCCCTCCTAACCTTAAAATAATGCCCCCTCGCTACTGACAGCTCAGGGAAGAGCTCCTTTCCATCCACTCTGTCCATGCCCCTCATAATCTTATACATCTCAATCAGGTCCCCCCTCAACTTTCTCCGCTCCAAAGAAAAGAAGCCGAGTATATCCCGCATCTCTTCATTATTAATGTGCTCAAACCCAGGCAAAACCCTGGTGAATTTCCTCTGCACCCTCTCCAGGACACTCACTCCCTTCTGATACAGGGGATCAGCGGTTAGCACAGCTGCCTCACACCACCAGGGACTCAGGTTCAATTCCAGCCTTGGGCCACTGTCTGTGTGAAGTTTGCACCTTTTCCTCATGTCTGCATGGGTTTCCTCCCACAGTCCATGATGTGTAGGTTAGGTGGATTGACTGTACTAAATTGCCTCATAGCAGCTTGGGTGGGAAAGGGTAGAAGATGGGTCTAGGTGGGATACTCTTTGGAAGGCAAGAGAGGACTCAATGGGCTGAATGGCCTGCTTCCACACTGTAGGGATTCTATGGATAGTGAAATGACCAGAATTGCACACAGTACTCCAGCTGTGGCCGAACCAAAGTTCTATATAGCTCCAACATAAACTCCCTGCTCTCATAATCAATGTCACAATTGATAGCGGAAAGTCTCCTTTTGCCTTCAAAACCTGTTCTGTCACCTTCAGCAATCTGTGGACAAGCACCCGAAGATTCTCTCTGAACCTCCTCGAGACCTGCATTTACTGAGTACCCCCTTGTCATGTTGCTTCAGCCAAAGTGCAGCAACTCTAACCTGTTAGGTTTAAATTCTATCCATTACCAGTCATACACAACTAGTCGAAGGATCTGGAGTAAACTACTTAGGTCTAAGATGAGGAGGAGTTTCTTCCTCCATAGAGTATTGACCCTGTGGAATTTGCTACCAAAGAAAGTTGTCGTGGTCAAATTATCATACTATTTCAAGAAAGAGTTGGATATTCTGCTTGGTGCTAAAAGGACCAAAGGACGTGGAGGGAAAGCAGGAACAGGCTATTGAGATGAATGACCAGCCATGACCAAACTGAATGGTGGGTTAGGTTCAAGGGGTCGAATGGCCCAGTCATGCTCCTGCTTTCTCTCTGCCTGATGTTGATAATGGGCAAGCGACAACAGTGCGAGTTCATGGAGAAATACAGCACCTGAAGTGATGTGCATTCAAATATTAATTATGGCACCATCCATGTGAATGTCAGGCAAGCCCAACAGTGATGAAAATGTCTCCCTCTTTGTCAACAGAAGCCAAGATCCTGATGGTGTGATTAATGGTGGGGGGTGGGGGGGGGGTGGTGAAGAGCGTAGGATTGTGTGCAAGAAGTTGTTGTAGGGTCAGGGCACACGGGCAGAACAATTCTCATTCGACAAAACACACCACTGAAAAACAAGAGAATCTTACCCACAATCACGGGACAGCTAACAGTGACAAGAGCGCCGAGGTAATGGGAACTGCAGATGCTGGAGAATCCGAGATAACAAAGTGTGGAGCTGGATGAACACAGCAGGCCAAGCAGCATCTCAGGAGCACAAAATTGGCCTGCTGTGTTCATCCAGCTCCACACTTTGTTATCTGTGACAGAGAACCAGAAGCTAATACAGAAAACAATGGTCTGACAAATTCCTCCTTGACACACTTAAAGCAATAAAAAACAAACTATATTTTTATATAGAAATAATGGGAACTGCAGATGCTGGAGAATCCAAGACAACAAAATGTGAGGCTGGATGAACACAGCAGGCCAAGCAGCATCTCAGGAGCACACTTGGCCTGCTGTGTTCATCCAGCCTCACATTTTGTTGTCTTATATTTTTATATATATGCATGCTATATCTCAGGATAAAGTCTTGTATATGTTGCAATCCACTCCGTGGTCAATAATTGTCTGGATTATTGCTGTCAGGGACAAAAACAGAAGTTGCTGGAAAAGCTCAGGGGATCTGGCAGCATCTGTGAAGGGAAAAATAGAGTTAACGTTTCGGTTCCGGTGACCCTTCCTCAGAATTGTTCTTGTCAGCAACAGATCAGACTCTTAACTGGCTCGTACAGCACAATGGAACAAGTGACCTCCTTCCGTGCTGTAAATCTTACTGTATTTTTCCACTGTTCCAGGATGCCAGGAATGGAGTCCAGCCTCTATGTTTAAATGTCAGTCATGGCCTCATGCAGGGGTGAGGGTCTAATTGGGGAGCTGGCAAAAGCATGGCCTCTTTCTGTGCTTTTCTTCCCCCATTATTCTATAAATGTGGCCAGTGGGCATGTCTGCAAAACATCGCCTGAAAACAGGAACGAAATTGCAGAGGACGTCAGCACTGGACAGGCACATTAGAAAAGCATTCTGCATAATTCTAAATTTATCGCCTGCCTTCCTGACCCCGAATGACCCCATGGTCAGCAAGAAAGGTTTTCAATTCCCTGCTTTGCTATTAGACGATTGTTTTTTTTATTAAAAATATAGAAACTTCTCCCGCTTCCTCCTGGTGATAAATCATCTGAAGCGGCTGGGAGGAAAAGGTTTTAAACTATGAAGGAAAATAATTAATTCCCCAAAGGCAAATAAAGCAGTTTTCTACAATATTCAGCAGATGTCCCTTTTAAAAAAACATGGAAATGAAAAGAATACAGTCCTTGTTCAGAATGCCGATTCCGAAGTATCAGCTAATGCACAGTTGTCAGGTAACGCTCAGCCAATCGTGTTCTCACCCTCCGTGCGAGAGAGTCGTTCGTTCAAACCCCATCCCGGAATGGAAGTGTATGAAGCTGGGCTGTCCTTTCGGTGCTAGGACTGAGCGAGTTCCGTTTTGTCAGAGGTGTTGACTTTCAGTCGAGACAGTATATCGAGGCAGAAAATTGCAGATGTAGTACAGACTTGCCTTCGGCTTCATTCAGCTGAGAGTTTTATTGCAGTCTCTATTAATTGAACATTAGAGTGCTCTCTCTGCTTGAAGCAGTTGAGGGAAAATAACACCAACTTTTGGTTTTAAATGAACAAGAGGGCTGAAAGTCAGTGGTAAGAATGGACTTGGCTAAATTGGCAACAAGTAGTCTTTTCCCGGTAATGTAGCAAATCATCACCAGCAATTTGGCTGAATAATATTGTGCTACAAAATGAACTGATTATTTCAAGGGCCCAGCAGCGAGGCACACGCTATTAACGCAATAGAAGGAAAGCTGTGTAAATGTATATAGGCAGGACTCTCTTAGTTTTTGTCAGTCACCTGCAGCTAATGTTTTCAGCTCATTGATTATCCTTTAAGTGAGTGCCTGGCGCCAGAACCTTTTAATACTGACGTCGGAAATTTCTTTTAAGCATTGTCTTTCTTGAAGGGTTTTAATCGACCCTGACCAGTGTGCACAGCAACTGACATCTTACTTACTTGAAGGAGATTGCTCCTTTTATTCCTCACCAGGTTTAGAAGGTAATGGAATCCTCGCTGTGTTCTATCAGCAGAACGGTCCATCAAAGTTCACCGAGGAAGGATGTGTTTATTTGTACATGGGGTGTGAGCAATCGCTGGATGGGCCAGCATTCATTGCCCATCCCGAATTGCCCCGAACCTGAATGGCTTGCCAGAACCATTTCAGAGAGGAGTTTAAAGTCAACCCCATAGCTGTGGTTGAGCCACGTGTAGATCAGACCATGTAACTATGACAGATTTCCTTGCTAATGGGTGTTAGTTATGTCAATTGGCAGTGGTTGCGTGGGCATCTGTAGGCTAGCTTTGTTTTAATTCCAGATTTTAATGAATGTGTATTAGGATTCAAACCTATGCCCTGGATTATTAGGCCAGTGATACTACTGGTAGAGCACTGCCTCCCCCTATTTGTACATAAAAATACAAGAAATAGTTCCAGGAATATAATACACTCCATTCCTCAGATTTGCTCCATCATGGCTAATCTCAACTTCACTTTCCTGCCTTTTTTCCATATCTCTTGATTCCCAGAGAACCCAGGAAACTGTGTGTCTTTGTCTCAAATGTATCTCATGATGGAGCATCAAGAACCCTTTGCAAATGGGAATTCCAGAGATTCACAATCATTTGAGAATTTCTCTGCATCTCAACCCTAAATGATCAGCTCCTTATTATAAAACTGTGCAGTTGTGTGTTTGATTCATCAGCCTGACTGCTATCCTTACCTAGTCTGGTCTACATGTGACTCCAGACCTACAGCAATGGAGTTGATTCTCAATTGCCAATAACAGCCTCTCTGATGTGTCTACCCTGTTAATCGACACCGGCCCGCCCACTTCAGAATGTTAAATAAGATCAGCCCTCATTCTACCAAAGCCCAGAGAATATCAACCTAATTTACACAACCACTCAGAATTGGACAATGCAGTCATTCCTGTGAACTTTCCTGTACCTTCTGTACTGCAAATGGAACTTTCCTTTAACATGGAGATGTACCGATACTGCGAACATTTCTCTGTTTGTATCTAAGAAGGATAGAAAGCTAATAATACATTTAAAATAGGCAAATAAACTTTGAAAATGGTAAATGCTGGAGTTCACAGCTGGTCAGGCAGGACCCATGAACAGAGAAAATGCTAACATTTCAAGTCTAGATGCGGCTCACTTCCATCTCCTACCTACCACCTCATCCCGCCTCCCTAACCTGTTCTTTCTCTCACCCATCCCCTCCTCCCACCTCAAGCCCCACCTCCATTTCCTACCTACTAACCCCATCCCGCCTCCCTAACCTGTTCTTCCTCTCACCCATCCCTTCCTCCCACCTCAAGACACACCTCCATTTCCTGCCTACCACCTCATCCCGCCTCCTTGACCTGTCCATCTTCCCTGGACTGACCTATCCCTTCCTCCCACCTCAAGCCGCACCTCCATCTCCTACCTACCACCTCATCCCGCCTCTTTGACCTGTTCTTCCTCTCACCCATCCCTTCCTCCCACCCCAAGCCGCACCTCCATTTCCTACCTACTAACCTCATTCCACCTCCTGGACCTGTCCGTCTTCCCTGGACTGACCTATCCCCTCCCTACCTCCCCACCTATACTCTCCTCTCCACCTATCTTCTTTTCTCTCCACCTTCGGTCCGCCTCCCCCTCTCTTCCTATTTATTCCAGAACCCTCTCCCCATCCCACTCTCTGATGAAGGGTCTAGGCCCGAAGCGTCAGCTTTTGTGGTCCTGAGATACTGCTTGGCCTGCTGTGTTCATCCAGCTCCACACTTTGTTATCTTGGTTACATCTGATTGTTGACTCTGAGATGTAAACTGAATTTATTAGAAGTTAAGAGCCAAAACATGTTATACAATTCTGGTGTAGTGTTTGGAAAGAGAGCCAGGAGGATCTTATTGACCTTGAAATTCTTGATTGGCATTGTTAACCTAGGCCAATCAGGGAGCCCTGGCTGACAGAATTAAAATCATGATGCACATGGACAGGGTGAACAGTCATGGTCTTTTCTCCAGGGTGGGGGAGCCCAAAACTTGATGGCCATAAGGTTTAAGGTGAGAGGGGAAAGATTTAAAATGGACCAAAAGAGCAACTTTTTCACACAGATGGTGGTGCATATGTGGAATGAGCTACCAAAGGAAGTGGTGGAGGTTGGTACAATTAAAACATTTAAAAGGCATCTGGATGGGTACATGAATGGGAAGGGTTTAGAGGAGATGAGCCAACTGCTAGCAAACGGGATATCTGCTCAGCATGGATGAGTTGGACTGAAGGGTCTATTTCCTTGCTGCACAGCTCTATGACTCTATTACTTGAAGAGGTTCAGAAGATCCCCTTGGTTTAGGGACTGGTTCTGAGCTGGTTGGTCAGAGCCCATGCACAGTGCACATGTTAGTAAAGGGTGACTCAGTGACAGGATACCAACTTCTATGCAGTGATTTCAAAACCATCCTTAATTAAGTACTCTAAAACATTAACTTTAAACTTTCTACACAGAAAATTCAAACATTACAAAAGTCAAGGCAAGCTGTGCCTTCATCTTAAACATGTTCTCAAATGCAAAACAAATTACAAAATACAAGGGACCCAGGGAGTCTCCTCAGTCTCTGAACTGACTGATCAGAGCCCATGTATTGCACACATGTAAATAAAGGATGACATAGTAACGGATAACTGGCCTCTGTGAAGTTACCTCACTGGCATACTTTGACAATCATGCCATCTCTGGATTTAGAACAAACTTCTACAGTTAGCACCAGCAGATTTTAAAGAGACATCTCAACAATTAGGTGTCCTCGACAGGTGAATTATCGAAATGCCCAGGGGGCACCGCTCAGCAATTTGCAGTACTGAGGTGCCTAATTCTCCATCAATCTACTTGAACAGAAGTAAATCCAAGACATTTGACCCATGATGTTCTAAGCAATGTTCTTTCTGAGCATGAAGCCTATTCAAAGTGTCTCATCAGGGAAATCAGACCCTTGTCTGTAACAGTAGGACATGTTATGAAGCAATGCAGCTTGCTTTAAAGCACCTACTTTTCCACTAAAATTAACAACGAGGCAAAAAAATTGCCACTCTTAGAAATTGTCATTCTTGAAAGTTTAAATGGATCATTTCCAACAATTAAAGCAGTTCAGTTCATATTGTTATATAAACCTTAACTTCAGACGGAGAAACATTGGTATAAAATTACCTTGCAAGAATGCATAAAATACCAAAGTAATAACTTAATAGTTGTAATGAAAATACCATCTTTATTAGCATCCAGCAAGGTCAGAATGACTGCATTGCCTGTATTTTACTTAGCATTTCCAGAAATAAACCAGGAAAAGTGCCCAGAGTGCTGAGCTAACATTTGGTTTTTGGCTTTCATCTCTGCCTGTCTAGTTAAGGTATTAACTATTGCAAGGAAAATGTTTCAGGAACATCTATCCCTTAACAAAGTCCTAGATCAAAGTCCTGTGCGGGGCTTTGCAGTGAGCTATTCCAACAAAGGGACTGAGCTCAATTCTGTGTTCTTCCAATGTGTATACACAAATGTGCACACGTATGCCTTTGTGTTACAAGCACACACTAATATACTCTCAAGTATACACATAGGGCAGGCTGTTTCAGATGGTGGAGCTTCCTGTTCTGCCAATGGCAGAGGGAATGCTATGTTTAGAAGGATAGAAGATAGGAGCAGAAACAGGCCATTTGACCCTTCAAGGGTTGCTCCACCATTCATCACAACCATGGCTAATTATCCAACACAGAATTCTGTTCCTGCTTTCTCTCCATACCCTTTGATCCTTTTAGCCCTCGGAACTATACCTCTTTCTTGAAAAGACATTAGTCCAGTGTTGGGATTGGCAGGTGGCCAAAAATGGACTGATCCAAATTTTTGTATTCTTTCATGGGATATGGGGATCTCTGGCAAAGCAAGTAATTATTTCCCTTGTCTAAATGCCTAGTGAACTGAGTGGTTTGCTTTTCAGATGGTTGCAGGTACAACATTATCTGATACAGAATCTCAAATCTAGAGAAATTATCCCTCCATACCAAATCCCCAAATTTTCCCGTGAATGGTGAAGTTCCTTAATGAATGCACACGAAGAACTGAGAGCTTAGATTTTCTCGGCTTTTAATAAACTGGCTGATTTCCAAGCAAGCATTCCTGGTTTGGAAATTTCACCAGCTAACGCTGAGGAACTGTGCTTTCTCTAAACAGTCCCACACTCCTTTCTTGGCAAGGAAACTAAATTTGCTTCTGACCCCAGTTTAATCCAATAAAGCTAAAAGCTCTCAAACTCTAGGTTTTCTAAGGTAGAAACATTGATTATCCATGAAGAAAAGCAAGCTAAAGGCCTCCAATGTTTAACCCACCAACATCATAAACCAACACAGTAAAGACAATTTTCCATTAACACTCCAAGGATCCCTGCTCTCTGATATCTTTGGATTAGGCCTCAGATCTGGGAGAATGATTTTACCAAGTACACCCATTGTGTTCAGGTGTGGGTGTCACATTACAGGAAAGATGCAAATACACTAGATAGAGTGCAGAGCAATTTACAAGAATGGTTCCAGGAATGACAATCTTGAGTGGTAAGGATAAATTCAGAAGTTGGGATTGTTTTCCCTGGAGAGAAAAAGGCTTAGGGGAGATCTAATTGAGGCTTTCAAAATCACAAATGGTCTTAACAGAGTACATGGACAGAAGTTTGTAAAAGAAACAAAAACAAGAGGACATAGATTTAAAATGCAACAAAGCAAAGCCAGAGTGATTGAAGAAAAAAAATTTATTTTCCACACAGTATTTAAGGTGTGGAATGTACTGCCTAGAAATGTGGTGGAGGCAGGCTTAATTGAGGTATTCAAGAGGATATTGGATGTTTATTTAGATAGTACTGGCAAGCTGGGATGCGAGGAAAATGCAGGAGATTGGCACCGGATAATAGAGCCAGTGCAAGCATATTGAGCTGATTGGCCTCCTTCTGCATTGTAATAATAATGTGATTTGGTCATCACTTTTTTTTATAAATCATTCAGAAAAGCAACCCAAACCATACGCCACTATTCTAATTTCCAATCTTTGATTATGTAAGAGAATGTAAGAATGGTTGAGTCAGAAATTATCAGAGCATTTAAGGAGTATTTAGATCTGCATTTATGGTACAATGGCACACAGAGCAATAGGCCACATGCTGGAAAATGGCTTAGAATAGTTAGGTGGCTGTTTTTGACCAGCATGGACATACACTCATAGAGGCATAGAGTTGTACAGCTTAGAAGCAGGCTCTTTAGTCCATGCCAACCAGATATCCTAAATTAATCTAGTCCCATTTACCAGCATTTCACATACCCATATACCCAAACAGACTTGAAACTCAACAACGGAGGCAATCAGCTGTGAAGGTTCACTGTGTGGTTAAACAGCTCACAGGCTTTACTTATCTCTTTGTTTCACATCCCATGTCTTTCCTGCTTTGTCTCTCTTCCTTCATTTTAAATTTTGGCATCTTCTTTTTAACCAAAGTTCCAAAACAATACGGCAGCTTATAAAACAGCAATTACTGTTCCTAGAATTTGAGGAAATACCTCAAACACACTAAAAGTAACTACAATTTTTCCATCCTCCATCTTGGATTACACAGAGATGGGCCAAAGGATTCTTTTCAATGCTGCAGACCTCTAGCCTTTTGAATGATATGCTTAACCAAATTTCAGTCTTGCTCTCTCAAATGAAAAGAAAACTCCCTTACCAATATGGGCAAGAAGAGCAGGGGAGTATTCTCTAGTCCCCTGGTTAATATTTCATCCTAATCATAAAATTAAGCAGATTATCTATTAGACTTAGAGAGTCATTGAGATGTACAGCTTGGAAACAGACCCTTCAGTCCAATTTGTCCATGCCAACCAGATATCCTAAACTAATCGAGTCCCATTTGCCAGCATTTGACCCATATCCATCAAAACCCTTCCTATTTGTGTAACCATCCAGGCACCTTTTAAATGTTGTAATTGTACCATCTTCCACCACTTCCTTTGGCAGTTCATTTCATACACACACCACCCTCTGTGTGAAAAGGTTATATCCTCAGCTTATTCCTAATCCTTCCAGTTTTGGCCTCCCTTACCCTGGTGAAAAGACCTTGACTATTCACCATATCCATGCCCCTGATGATTTTATGTCCCTCTGTAAGGTCACCCCCTCAGCCTCCGACAGTCCTGAGAAAATAGCTCCAGCTTATTCTGTCTCTCCCTACATCTGAAGCACACCAATCCTAGCAATATGTTAATCCTTTCTGAATCCTTCCTGAAGCAGGGAGACCAAATCTGAAAGCAATATTCCAAAAGTGGCCTAACCAATGTCCTGTACATTATTGTCACATTTCCTGTTTGTGGGAAGCTTGAGCAAATTGTCACCACATTTCCAACACTGCAACAATGACCACCTCTCCAGGTACTCCATTGGCTGTCGAGCATCATTTCAAGCCCTGACATTGTGAAAGGCGCCAAACAAATCCAAAACTTACATTTTTAATCCATTAAGCTGCACTGTGCAGTAAGCAAGTGAATCGTCAGATAAGTTTAAAATAAATGAGCCGAGAATTAATTTGACTTTGACTGATGTTGGAATCTTTAGAATTGTGGACAGTGCAATTTAGGCAGATATATGTGGAGTTGATTCTTTCTAGTCAGTATACCAACTTAAGTGACTAAATGACTCCTAAAGGATTAAATCAGTGTGCCATTAATCATTACATGTGCAAGTACAAAGGATTATATTCTGCTTAATCAGTTATTGTCAGAAATTAAGAAAAAGAAGTCAGGACCTATGGTATGCAGCAGCGCCCAAAGTACTAAAGACTTAAAAGTGATGTGGTAAGTAAGGGAATGGAGACCAGGAAATGTAAATTCTGATTATTAATGCCTTGAGATTGCAGGGTGAGAAGGAAGACTAAGGGGGTTAAGAAATTCTATGTTCTCAGGAAATCCTCAGTGGAAAATGTTATCGCAAGATTTCCACAGAATGAGGATGTGCATTGACAAAGGAAAAATCTTACAGTGTACACAATTAGAACAGGAGAAATAGGACTGACTGCAGTAATAATGATCTGGAGATATTAAAGATTGTGATGGAGTGAGAGAGTTGGATGTTGAAATGGATGTTCAGACGGCAAGAGAGGAATTTCAAATACATTACCTAACTGGAAAGACATGAATACTTTGCAAATTGAAAACTCTGCCTGAACACCGCATTTTCATTCTAATCTCTGCCAGCCGTCATTTTAACTGCTGATGGAAGGGTCGAAGTTGTATGCCTCATCGCCATGCTATCCTAAGAGGTGATGGTGGCACAGTGGCTCAGTGGTTAGCAC
The DNA here is from genome assembly GCF_030684315.1 of Stegostoma tigrinum. Classification (NCBI taxonomy): domain Eukaryota; kingdom Metazoa; phylum Chordata; class Chondrichthyes; order Orectolobiformes; family Stegostomatidae; genus Stegostoma; species Stegostoma tigrinum. The sequence continues at coordinate 93,895,823 of NC_081361.1, read as the reverse complement.
TGCTGCGTCTCGGTACCAGGGGCCTGGGTTTGATTCCAGCCTTGGGCAACTACCTGCGAACGTTTTTTCCCGCGCACTCTGGTTCCCTCCCACAGCCCAAAGATGTGAAGGTTAGGGCGGATTGGCCATGCTAAGTTGCCCATAGTTTCTACAGTGTGACATGCAGGGGTGGGATAGGATAGGATAGGGTTTGGGTCTCGGTGGGCTGCTCTTTGGAGGTTCGGTGTGGGCTCAATTGGCTGAATGGCCTGCTTCTACACTGTAGAGGTTCTGGGTTCAAATCCTGCTATGGTGGAATTTGAACAAAATAGAAAGAAAATCTGGAATTTAGAGTCTAATGATGATCATGAATCCTTTGTCAGGAAAAACTCATCACGTTCACCAATGTTGTTTAGGGAAGTAGACTGTCATCCTTACTTGGATTGGCCTACAGGTGGTTCCAAACATACAGCAATCTGGTTGGATCTCAATTTCTCTCTGGGATTGGCACTAAATGCTGGCCTAGAAATAATGTGCAAATTGGGCTCCATGTTGTAGGTGGAACATTGACTGTGTGTTAACACAGACCAAGCAGAGAAACCCAGTCAACAGCTATTGCAAAGATAAGGCACAACCAACACACAATCTTCCCTTGCTCTGCACCACACACAGGGCTCTAGTTGTCATGCCAACCTGTTCCTGCCCATCTCTGTGCCGCTGCTATCCATCTGTTTCTGAAGGACAATCGATTGACAGTGTTGGTGGACTCAAATTGGCAAAAGGTTGTCATGCTTCGTCCTGGAAAGTAACAGATATTAAGTACGGTGGAAATAAAAATCAAGAACTGTGGATGCTGGTAATCTGAAACAAAAATGGAAAGTGCTGGAGAAGCTCAACAGGCCTGGCAGCATTTTCATAAAAACCCTACGGTGTGGAAGCAAGCTATTTGACCCTACAATGAGCATTCCTCCCAAACCCATCCCACCCTTGTAATTCTGTATTTTCCCATTGAAAATCCACCTGACCTGCATATCCCTGGACACTACAGGCAATTTAGCCAGGCCAATCAACCTAGCCTGCATATTTATGGAGTGTGGGAGGAAACAGAATCACCCAGAAGGGGCCCACACAGTCAGTCACCCAAAGGTGGGATAAAACCCAAGTCCCTGATATATAAGGTAACAGTGCTAACCACTGAAAGAGCAGACCTTCAGCAGGCTTATGGACTTTATCTCTCTCTGCAGAAGTTGCTGTGTTTGTTGAGCTTCTCCAACTCTTGATTGAGTAGCATGGATTCCATTGATTTGAGCATCTCAAGCAGGTTTATTTCACAGTGTAGACTACAACTTGCAGCTACTGATAAGGTTGTGCTCAATTTCCACCTGGAACGCTTCTGCTGGACCACACATTGCAGTTGGTTATATGGTTTCGTCCTGGTTTCTGGTTCATTAATATACCCAGCTCTCACAGCAACACAGCCCCAGGTTCACTCACACTGTGAAATTTGGAGGGGTTTGGAGAAAAGTGAATTTCTGAACACACCCTGAATGGAGGAACAGGCTCAAATAAGCAATTCCCGATCTCATGGTTTGCAAATGAGGAAAAAGTTTGAAATTTCTGGGCTTACACTCCGGGCTCGACATTATCCAGAACGTGGATGGTGTGGGGTAGGGAAATGGTGTGATGGGGGAATCAGCACTTCCAAATTTTTACTTACCCCCTGCCCAACATCATTTCCAATTCATCATCAGCACGCCTATCCATACAAGGCAGAGATTTGAGGCCATGTCAGAACTCAGGTCCATGAACCAAGTTGATGTTCTAGGACACAGTGTGGAGCTGGATGAACACAGCAGGCCAGGCAGCGTCAGAAGAGCAGGAAGACTGACATTTCATTTCGGGACCCTTCTTCAGGAATGGGGGAGGGGTAGGGGGCTCTGAAATGAATAGAGAGAGAGAGAGAAGGGATCAGGCTGGGGAAGGTAGCTGGAGTGATGATAGGTGAGTGCAGGTACCCGCAGACACGGGGAGAACATGTAAACTCCACACCGTTGCCCAAGGGTGGCATTGAACCCAGGTCCCTGGCACTGTGAGGTAGCAGTGCTAACCACTGAGTCACTGTGCCACCCAAATAAATCTGATGGACTATAACCTGGTAGCGTGGGACTTCTGACTTTGTTTCTTGTTTGAAGCAGAGTCTGGAATCTCCCAATTTTTCTAAGAGGTTCTGTACCTTTCCCGTACTAATTTTTGTTCCTGAATGAAGAAATTTATTTGCAAAGGATGACATGAAATAAACAGCACCTTGAAAGGGCACCATGTAAAATGTGGACAGCAATAATTTTGTTCTGGGAGAATGCTGCAACTTGCAGACAATTGCTCCAGACTTGTAAGATCCATGGTATGAGTAAGAACCATATTTCACCCGTTGTCTACCTAGCCCTCTAAAACATAAATATCTTAAAAATGACCACGGTCTGGCTCACATGATTGTATCTGAGGAACATAGGAACAGGAGTAGGCCATTCAGCCCCTTCACAACTCAATGAGATCATGGATGGTCTGTGGCCTAACTCTGTATACCTGCCCTTAGCACATATCCTTAATAAAAATTTTCCTATCTCAGATTTAAAATTAACAACTCGTCCTGCAGCCATTGCCAGATTTCCGAACCTCTACCACCCTTTGTCTGTAGAAATGCTTTCTGACATCTCTCCTGAGCAATCTGCCCCTGATTCTTAGACTATACCCCTTAGTTCTAAAATCGCCAACCAGTGGAAATATTTTATCTTTATCTACCCTGTCTTTTCCTGGTAATATCTTGAGGACTTTGATTAGATCATCCTTTAACCTTCAAAATTCAAGTGGAAACAGGCTTAATTTACATGATCAATCCTCATAACTTAAATTGTCGTCTAACTGAGAATGTTTGCAGGCACAATGCTGTATGAGATTGCTGCAAATACTGAAGGGTTAATAATTTATTGGTTAGATATTAAGAGGCCCTGGCATTAAATCCCATTATATTGATGCGTGGCAGTGCATAATGAGAGGCACAGCATTATGAAATCCAGTGCAAGTGATACCTTCAACACTGATTTTATTACTTCGTTCAGCTTGCACAAGACTACGTGTGGGTTTTTAAAAAAATGTGTAATGATTAATGCAGGATGACGCATTTTAATGGATGGTGATGGCAATGTCAACAGCCCTGCCACTCCTAAAAATGATGCAAATCTGAGTTAACATGAGTGATTCTGACTAAGTGAGAGCACAGCTGTCTACTGCGAGTCAGGTGTAATAAGAATCTCAGCCTGGGAGCCAACAATGGAAAGGTAGATTTACTGTGGTTGAGCCCTGTGGCACATATCTGTGGAGATGACAGTTCTATCAAGGTCGAGGTAAGCATTCAGAAGCCAAATTGTAAGGGGCATGGCATGACACAAGAATGTAGTTTGGGTATGGACAATCAACCATGATTCTGTTGAATAGTAGGGAAAGCTCGAAGGGCTGAATAGCCTCAAACTTGAGCTTGCAATGTGCTTTTGACCTTGCCCAGAACCCAGAATGAGGTAGCATGAGGAATCAGGACTGAACGGCCTGCCCATCTCCTTTTCCTTGTTGTTTTATTTTGAGAGCCCTGTTCCGAGGCATGGGTTGAGGCATTAACATTTGGCAGGAAGAACTCCTCTTTGAAATAATGGCTAGAGGATCCTTGATGCCTACCTGCAAGGGCAGCCAGCAGGGCCTCATCAAAACAAGCTCCAAGTCCTCTACTGAAGTGGCAGCCTAAATTTTGGGCTCAAATCTCTGGAATACCACATGAATCTTCATAGAATCCCCACAGTGTGGAACCAGGCCATTCAGCCCAACATGTCCATACCACCCTTCTGAAAAGCATCCTACCTTGATCCATCCCCTACCCTTTCCCTGTAACCTTGCATTTCCCACCTCTGGACACTACGGGCAATTTAGCACAGCCAACCCACATAACCTTTGGGCTGTGGGGAAAAACCCACGCAGACACGGGGAGAATGTGCAAACTCCACACAGACAGTTCACCCGAGGGTGGAATGGAACCTGGGTCCCTGGTACTGTGAGGCAGCAGTGCTAACCACTGAGCCACCTAAGTCTTCCGAGTCAAAGACAAGAGTGTATCTTGCTGGGCCACAACTGGGAACACAGCCTTGCACAAAATGTACGACACAGAAACAGGTTGTTTGTCTCAACAGATCTGCATTCATGTTTATGGCCCAGATATGTTTCCTGCTATTTCTTCTCAACATCACTATCTGTTCTTTTCTTGTGTTTACTAGCTTCTCTTATATCCATCAATGCTTTCCATGACTATCTATGATCGCAAATTTCACATTTTAGCCATTGTTTGAGTAAAGAGGTTCCTGTTACATTCCATATTTGGATTGATGAGTGACCATCTGAATTCAACAGGATAACAAGGTGTTAACAAGGTGATAACAAAGTCTGAAGAAGGGTCCAGACATGAAACGTCAGTTTTCCTGCTCGTCTGATGCTGCTTGGCCTGCTGTATTCATCCAGCTGTACGCCTTGTTATCTCAGAATCTCCAGCACCAGCAATTGAGAGCTCAGTTTCAACAGATGCTGGTTTTGGTTTCTCCCACAAGTAAAATAACCTTCTCTACCTCTGATTAATCTTCCCCACACATCATACGTGTGTGTTCCTGCACATAACCTAGAAAGTACTGTGCTTGGCACTCTCAGGTGTTCACTTTTCTCTTATTGTGAATTTACCGTGCATTCATTTGAACAGGATGTAAGCAGCTAAAACAGTTTGAAGGGGCCGTCATCTCCCATACCATCAACATAAAGTCAGAGAGATGTGCAGCGTGGAAACAGACCCTTCAGTCCAACACATCCATGCCAACCAGATATCCTAAATTAAATGAGTCCCATTTGCCAGAATTTGGCCCTCATCTCTCTAAATCCTTCCTAATCATATAACCATCTAGATGCCTTTTAAATGGTGTTATTGTACCAGTCTCCACCACTTCCTCTGGCAGCTCATTCCATGCACGCACCACCCTCTGTGTGAGAAAGTTGCCTGTTGGGTCCCTTTTAAATCTTTCCCCTCTCACCTTAAACCTATGCCCTCTAGTTTTGTACTCCCCTTCACTGGGGAAAAGACCTTGACTGTAAAGGGTGGCTGATAAGGTTACCCTTCAGCCTCCAAAAAAAATAGCCTGAGCCTTTTCAGCTTCTCCCTGTAGCTCAAACCCTCCGACCCTGGCAACATCCTTGTAAATCTTTTCTGTACCTTTTCAAATTTAACGACATCTCTCCAATAGCAGGGAAACAGGAATTGAATGCAATATTCCAAAAGTGGCCAAACCAATATCCTGTGAAGCCACAACATGACATCGAACTCCTACACTCGATGCACTGACTAATAAAGGCAAATATACCAAACGCCTTCTTTATTACCTGCAACTCCACTTTCAGCATTGGAAAACACTCATTTATTTTAATCCATGAGATGTAGCTGTTATTGGCTGGGCCAGCATTTATTGCCCATCCCTAATTGCCCAGAGAGTTGATAAGAGTCGACCGCATCACTGTGGGTCTGGAGTCACATGTAGGCTAGACCAGGTAACGATGGCAGTTTCCTCCCCTAAAAGACATTAGTGAACCAGATGGGCTTTTCTGTCGGTCGGCAATGGATTCACAGTCGTCATTTGGCTTTCAATTCCAGACTTTTAAAAATTGACTTCAAATTTCACCATTTGCAGGATTTGAGACCAGATATGACCTGGGTCTCTAGATTAATATGATTGATGAGATTAGAAGAAATATCAGTGAAAATAGTGGCAGGAGTAAACCATTTGGCCTCTTATGCCTGTTCTGCCATTTCATAAGATCAAGTTGATCTGACTTTGAACTCTATGCACTGCCTCTTCCCCCTACTCTTTTACTCCCTCAACAGTCAAGAATCTATCTAATTCAACCTTAAAAATATTCGATGACCCTTCTTCCATGCCTTTCTGGGAAAGAGAATTTCAACGATGAATGACACCATGACAGAAAATAAAATACTTCTTGTCTCCATCTTAAATGAAAGACGCTTCATTTGTAAAACAAGAGGCAATGAAGAAGTCAAATGGCATATTGATGCTTGTAACAAGATGATTTGATTACGGGGTGGGGATGTCTTGCTGTAATTGTATAGGGCATCGGTGAGACCACGCCTGGAGTACTGTGTGCTGTGTTGGTCTCCTTGTTTGAGGAAGGATTGTATAGGTATGGACAGAGTGCAGTAAAAGTTTACCAAACTGATTCCCGGGATGGCAGGAGTGACACATGAAGAGGGACTGGATTGGTTAGGACAACGTTCACTGGAGTTTTGAATAATGAAGGAGGATCTCATAGAAACCAATCAAATTGTAACGGCACTAGACAGGGTAAGCCCAGGAAGAGTGCTCTCGATAGCCATGGAGTCAAGAACCAGGATCAGAGTCGAAGGGCACAGGGTAGGCCATATTCCCCATGTTTAGGACTGAGATGAATCTGGTCAACCAGAGACTGGTGAGCCTGTGGAATTCTTCGTCCCAGAAAATGGGTGAGGCCAAAACATTGACTATTTTAAAAAAAATGATAGAGACATAGTTATTAGGGCTAAAGGGATCAAAGGAGATGGGGAGAAAGCAGGAATAGATTACTGATTTGGCTGATCAACAGAGCAAGCTCAAAGAGCTGAATAGCTCATTTCTGCACCTATTTTTGATGTTTCTCAACTGAGTCCCCGAAATAAAAGTTGGACTGCATCCACCCGCCTAGTCCACTCAGGATCTTCTACGTTTCACAGATCATAGAAACCCTACAACGTGAAAGCAGGCCATTTGGCCCATCACGTCCACGCTGACACTCTGAAGACCATTCCACACACATCCACTTCATCCCTGTAACTCTAAATTTCCCATGGCTAATCCACCTAGCCTGTAGATCCCTGGATACCATGCACAATTTAGCATGGCCAGTCGAACTAAACGGCACATCTTTACCACAAGAACAGAAGCATCTGGAAAAGCTCAGCAGGTTAGGCAGCATCTGTGAAGAGAAATCAGAGTTAATTAATGTTTTGGGTCCAGTGACACTGCACATCTTTGGACTGTGGGAGGAAACCAGATTACCTGGAGGAAACCCACACAGACACGGGGAGAATGTGCAAACTGCACATAGGCAGTTGCCCGAGGGTGGAATTGAGCCCAGGTCCCTGGCTAACCACTGAGCCACTGGGCAGCTCTCTTTGTGGAAGATAGATCCTACTATTCCAAAGGTACAGACAAGACCACTGTGCCACAAGAGAGCCCTTTTACCTTCTCCCTCTAACCCTTTATCCCCTGACAAATCAAGAACCTATCTCCGTCTTAAAACATTAATGACTTGGTCCTCCACAGCCCTCTGTGGCAGGGAATTTCACAGATTAACCATCCTCTGGCTGAAGAAATTCGTCCTCACCTCAGTTCTAAAGGGTCACCCTTTGCTCTGAGGCTGTGCCCTCGGGTTTTAGGCTCCCCACTGGAGGAGGTACCTTCTCCACGTTCACTCTATCCAGACATCTCAGCATCCCGTAAATTTCAATCAGATCCCTTTCGTCCTTCTAAACTCCCTCAAGTATATATCCAGAGTTCTCAACCACCCCTCCTATGACAGGCCTCTCATCCCCAGGGTCATTTGTGTGAACCTCCTCCAATCCTAGTGGAAACTTCCTTAGGTACCGGGCACACAACTGCTCACAATATTCCAAACGTGGCCTGATCAGACCCATATACAGCCTCAGCAATACATCTCTGCCCCTATATTCTACCCCTCTTGAAATGAATGCTAACATTGCATTTGCCAACTGAAACTGTGGGTGAAGACTGAGAGAGTCTGGAACCAGGATTTCCAAGATCCTTGTCAGTTCTCGAAGGCTGTCACAAACAATCAGCGGAATCACATATCATCCATCAAGGAGCTTCAAACACAGAGGTCAAGGGCCTGGTCAGTCATGTCTAGAGGTTACTTGTTAAAGTTGTTCAGAATGCAGTCCTGAGGTCTGTGCACGAACTCGTGAGGGAGGATCAAGTCAGACCTGTAGGGCCAACGATGGGATCACTGCCAGAAGGGGTGGGGCAGGCACATTTGTGGGGGGAAAACAGAGGGATGTGTAGAAGTTGGGTTAAAGACAATGGTAGGGAAACTCAAGGCAGTAGAAGGAACACTGTCAGTGGGCTTGTCGCTTATGGGAGGATTGTTTATTAGCAGAGACCAACAAAGTAGCCTCCAAAGTGGGAGTATAGAGGAACAGAGCCAGAACCGTTAATGTGTAATATCAGGTGGCAAGGCAAATGTTACCTGGGCTGGAGAGCTTCGGTTATGGACAGACTTTAGTGTGGAGGTGGCTGAGGGAAGCGTAATTGAAATAGATAAAATTATGAGGGGCATAGACAGGGTAACAGGAAGGAACTTTCCCCTTTGATGAAGGGATCATTGACCAGCAGCAAAAATTTAAAGTAAAGGACTGAGGGTTTAGAAGGAATGTGAGGAAACTGTTTATCATCCAGGGGGTGTTGGGAGTTTGGAACTCAGTGCCTGTAAGGATGGTAGAGGCAGAAACACTTGCAACATTGAAAATGTATTTAGATATGCACTTGTAATACCAAGGCCAGAGATAGTTAAGAACTGCAGATGCTGGAGTCAGAGGTAACACAGTCTGGAGGTGGAGGAACACGGCTGGCCGGGCAACATCAGAGGAGCAGGAAAGCTGATGTTTCGTGTTGGGGCCCTTCTTTGGAAGAGGGGTCTGACCCGAAACATCAACTTTCCTGCTCCTCTGATGCTACAAGGCAATTGGCCAACTGCTAGAAAATAGGGTTAGAATAATTAGAGGGATGTTTCCGACCAGTGCGGACTCGTTAGACCAAAAGGCCCTTTTCTGTGCTGTAAACCTCTAAGGATGCGCAGCGAATGCAACGTGTCTCCACACAGTGGGAATGGGTGGAAATAGGCTGTCGACGTGGAAGGCACGGGGAAACATTGCGGCACTGATTGAGTGGGGGAGGAACTGGTGACCATGCAGAATACCATACTGATGGTGCTCACTCACGAGCAGCGTTCCCTGCATCACAGAGCCAAGGACATCCCTCCTCTAGCCATGAAATACAACTGAAAATGGCTGGCGCAACCCCAAATGCCCAGGGTGAGCACAGTCCATGTCAAATTTATGGACAAACTCACAGGACCCAGTGTACTAAACACTAGGAACCTGAAGAGGCAGCATCTGTGGAGCAAGAAACACAGTTAAGGCTTCAAGAGTTAACATTTTGGGTCTGATGTAATTCTTTTTATTCATTGTGCCAGAGCAGCTTAGTTTCTCCAGCACTTTCTGATTTTATTTCACAACATTGTGTCAACAGATTTGTAACTCTGCATCCTGTTTAAATCAAAAGTCACTGAGGAAATAAAATAGGAAGAATATTGACAACGTGTTTTTTTCCTTTCAATATATAAACTAAGCCTTAGGAAAGTGTCAAACAAAGACTGTCTTTTGAAATAAAACTCTGTTTGCTTAAAATATATTTTGGCTCTCTCTGCATTTGACTGTTTTCTTCAGTGAATTAGTAAGTCAAACATCTCACAAAATGAGACATTGCTGAACAGGAATTGTTTTTCAGTTAACAATCAAGATTAAATCTAGAACTGATGCCAATCAACTCTTTGTGCTTAATCTCTGAAAGAGTGACTCCATTAATTCCATCAGCCCACCAAAGCTTAAACACACATACCACCAGATTGAAGAACAGTTTCTTTTCTACGGTCATAAAACTTCTGAATGGACGTCTCAAATTTTAACCTTAATTGTTGGCTCTTTCTGTGTGAGCACCTTCTCTGTGGCCGTGGCATTGTATTCCTCACTCTGTTCTGTTGTCTTATGCACTTTGTACCACGTGAGCCTCCTGTACTGCATGCAAAACAAAACTTTTCTTTACTGGACTGAGGTAGATGTGACAATAATAAATCAAATCAGATCATTGTTCCACAGCTGCACAATCGTTTCTGGGTAAAGTTATTTTTTTGTAATTCCCTTTTGAACCATGTTAGCTAATCAGTTCCCAGCTTAATAGTTCATTCTGCGGTACAATGGAGTCTGTGGATCATATATCTATTTGATGGGGACAATTGCAACACCTTTTTAGTTATTTGAGAAACCTTTTGCTCTGCTTTTGATTGCATGTCAGCGCCATGCTCCTGACTTTTGGGCATTGGGTGCACAAAGGTCAAAGGTGGGTCTGCCCTAGACTGGCCAAGTCGCCCATTAACAGGCCCAGGCAGTGGAAGGGATTATAGTTACTAACTGTGTTCCCCTCTTCCATAGCCCGTGTGCCCTTGGAAAAGGAGCACACAGTCTCTCTTAATGCCTTGAGAGAGAAAGGTGGGCTACATAGGAGGGTTTTACCTCATCCCATCCAACTCCATTTTGGTTTTGCCCCTCCTTCTCTCCCTCAGCCTTGGTGCTCTGCATTGCCCTTAATGGGCCAAATATATAATTTAACCGGTTGGAAAACATGGGTGATTTGCTGGTGAAATGAATGAAGAGCATCACAGGTCATTTTGTAAAGGCGAGGGAAAAAGGCTCAGCTGTGTGTCAGAGCACTTTGGGAGGTGAAAAAAAAGCGACTCTATCCGTTTGCACCAGCGTTTCAGGCAATGGGTTCTCAATTGTTACAACTCATTGGATAAACAAACAAATAATATTTCTCATTTCACCTCGAGTGCTTTTTCCAATTACCTGAAATGAGTTAACTAATTCTGGTTAAACGTGAGAAATCATTGAAGGAGAAACCACATTTTAGTCAAAGAAACAATTTCTAGTCATACAATTTGATGGCAAATGCTCTCTTTTGTTTAACAATAAGAAAACAAAGCAATTAAAATGTAGAGTAATTCTTCGAGCAAACATTTTAATAAATAAATAACTAATGATGTACCATTAAAAAAAATTCTGTACCTGTGACAAGAGTCAAATGAGTGATTAAATCCAGACTGCATGCGCATGCAACCGAGACATATTCTTCGGACAATGCTTTCTGCTGTTCAGCAATGTGAAAATTTCCGTACAATATCTTTTACATTGTCACATGCTGCTCTATCTAATTCCTGATACAAGAGCTGCCCTGCAGCTACCCTGCTACCTTCCGTCAGTAAATGATTAAAATGGAAAGATTCAGTGATATTGTAATATAAGTTGTAAGTGTCAAGGTCGTTAACTCTTTGACAACTATGGCAGGACACTGTCTCATGTTTCTGACAGGAATGTAAGCAGTGAGTACGCTACTCTGAGAAAGTCAGTGCCTTCCAGGCAAAAATGCAATCTCATGGCTTCAACAAAACATGACAAACAATTCTGAGCCTTATGGCTGTACTACTGCGCACCGCTCTGGTTTCTGTACTGTGAAGAGGGAACGCCAGCAGAGGTGAAGATCCAAACAGAAAGGAGATTTACAACCTGCAAGAACTGAGATTATACGTATTGGGTATCTCCCCTTGTCAAAAACAAGTACCCTTGTCCCCATAAATCTGGCAAAATATTACCCCCATCTCCAACCCTTTCATCTTCAAAGTACTTGAATATTTGGCACGTCCCAAATGTTTTTCCAGAATTCTGATGTTTAAGACCTTTCAACCAATGTCTATGCTTGCAACTACACTGACAAAGTCATACATGATATCCTTTGTGACAGTGTCAGAAGGAAACTATCACTTCATCTCTCTTGACCTGCTTGTAACCTTTCATAACATCTCGCACAGCAGCTACATTCAATGCCTCTCCTTTGCTATCCAGTTGGATGGGATCTTACTCGCCCAGTGAATTCTTATCTCTCTCTAATCAGAGTAATGCCTACAATGGTTTCTCTTCTTCTTCCAATACTGTTTCCTCATACCTTTTACAGTCCCCAGTTCTCATTAAAATGCTGCCTCTTCATTACATCATCCCAGAAGTATCCTTCCTCAAACAAGGAGACCTACGCAGCACACACAGTGATACTGAAACAGTGCACATTCAAATCCAACAAGTTCTAGACAAGTTCATACTAGTGCTGACAAGTGGCAAGTAACATTCAAACCACAAAAATACTGGGCAACCATCGTTCCCAATGACAGACAATCTAAACACTGAACCTTGTTGTTCAATGTGCTACCATTTCCCCACTTTCAACATCCTTATGATTACCATTGACCAGAAACTCGCTGGACTCACCTTTAAATACAGTGGCTACAGGAACAGATCACAGGGTAGGTACACTGTGAGTAATTCATCTCCTGACTCCTCGAAGCCAGCCCACCATCTATGGTGGAATTCAAACCCATGTGCCATAGAGCATTAGCCTGGGTTTCTGAGTTATGAATTCAGTGACATTGCCTCGATGCCAGGCAGCCCCATTTGTGCGTAAATCAAATATTTTGCACCTTATTATCACAGTTGACTTGAAGGGATCTTCCAGCCTTGGAACAACACTTATTTCCATCTTCATAACCCCATTAGCTGCTTTCAGCCCTGCCTCAGCTCAACTACAGTGGAAACCACCATTTTGATTTGACTTGGTTTCCTTTATTCATCCACAAGATGAGAGTATTGCTGGCTAGACCAGCATTTATTGTCCGTCCCTAATTGCCCCCGGGGTAGTTAAAGAGTCAACCACATTGCTGTGGGCCAGGAGTCACATGCAGGCCAGACCAGGTAAAGGAAGGATGACAGTTTCCTTCGCTAAAAGGCATAAATGAACTGGATGGGTTTTTCCTGACAATCTGCAATGGATCTGTGGTCATCATTAGACTCATAATTTTAGATATTTATTAAATTCAAATGTCACCATCTGCTGTTGTGGGAATTCCAATCTCACGTCCCCAAGGTGTTATCTCTGCCTCTGGATTAACAGTGAAGAGATAATACCACTAGGCCATCACCTCCCCCTTGATTTATTTAGTGTCACTTATACTTGTTACATGTATTTGTTAACAATACAATGAAAAGTGTTGTGTAATGTCGCCACTCTCTGGCACCATGTTAAAACACAGAAAATAAAGCAAGACATAGAATATAAAGGTAAAAGCTGAGATTAACCACCAGCACAAAGCATTCTCATAAAATCCCTACAGTGTGGAAACAGGTCCTTAGGCTGAACAAGTACACACCGATCCTCAGAGCATCCCACCCAGACCCATCCCCCGATGACCCACCTAAACTACACATCCTTGGATGCCTCAGGCAATTTAGCATGACCAATGCACCTAGCCTACACATCTTGGGCTGTGTGAGGAAACAGGAGCAAACCCGCACAGTCACGGGGAGAATGTTACAACTCCACACAGACAGTTACCTGAGGGTGGAAGTGAGCCCAGGTCCTTGGGTCTGTGAGACAGCAGTACTAACCACTGAGCCACCGTGCCACTTCATTCACTGAAAGTGAGCAGGCAGGTTCAGCAGGCAGCGAAGAAAGAAAATCATTAATGTCAACATTGTGTCAAACATTACATGCGATTCTGCAGTTCGGCAACATTTGCTGGCTAGTCCTGAGTGTGTGTGAAGAGTTACACTGACAATTTAGGGTTATCTGTTAGGGTCTCATTGTGGTGCACTTGTGCATACTGGAAGCTAAATATTTTTATGCACAGGGCCCTTGCAGAAAGGGAGTACATGTACATGCACTGCAACAGTTTTAACTCCACAAAACTGATTCAATTCTCAAGGCAGTGCCTTGTCAAATCAGAATCACTTCATTCATGGTCCTTCAGAGAGCTACAGCCTACCATGGACCAATATTTTGGTCTTCCTTGTCGGTCCATTTGTTTTATATCTCCATGGGAAATGGTGAGCAGTTTTGGAAGGATCAATAGGATGGCTAGCAACGATACCATGAACACTCCTTTCCTGGTCAACAAATACAGGAGTGGGACTTGAACCAGGAGATTATCGCTCAAAAGCAGTGACTTGACCTCATGAAACTCAAGCCTTTCCCAGGGGGACCATATTGCTTTCACTAAGTTTGGACAGAGCAAATGATGACTTTGTTATTGGTGCCTGTGGTATAACTTTGGTTGGGGTGGGGGGGTGTGTTGGGGGACATCCCATTGTACCTGCCGCTGTTCCCTGTAAGTGGTTTAGGGAAGGATTGTTGGGAGGTAGGTTGCTGCTATCAGTCCTCCCTTGTCTACCCTTTTAAACTGACAGTAAAACTGCCTCTACATGTTTAACTGGATGTAAAGCACCCTCAACAATGTTACCATCAAACTCTCCCAAGATTGGTACAGAACAAGATTAGATACAAATCAAAATCTCCTCTACTCTTTCAAACAGAAAGTAACATTTCCTTTACTCTTTTAAAACTGAGAGGAAATAAAAAAATAAAGTTCCTTCAACACCATCCCCATCAAACTCCTCCAAGACAGGAACAGCATGGGGTCAAATACAGAGTTGAGCTTCCTCCGTGCTTTAAACTAAAAGTAAACTGAAAGTAAATGTTCCTCAACACTGTCCCCATTAAACACTCTCAGGTCAGGGACTATCCTTTGACTATAGTGTCTCATGGTGAGTGGTAGTGGATACATCACTATACAATCTTCACAGAAGAGGCACTGCTCTTAATTAACATCATTAGGCAAGCCTCTCTCTCACCAGTGTTGAACCCAAGACATTGCCGTGGGAGAGAGAGAGAGAGAGAGAGGAAGAGAGGGAGGGAGAGAGGGAGAGACACAATCACTAGGGGTGGTACGGTACATCCTGGTTAGTACTGCTGCCTCACAGCAACAGGGACCTAGATTTGCTTTCACCCTTGGGTGACTGTCTATGTGGAGATTGCCTGTTCTCCCTGTACTTGTATGAGTTTCCGCCAGGTGCTCTGGTTTCCTCCCGCAAGCCAAAGATGGGCAGGTTGGATATATTGGCCATGCTAAATTGTCTGTAGTGTGCAGGGATGGATTAGCTTTGAGTAATGTGGGGTTATGGTGGCAGGGTCGAAAGTTGGGTCTGAGTCTTCAAAGGGTCAATGTGGATTTGATGGGCTGAATTCACACGGTAAGAATTCTATGAGTTCATTACGGCACATGATAGCAATGAGTACAACTCCCTTAATAATCTGGAATAATTAATTGGACTCTCAGGGACAGCACAGAATATATCTGTTCTCTGAAAAGGCTAGTGTGGAACTCATTGCATCTGTGTGTGACCTCAACAGAATGGGTGGCGCTCATTATAGCATGATCATTAACTCCTTCAGAACCATTAAAATATTCAGCAACACCACCATCTTTCCGGTGATCTGGCACGGTACTTGAAGCTTGTCTGCTAACATTGCCTCTGTGCCATAAAGGAGTCTGTGACATGAAAGCTCTCAATGTTTTGGTTATATTATTCATTCATAATGCTTAGGTGGGTTGATCTGGACTAGACCAAACCCCTGAAACATACATTCAGATAGGCTAGACCCTAATTTTTTCCTCTTTTAAAGATAAATGTAAGGTGTTACATACAAAATGCAATTTGATAGGTCAAACTAGTTGACGTTGAGTAAACCACACTTCAGTCATACACTGTAGTTAAAAAACAGCAAAATAAAGAAGAAATTACAATAAGTTAACTCTAATTGAAAACTTAACAGAATAATAGATTATTTAACTACTAAACAGCAATGCTCCAATACAGTAACATCTCATAAACACACCCTTGCCAAAGAAAAATTCAGTGAAATAGATTGTTATACAGACAATTCTTCAGTTCAGAAGGAAAGAACATTTAAAGAAAGCTCTGAGAGAGAGAGAGAGAATAGCAGGGAGGGAGAGAACAGCAGGGAGAGATGTGCTGCATCTTCCAAACCCAGCTTCGAGATCCCAGCAACCGTCGCGGAAAGGTTAAAACTAAAACTCCTCATTCTTTAGGAATTTGATTCCACCCTGCCAGACTGTTTCTATTGTCCCAACATTTTTTTAAAAAATCAAGATTTCACAAGCTGGTTACTTTGTCAGATTCGAATAGACAGCTCATTGCTTCTGTCTTAAAACCTTTCTTCAGAGAAAACCGAAACAAACTGCACCTTTTAAAGCCACAGTATCATCACAGGCTACAATGAAAAATGAACTACAGTCTACACCCTAATGAGTATTAGTATTAAAATAAAAGCATAAAATATCAGAAACAACTTCAACTACATTTTTGCGGAGAGAAGATAAGAGTGAATATTTTAACACCATAAACCCTTTGAAAAGAATATTGCCAACTTCAAATTAAATGAATCACCAACTTTTATCAAATCCCAGTGCAGCTGCTGCTGTGTCCATCAGTCATAAAATGTTTGGTACAATAGTACAGAACTTAAACATTGTGAAAAGGAGACTAAAAACTCAAAAGTTTTTCATCTTACACTCATCAGAACAAGGATGCAAGAAACAGACTTGAAAAAGATACACCATTTTATGAAGAAGATACCATTCTATACAAAGTAGTGACTGTTTTCTACTGATTCTTGCGTCCTAGCTCTGTTACCAAAATGATAATTTCAACTTTTAGTCTTGTGACAATGCAATCGTTTTGTCCTGGCTTCTTTTAGAGAGAGATTGGGGGACGGATGCTGAGCAGTCTGCGAGTAGTTAAATAACTGTTAAAGCGTTGGCTGCTTTTTTTCCAAATGTTGTGAAAAGCTGAACATGTTCTGAAGACGGGTCACCAGACCTGAAACGAAAATAAGAAAATGTTAGGATCTGGACTGTCTTCTGAATATTTTCAGGGGGTTTGGTCTGGTCCATAGCAAGCTCCTTTAAGCAATGTCTAAAGTTTGATTTCTTACTACTTGGTACAAACTGATGATTTATGGTTTTGTTAAAACGCTATTGTTTCCAAGTTTATGTAGACTTTCGCCTTTGCTCCCTATGGAGGAGGTCACTGCCTATAATGTGACAGATCATTCCAGACTAACAGATAAGGTTCCAAAGCCACAAGCTCTGTTTGGATGGCTGTGCTACAAAGTTTCTTGCAGAGACCAATAATGGCGGAAATTCATGGCCAGAAACATTGGTTACCTCAAAGTGAGTTTGTTTTTTAAAGCTATTTGTGGGATATAGGCATTTTGGACAAGGATGCTATTTAATCCCAAGGCTTAATTGCTCTCAAGAGGGTACTGGTGGTGTTCTCTGCTCTTGAACCAGTGTGTGGGATGTGAGTACACTGTCAGCGTTGTGAGGAAAGGAGTGCCAGGTCTTGACCAAGAGACAGTGATGGAACAGTGATAAAGTTCCAACTCAGGAAGGTGTGTCGTTTGGAAGGAAGCTTGGAGGTGGTATTCCAGTGCATCTGCTGTCTTAGTCCTTCTAGATAGTAGAGGCCATTGGAGGAGCCTTGACAACAAGTTCATCTTATATTTTAATTCACTCAGTGGATGTTGTTATTTCTGGCTGGGCCAGCAATTCCTGCCTATCTCTGGCTGCCATGGAGAAGGTGGTGGTGAGCTGCCTTCTTGAACTATTCCACTTTTGTAAATGTGCCAAACTATCTCCAAGAATGTGAACAATTTGTGAGGCCTTGGGTTATTTTTTTCAAGTTGGAATAATGTTAGTTGCCGGGCCAGCTGTTGAAAACCAGGCAGTCTAGTTTTGGGTTTAGATTTTAGGTTTAGTTTTAAGCAGAAGCCTTTGGGGCCACAAAAATGTTGGAAGTTTCGGTGAATGTCTCCTGACTGCTACATTCACTGAATTTTCTGATTTTTTTTTCCTCCTGGAGTGGAGAACTGCATGTGAGAACCTATGCCTGAATTTGCCTTTATGCCAAGGGGATGGGGGCTGCTTATGTGATGTCACTGTATTGGAGTAATTAATTATTAATAGGTACTATGTCGATGATTTGCCAAATAAATTTGCATTTGAACTTTTGTGTTTAAATAAATTGTGTTTTGCTTAACATCAAATAGTTTAACCAGCTGTATTGCATCTGGAACACAGCACTTCACATCTACCTTTAAAATAAGAAAAAGTTAGGATCAAAGCTACCTTCTTAAAATATATTGAAGCATCTGGGCTGGTCCAGAACAAGGGTCACCAGCTTGCTTGCCACAAAAGCCAAAAGGCAAACAAAATGTCTCAATGAAAATTGAACCCAGTGGCTATAGAAACATCCCATCAGTTCCTAGATTGTTGCCACATAGAGTGGTTCGTATCGCTAGAGATTAAGCGGTAGTTCAATGGAGAGGCTACGTTTTTGTCTCTCAATGGAGATGTGATTCAGGGTGAGAAATACTGACTATAGATTTATTTCCCACAGGATAAACTATTTTCCTCTGCCTTCCTGACCCCACACCATTTATCTCTGGCAATGACGTGGATTGGCAAAGATTTCAGTGCAAAATGCCCTCGCCCTCTCCTGATGTTGGGGTTTCCATTGTGAGGATCACAGGAACATCACACTTTCTCCTGCACTCCCTATTTTGCATAGGGAGCCAGGAGTTAGGAGCAAGAGCAAGCAATTCAGCCCTTCGAGCCTGCTCCACCATTTAACATCATCCTGGCTGATTACACAGACTAACCGCTTTGAAGACCAGGTCTGGTTTGCCTGCAAGCATGACCCCAGCCTTCTTGTAGTTGGTCATTTTAACACAGTGTCCTGCTCGTGTGCCCACCTGTCTGTCCCTGGCATGCTCCAAGTGAATCCCAGCGCAAACTGAAGGAACAACATGACTTCTTCAGGCCAGGCATTTGACAGGCTTCTGGGCTTAGTGAACCCACTCCCCTTCCTTCCCCTTCTTTAACTTTACTTGTTACATTCTCTGTCACTGTGTCATCTCTCCCCTCCACCCACCACACTGAGATTGTCCCTTCTTTCCGGTCTGGTAGCCAGATACACCATCGTTCTCCCCTTCTCACATTCCGATCATTTAATAAAACCATAAGACATAGGAGTGGAAATAAGGGCATTCGGCCCATTGAGTCCACTCCGCCGTTTAATCATGGCTGATTGGCATTTCAACTCCACTTCCCCTGCACTCTCCGCGTAGCCCTTTATTCCCTGTGAGATCAAGAATTTATCAATCTCTGCCTTGAAGACATTTAACGGCCCGGCCTCGACTGCGCTCCTTGGCAATGAATTCCACAGGCCCACCACTCTCTGGCTGAAGAAATGTCTCATTTCCGTTTTAACTTTACCCCCTCTAATTCTAATGCTATGCCCACGGGTCCTAGTCTCCCCGCCTATGGAAACAACTTCCCAGCGTCCACACTTTCTAAGCCATTAATCTGAATTATAACCATCCTTTCTCCCCACCACTATCCCTTCTATTCTGCCCTCCCAACTGTAGTATAAATACTGCCCCCTCTATCAGATCTGATGAAGAGTCATCCCAACTCGAAATATATTAGCTTCCTTTCTCTCTGACGATGCTGCCTGGCCGATTGTGTTCACCACCATTTGTTTCTTCCAGTACAGATTCCAGCATCAGTGGTAATTTGCTCCTACATGATTGATTTTACCCTGGTCTCAATCTCAATCTCCTGCCTGCTCCCCATAGCCTTTATCCAACCTTTCATCAGAAATGTATCGATTTCTTTCTTGAATTTGTTGATTAATTCTGCCTTCCACTGCACTCTGGGGCAGTGAGTTCGACAGATTCACAACCCTCTCAGAGAAGTAGTTTCTCCTCATCTCAGTTTTGAACCTACCTCCTCCCAATCTATATCTATGGCCTCTTGTTCGAGACTGTCCCACAAGGGAGAAGGTCTGTACTGCAGTGAAGGAATTACACCTCCTTGGAGGGGCCATGACCATGGGAGAAAATCTGTGGAGGAGTCAGGAACTTTGTAAAATGTACGCATAAAATGTTTTGACATCGTCAAATATCACCATTAGTTACATTGTAAGGTCAAGGTATTTTTAGTACAGCAATTCACCAAAGGGATGTTTTCTGCAAAGATGACTTGAGCCTTCCATTGACCAGCATTGCATAATTGTTGTTGCCCATTACAATGATTTTCCAGCTGTCGAAAGTGTCATACTGTGCTAATAAATGAAAGAAAAAAACATGTCAGCTTATCCTATCATGTTATTTGCTGTGATTTAAACAGACTGACAGTTCTAGTTATGATATAAAAAAAACTGCTTTGTGAGTTGAAAAAATAATCTCAGCACTTACTTCTTTCTATTAATTAACAATCACCCTGGCTTGAAATAGAATGGATGTACTCCATTAGATTCAGGTAATGTAGCTGGATGATTTAATTGTGACAGCTTTACCCATTATGAATGCCATAATTTTAAATGGTTTTAAATTGTAATGATGGCTTCTCCTCAGCAGGTCATCTATTGAAAAAGGAATTATTGATCTATACAAGAATCCATAATAATAGATTATGATTGATTGTTTGTTTACAAAATTAGCAATCACTTAAAGGATCACAACAAAAACAAAGTTGCTGGAAAAGCTCAGCAGGTCTGGCAGCATCTGTAGAGGAGAAAACAGAGTTAACGTTTTGGGTCCGTTGACCCTTCCACAGAACTTAAAGGATCACAACTCTTTTTGCACTGGAGTAGTTATTTTATCCAGCATTAATGAGTGAGTTGAGTTCAGAACTTTATGCGCTTAGAGGCCATTTATTTCAATTATTTTACACTAACTTCTATTACTATTGTATCCTGTGGACTGTACATAGGTGCATACTGGATGCATATTTAAGGGACATGGGGATTAAGAACATAGGAACAGGAATAGGCTACTCAGTCCTTCCAGCCTGTTTGACCATTGAGCTGTGGCCTTATCTCATTATATCTCCCTTTGGCCTGTATCCCTAAATAACCTTTGCTTAACAAAGTCTTCAGATTTAAAATTAACAACTGATTCAGAATTCACTGCCATTTGTGGAAACATCCACCACACCTTGTGTGTAGAGGTGCTTCCTAACATCGAACGGTCTGCCCCAATTCTCAGTCCATGACCCCAAGTTCCTCAACCACAAGGGCAATGGCATGGCAGGGGAAAGGGTTGGAAGGGATGTGAGGAGATGAGTGGTACCTGATATAGAAGGCATAGATTAGGCTTTCCCAATTCCAAATGGAAACATGGGCTGAGATGTTTCAAATAATTAAGTGGAATAACATTGATTTTACAGCTGTTGAGATTGAAGTTTTGGAGGGAGGAGTTGTCAGTTGAGAGGTCTGGAACTCGCATCAATATATTTTCATTCAGGAAAGCTTACAGAAACGAGGTGGAGAAATAGAATTACGCTCAGATCTGCCATGACTTAATTGAATACATCATAACAGATTCAGGAGGTTGAATGCCATGCTCCTGTTCCAATGTACAATACCTTGAACACCTAATCATGAACATTCCCTTCACTGGTACTGTCTGACAATGTTAAATTTGGCTTGATTGTGTCTAAATGCAAAAGCCAGGCAGCCTGGAAGACAGAGTTTATAAATGGTTAAGAGCTGTTTTACCTAATGTTGAATTAAGCCTTTATGATTCATTTTTCATTCAAGATTGAAGTCTAAAATTGGTTCAAAGTAAGCACACCATTGCATCTAGCAAAAATGGAACATGAGCACCACAGAGAGGAGACAGAGAAACAGAAAATTGTGTTAATGTATTTCAATTCCAGCTGCAATTGAGAATCATCACTCAGCTCGTTGGGGCCATTGGTAGCTGAAAAGTAAAGCCGCCATTGTCCTATTCTGTCATTGGAGACAGGCAACCAGTGGTGGTTTAACCAAAGGGTAACCACACATCATGCAAGGGGAGAGAGAACACAGCATGGAGTTGGATGAACAAGCAGGCCAGACAGCATCAAAGGAGCAGGAAAGTCACATTTCGGGTCAGGACCCTTCTTCAGAAGGCGAGTCTTTCTGAAGAAGGGTCCTGACCCAAATGTCGACTTTCATGCTCCACTGGTGCTGCCTGGCCTGCTGTGTTCCTCCAGCTCCACACTGTGTTATCTCTGATTCCTGCTTCGGCAGTTCTTACTATCTCTAAGCAAGGGGAGAGGTTGAAATGGAGAGTCCTCCAATTCAGGAATGGAATCAACATCATTGGCATAACTCTGCATTGCAAATGCCAGCTGTCCAGTAAACTGAGTTAACCAACCCCCAAGGACAAAAGTCACGAGAGTCTCAGGAACATATGTGCTGGTTTAATCTAAGAGTCACTGTGCCTCAGGAAAGGGCAAAGTTGTGAAGGTGTAACCTTCAAGGTAAGCACAACAAGCACAGGTAGTGAGCCGACACTGTTCGAACCATTCTGCATCTAGAATCAACCATTCAACCAACAGCCACAGGTCAAAAGTCTGTTGAAAGATAAATAAAATCATAATCTTGAAGCACATGCATTTTGGGAGTGTTCATTTCTGCATAGAGGCACACAGCACGGAAACAGACCCTTTGGTCGCTCCCATCCATTATGAACATAATCCCAAGCTAAAGCGAATGGGGAGGTGATGGCCCAGTGGTATTATTGCTGGACTGTTCGTCCAGAGATCCAGAAAATGTTCTGGGCACCTGGGTTAAATCCTGCCATGGCAGGTGGTGGAATTTGAGCTTAATAAATACCTCGAATTAAGAATCCAATGACGACCGTGAGTCTATTGTTGATTGTGGGGAAAACCCATCTGGCTCACGGATGTCCTTTAGGGAAGGAGACAACCATCCTTACCTAATCTGGCCTAAATGTGACAGCAATGTGGTTGACTCTGGACAACTAGGGATGGGTAACAAATGCTGCCTTGCCAGTAATTGATCCCATGAATGAAGAAAAGAAAAAAAAGCTCCATCTGCCTGGTCCTGGCCCATATCCCTCCAAACCTTCCCTATTCATGTATTTAGCTGAGTGTCTTTTAAACGGTCTAGATGTGCTCACATTTGCTACTCCCTCAGGAAGTTAATTCCTCACACAAATCACCCCTAGTGTAAAGCCTTTGTGTCTTTTTTGCCCCATTTTACTTATTAGTAAATCCCAGTTAATAAATGGATGAATGGAAATGTTAATCTTCTGGAGGCTCTGTTGGACCAATTTGACTCATTTAAAACATGCGCATTCTCAACACAACGTCAATAACAAAATTTCCTGTTTGACTTCCAAGCATTTTATTTGCAAAGGACTAAACAAGCAAGACACATGAAGACAACTGGCACTGGCAATCATCCCCGCGTGGTTGCATGGAGGGGTGGGGAAGAGGTATTCTCGAGTCCGAGGTCATGATGTGGAGGTGCCGGTGTTGGACTGGGGTGGACAAAGTCAGAAGTCACATGACACCAGGTTTTGGCCCAACAGGTTTATCTGGAATCACACAAGCTTTCAGGGCATAGCCCCTTTGTCAGGTGCAGTGAGAGAGCTGAGCACACAGACATAGAGTTTATAGTTAGAAAGATTAAGGGCTGAGGGATCAAAACATCACACAACTGGTGTGAGCGGAGTGTCAGATAATAAGTCTCTACAGGTGACAAGAGTTTTAGATGCTGAGTAAAGTGTTTATAAAGTCAATGTCAGCGCTGTGCGGTCACGACAATCTCTCAGAGCCATAGGAACATACAAAAGGTGACGCCTCAGGTCAGACACGGAATTGTCAGTGTGAGGCTTTGTACAGAATCTGTCTCCAAGTTTTAACCTGTAATCAGGCTGGTTTTATTCTGAAAGCTGGAATTTATAAAATGCCACACTGCCTGATTGTGACTACAAATCCTGTGTTTTTGAACAAAAGGGAATGTATCTGCAAATAAACAAATATCATAGATGAAATGACTCCCCAGAGATGTGTGTGCGTGTGCGCGCACGCGCGCGCGTGTGTGTGTGTGTGTGTGTGTGTGCGTGTGCGTGCATGTGTGTGTGAGCAAATGTGATTGTGAGAGTATGTGTATTTGTGTTAGAGAGTGTGTGTGTATGTGTGTGTGAGAGAATGTGATTGTGTGTTTGTATGTGTGTGTGCGTGCGAGTGTGTGTGTGAGAGAGAAACAATGTGATTGTGTGAGAGAGTGTGCATGTGTGTGTGTGTGTGTGTGTGTGCGCATGTGTGTGTGAGAGTGTGTGTATGTGTGAAAGAGTGTGATTGTGTGAGCGAGTCTGCATGTGTGTGCGCGTGCATGTGTGTGTGTGTGTGTGAGAAAGAGTGTGATTGTGTGAGAGAGTGTGCATATATGTGTGTGTGTGTGTGCATGTGTGTGTGTGTGAGAGTGTGTGTGTGTGTGAAAGAGTGTGATTGTGTGAGTGAGTCTGTATGTGTGTGCGCGTGCATGTGTGTGTGTGTGTGTGTGTGTGTGTTTGTATGTGTGTATGTGCATGAGAGAAAGTGTGATTGTGTGAGAGAATGTGTGTGTGTGTATGTGCGCGTGTGTGTGTGAGAGAGAGTGTGTGTGTGTATGTGCGCATGTGTGTGTGAGAGAATGTGATTGTGTGTGTGTGTGTGTGTGTGTGTGTGTGTGTGCGTGTGTGTGTGTGTCAGTCACTGCTCGGTGATCTTGGGTTGTTGTGGATCACGGACTCCACCTTGGAGATCACAGGCTGCATGTCCTCGGCAGCTGAAGCGTTCCCCCTCTGAGAGGGATAAATTCCGACAAGCAATTGTTGCGCTGTGTGTATTCATCCATTGTCATAGCGTCTGCGTGGTCTCACCAATATACCATGCCTCGGGGCATCCTTGCTGGTGGCGTATGAGACAGACAACATTAGCCGAGTCACATGAGTACCTGCCTTGCACATGACGGTATCATGTGATGATACCGTCCATGTCAATGAGCTGACATGCCTTATAGAGCATACCATGATAGGGTTGTGTGCTGTTGTGGTTGATGTTGTCCTGAAGGCTGGATAGTTTTCTGCGAACAACGGTCTGCTTAAAATTGGGTGGTTGTTTGAATGCAAGAAATGGAGGTGTAGGGAAGTTCTAGGCAAGATGCTTGCTGTCATTGATGACATGTTGAAGGCTGGGAAGAACATGGCGTAGTTTATCCATTCTGAGGAAGTACTGGACAATGAAGGTTATTCTATAGATCATATCTTGTGTCTGTCTTCTAAAGAGGTCATTGCAGTTTTTCACTGTGGCACATCGGACCTGGCGATCAATGAGTTGAGCATCATATCGCGTTCTTATAACGACACTTTTCAAAGCTTTCAGATGTTCATCTGCGGTGGCATTGCACCAGAAATGAAGTTGATGCAAGCCACAACATTGATCGATCTGTGTCACATTTTGAATGTGACACCCACTCCGGACTGACAAAGGGTCTTCCTCACAGGCTAGGAGCACCATGAAAGGAAATGTCAATGCTGGATGCTGGAAGTAAAGGAGGAATATAGGAATGATTTGAATGTAGGACCTCATTGCAAAAAGTTACATAGGTAATGCCTTCAAACATGGTGAATCACATGGTTTATTTCTGATTGGATCTCCACACATTATATTAGCAACAAGACAACCTGTTCTTCAGGGACAGTTTCTATCTTAGCAATCTGGGCCACATCCTGCTGATATCGCTGGAAAGAACTTTATGTGGATGTGGAAAATTAAAACCAATGATTGTCCATGTTCTGAAACAATAGGAACTGCAGATGCTGGAGAATCCGAGATAACAAGGTGTGGAACTGGATGAACACAGCAGGCCAAGCAGCATCTTTGGACCAGGAATTTGCTGCTTGGCCTGCTGTGTTCATCCAGCTCCACACTTTGTTATCTCTCATTGTCCATGTTCTAACATTTTCCAGGCAATAGTGCACAGGATTAAATAGTTTGTAATCAAATCGTGCTCAGAATCATAACAATGCAGAAGGAGGCTATTCAGCCCAGTGTTTTCACACCAGCTTTCCAAATCAGCATCTCACTTGCTGCTATTATCCTGTCTTCTCTAGTAACACTGCACCAGATATACTCGGTACACTCTCACACACACATGCACACACACTTGCGCACACACACACACACACACACACACATGCGCACTCACACAGGCAAACACACACACTCTCACAAAAACACACATACACATACTCGAACACACACACATTAACACGCACAGACACACACACACACACTCACACATACACATACACACACTCGCACACACTTGCACATGTTCTGCAAAGTGGTCCCCAAGAACACCCACGCTCAGTTCGCAATAAACAAATGCACCTCCCAGTCACGAATAATTTCAACTCCCCCTCCCATCCCTCAGACGACATGTCCATCATGGGCCTCCTGCAGTGCCTTAATGATGCTACCCGAAGGTTGCAGGAACAGCATCTCATATTCCGCTTGGGAACCCTGCAGCCCAATGGGATCAATGTGGACTTCACAAACTTCAAAATCTCCCCTCCCCCCACTGCATCCCAAAACCAACCAACTTGTCCCCACCTCCCTAACCTGTTCTTCCTCTCGCCTATCCCCACCTCCCACCTCAAGCCGCACCCCCATTTCCTATCTACTACCCTCATCCTGCCCCCTTGACCTGTCTGTCCTTGCTGGACTGACATATCCCCTCCCTACCTCCCCACTGACACCCACCTTTACAGACCCCATCCCTGCCCCATTAACTTGCCCGTCTCCTCTCCACCTGTCTTCTCCTCTATCCATCTTCAATCCGCCTCTCCCTCTCTCCCTATTTATTTCAGAATCCTCTCCCCATCCCCCTTTTCTGATGAAGGGTCTAGGCCTAAGATGCTGCTTGGCCTGCTGTGTTCATCCAGCTCTACACCTTGTTATCTTAAATAAGTTAAAAACTTCTTTTTTTAAGAAGATCTTGCTTCTACTATCTTTTTTTTGTGAAGTAGTGCTTCCGAACTTCCATCATGAATTGTGTGGCTCTCTTTTTAAGGTTAGGAATCCTGGCTTCCACTCTCTCGTAAAAAGAGAATATTTTGATCAACTCTGTCCATCTCTACATCCCAAAGAAACCACAATCAGGAATTTTGAAAGCCCTTGGAGAGGGTGCAGTGGAGATTTTACAAGAATGAGACTGGGCATGAGGGTCATCAGAAAAGACAGAGAGGGTCGGACTGTTTTCCTTCAAGTAGAGGAAAGGGAGGAGGAATTGAATCGGGTGTCCAGTATTATGAAGAGATTTGATGTGACAAGGACAGAAAAGCATTTTCCACTGGGAGCGGAGAGCTCAACATAATGCAAAAATACCAGAGGGGAGGTGAGGATGATACTCTTTTTTTTATTATTGAATTAGAATGAACCACCTGAAAAGGTCATGGAACCAAATTTAGTGTGACTTAACAAAGAGAACTGGATAATTAGTTAAAAAGAGAAATACTATGGGGCTACAGGGACATGGTATTAATTAATTAATTAATCTTACAATCACTGGTACAATCACAATGCGCAGAATGGTGCCTTTCGCTGCTTTATCCTTCTATTATTCTGTGTGTAACAGTGAAAATAATGTATTCATCTCGAGAAGTCAAAGTTGTTATAATATTCCTTTGAAATAAAAAAGGTACTGTCAGCACTTAATATATTCTCCTTTTCTACTCTCTTCTTTAATGAAGACGTTGCTAAGACTGATTTGTAACACTTGGCCTGTCCCATGTTAATTGCTGGCCTCCATTTAAATGAAGGGTTAAGGCTTTCTTCCAGCAACTAATAAGTCCCAAAATAGCAAGCACATCAAAATGCGTTATGGTCAGATGTTTATCAGATGTCATCTACAAATGTCCTTCGAAGCAAACTGCTTGTCTTAGTTGTCTGTTTATCACCATTTTATGTCAGCCTTCAAGGAGCAATTACATGAGAAACTGAATTGGGGAGAGAGCAGAAAAAAAAGATCATTGATCCACCGTGAGAGGCTGTCAAAAGACCCAGGGTTCTAAAAATGGGAGCTTATATATCTTGTTAAAATATATGCAAATTATCCTTTATTTCTGCTCCTGTAGTTCCAACAAGCACATCAGAGCATTTCACTAAATGTCTCCAAATAAAAGAGCCATCGGTTGATTCCCCATGTCAGGAATTTACGAGCAGTTACAGAAAGCATAGAAATAGAAAGAGGCCATTTGGCCCAGAACCCTGTGCTGGCCCTTTTAAAAAATCTCCAATCATTTTCCATTTTTCCCTGTAGCCATTGCATTGTCTTTTCTAAAATCCCCTTATTTTTAAAGGGCCATGATGGATTATATTTCAATGTCCGAAGAAGTATATGTTAGGAAAATCTTTCCCTTTCCCTTTGTTCCACTGCTGATGACCAATGGCAGTGGTTTTTCATCCATTTGCTCATCCGAACCTGTCATAAACCTTAGGATTGTGACAGCCACTGGAATGTACTTTGAATCAGCTGGAACAGACTCAATAAAACATTCTAAGGTATTAAGATATTAAATTCCAAAGCATTTGCTTTCACTTTTGGATTAATATTCTAAATGAGGAAAGATCGTGTGACCATAAGACATAGAAGCAGAGTAGGCCATTCAGCCTATCGAGTCTACTTCTTCATTCAATGGGGTCATGGCTGACCTGATAACCCTCAACTCCACTTTCCTGCCTTTTCCTCACAACACTTGATCCTCTAATGACTACAAATCTATCTCGACCTTAACTTCCGGGGAGATATTGCTCTAGCTGATGTTTCGGGTTGGGACCCTTCTTCAGAAATGAGGGAGGGGGAAGGGGACTCTGAAATAACTATATAGGGGTGGAGGGGCTGGGGAAGGTAGGTTGTGACAGTGATAGGTGAGTGCAGGTTTACAGTAGTGGGGATTGGTCAGTGAGGTGGGAGGAACGGATGGGTGGGAGAGGAGACGGACAGGTCAAGGAGGTGAGGATCAGAGGGACTGGGAAAAGTAGGTGGGATAGTGATAGGTGAGTGCAGGTAGGCAGTAGTGGGGCCTGGAGACTGCTTTATGGAATACCTGTGCTTGGTTCATGACAAACAATAACACCTTCTAGCCGCGAACCACTTCAACTTCCCCTCCCACTCCCTCGACCATGTCCATCCTGGGCCTTCTCCAGTGTCACAACAATGCCACTCACAAACTGGAGGAGTAGCACCTGATATTCCACCTTGGAAGCCAACAACCCATTGGTCTCAATTTGGACTTTATGAACTTAAAAATCTCCCCACCCCCAAGCTATTGCATGATCAATCCTCCCTCTCATCCCCGCCTCCTTGACCTCTATGTCTTGTCTCTCAACTATCTGCTCCTCCCACCTCATTGACCAATCCCCACCACTGCCTATCTGCACTCACCATCCCACCTACCTTCCCTAGCCCCACCCCTCCTCTCTCTATTTATTTCTGAGCTCCCTTCCCCCTCCCTATTTCTGAAGAAGGGTCCAACCTGAAATGACAGCTTTCCTGCTCCTCTGATGCTGCCTGGCCTGCTGTGTTCCTCCAGCTCCACACAGCTTTATCTCAGATTCCAGCATCAGCAGTTCTTACTCTCTCTGAGATATTGATCTAGTTGCATTATTGCTGGTCTGTTAATCCAGAGACACCAGTAATTTTCTGGGGAATCAGGTTTGCCAAGGCAGATCATGAGATCTGAATTCAAGAGAAATCTGGAATTAAGAGTTTAATGATGATCAAGAATTCATTGTTGATTGTTGGAAAAACCTATCTGGTTCACTCATGTCCTTTAGGGAAGGAAATTGCTATCCTTACCTGGTCTGGCTTCCATGTGACTCCAGATCCACGACAACGTGGTTGACTCTAAACTGCCCTCTGGGTGATTAGGGATGGGCAATAATTGCTGGACCATTCAGCATTTTCCATATCCTGTTCATGAATAAAAACAAAATCTCGACAGCCCTTTCTGGTAAAGAATTTCATAAATTCATTACCCTCAAAGTGAAGAAATTCAATGACATCTCTGCCCTAAGTGGTCAAACTCTTATTCTGAGATAATGCCCTCTGGTCCAGCTGCTGGGCATGCTTACCTTTGAAAGGAAGTGGGACATGGGCATTTTTGCTTGATAGAACAGGTCGTGAATTTTGCTGAAAACACAGCTGAAATGTTTTATCTTGTACACATCAGGACAAATGCAAAAATGCTAAATTTCAAATGATCACAACAAATTATGCAACTGATGTCAATTGTTTGGAAACTCGGCTGTGAGTGGCTGAAACATTTTCATGGGGAAAGCTCTGGGGCATGTCAAGCTCTTGGATAATTGAAAATTTCTGCAAGGGATCAATATACTCGTTCAGCTGGCAGAGAACAGGGTTTTGCATATCATTGTATGACTCTTCTAGCAAGTGCAAATGAGCCATGTTTCAAATTTCACTGATTATCAAACTTTAGAACTTTAGTTAGGCCGCACTCGAAATATTGCATAGAGTTCTGGTCGCCACACTACCAGAAGAATGTGGATGTGGAGAGGGTACAGAAAAGGTTTACCAGGATGTTGCCTGGAATGGGGAATTTTAGCTATGAAGAATGTTTGGATAGACTGGGTTTGTTTTCACTGGAATGCAGGAGATCGAAGGACAACCTTATAGAAGTTTATAAGATGGCGAATGGCATGGATAGAGTAGAAAGTATGAGGGTGGCGGGGTCAGTTACTAGGAGATACAGAGTTGAAGGTGCAGGAATGGGAGGGCAGGAAGTTTTAAGGAAATGTGTGAGGCACATTTTTCACACAAAGGGTGGTGAGTGCCTGGAACATGCTGCCAGAGGAGGGGGTGAAAGCAGACACAGTAGCAGCATTGAAGAAACACCTTGACAAATACATGAATAGGAAGGGAATAGAGGGATATGGATCCTGTAAGTGAAGACAGTTTCAGTGTGGAAGGACAAAATGTGTCGGCACAGGCTTAGAGGGCCGAAGGGCCTGTTCCTTGCTGTATTGTTCTTTGTTCTTTAAAAATTGGCTAAACACTAAAGTTATGACTGTAGCTATGAGCGCAATCAGGTTGTTCAACAAATACCACCCAGCTGCAGACTCACAACTGAAGGCGTTTTATAAGTGTGGGCGAGTTGAGCCCTAATTTACTCTGCCTATTGTGAACAACTGAAGGTAATTTTATTCAATTCAGTCAGATCTCTGGCCGAATGCCTGGCAGTGCCTGGCACTGAAACTGGGCTGGAGGCAACATTCTGTCATGGGAAATATCGTTACGGCTTGAGTTTGGATAATCCACACTGCCTAAACACTGAGTGAAATGCTTGTTTAAACTATTGTTTAAATTTTTAAGATGCTACACCTTTCCAGGGTTACCAGAAGTAGACTGGGTAGCCTATGATACAGTAGTTTAAAAGTGAGATGGAAATGGCAAGTTGAGTTGCAACTTCAATTTGGTTATCAACTATAACTCAAAGGGACAGAGGTCCAAAATGGCAAAGTGTAACAGGGTGACTCAATGATTAGCACTGCAGCCTCATAACACCAGGAGCCTAGTTTCTATCCCAGCCTTGTGCAGTAGACTGTGTGGAGTTTGCACATGCTCCCTGTGCCTTTGTTTTCCTAACACAGAATTCCTACAGTGCAGAAAGAGCCCATTCAGCCCCTTGACCAGCCCTCTGGAGCTCATCCCACCCGTACTCACTCCCTTACTCCATGCCTGTGCCCCTGCATTACTAATGGCTAACCCACCCAAGCCTGCACATCCCTGGACACTATGGGGCAAATTAGCATGGCCAATCCGCCCTAACCTGCGCATCCTCAGACTGTGGGATAAAACCAGAGCACCCAGAGGAAACCCACACAAACAGTCACCCAAAGGTGGAACTAAGCTCAGGGCCTTGGTACTGTGAGGTAGCAATGCTAAGCACTGATCCACTGTGCCATCTCTAGATGTTGTGATATCCTCCCACAGTACAGAAATGTTATTTGATTGTGAACAGTTATCATAGCATTGAAAGGTGACTCGGTCCTGAATGAGTATGACAAAAATATCTGGGGTGAACTTGGTTCCTGTATGGAGAACCACAAAACCAACTTCACACCATTTGGGGCATTTCAATGATGAGCCAGGCAGTAAGGTACTTTTATTTTTGCAAAGTGGACAGCCAAGAATCATCACATGGACATGCTGTCATCTGAAGTTGCCATGCCATTTACCTACAAATAACAGGAAGCATCATCGACCTCACCATTATTTTGACAGGAAAATCTGGGCTGTTATATGAGCCTTGACAGGTTTCAACTCAGCATCGTTTTTGGTGGTAAACACTTGGAATTTTAAAGCTATTACTGTCGGTATGCTTTTATTTCAGTTTATGAGGTTTTTTTTCTAGGCAGCCAGGATGATGTGGCCTGCATTGAAATTGGGTGAACATGACCACTCCTCTTCATGCCATTGCAACTTGTGTGACCCTAGGATCCAGGCTTGAATGAATTAGTTTGTCATTACTGTTATGTAATGTCTCACTCTCTGGCCCTGTGATTCGGCTGAGGTTTGGAGCTTAAGGCCTTCCATCAGAATGCTTTTCCTTAATTTGGTCAGTGAGTGTGTGCAGCTCTGGCTGAGCCAGCACAAATTGCTCATCCACAGGAACAAATCAAATAGGACCAGAACGAGGCCATTCAGCCCTTTCAGCTGCTCCGCCATTCAATATGATCAGGCCTGATCATCCAACTCTGGATCCTGTCCTGCTTTCTCCCCAAGCCCTCCATCTCGAAGAAATATATCTGACTCCTTCTTGAAACAGCCAATGTTTTGGCCTCAATCACCTTCTGTGGCAGGAAATTTCACAGACCCAACAGTCTCTGGGTGAATAGTTTCACAACGATTTCATCTCATTCCTTATTGGCTCACCTTGTATCCTTAGACTCTGACCCCTAGCTCTGGAGTCCCCAGGAACAACCTTCCTGCATTAATCCAGCCAAAGCTTTATGGGTTGATTATCTACCTCAAAACAATAATCCAGCCCATGTCCCCACATCCTTCCATCTAGAAGGACAGCGGCAGCAGACACATGGGAACACCATCATCGGCAAGTTCCCTTCCAGGCCCCTCACCGTCCTAACTTGGAAATATATTGCCGTTCCTTCACTGTCACAGGTCACAATACTAGAATTCCTTCTCTAAGGGCATTGTGGGTCTGCCGACAGCACATGGACTGTAGTCATTCAAGGAACCAGCTCATTAACACCTTCTCAAGGAGCAACGAGGGACAGGTATAAATGCTGGCCTGCCAGTGACACCCACATCCCATGAGTGAATAAAAAAAACCCATCTCTGTCTTCAACGTGATATCTGAAATTCCTTTAACCTCTGGGGTAGAGCATTCCAAAGATTCACCACCCTCTGAATTAAGGATTTACCCCTTATTCTGATTCTATCTCCCCTAGTTCTATACCTCACAACCAGGCAGCACTGCAGCCTCACAGCACCAGGGACTTGGGTTCGATTCCATCCTCAGATGACTGTCTGAGTGGAGTTTGCACATTCTCCCCATGTCTGTGTGGGCTTGCTCCGGTTTCCTCCCATGGTCCAAAGATGTGCAGGTTAGGTGGATTGGCCACGTTAAATTGCCCCATGGTGTTCAGGGATCTGGAGCTTAGGTGGGTTTATGGGGGGTGGGTCGAGGTGGGATGCTCCGAAGGACCTGTTTCTACACTGTTGGGGTTCTATTTAAAAAATCCTTCCTACATTTCCTTGGTCTCGCCCTTTAAGTGTTTTATAAGTTTCTATCTGATTACCGGACCTTCTTCTAAACTTCTTCCTCCGGGTGTGCTAGCTAGATGGATAAAAAACTGGCTAGGCAACAGGAGACAGAGAGTAGTAGTAGAAGGGAGTTTCTCAGATTGGAGACCTGTGACCAATGGTGTTCCACAGGGATCTGTGCTGGGACCACTGTTGTTTGTGATATATGTAAATGATCTGGAGGAAGGTGTAGGTGGTCTGATCAGCAAGTTTGCAGATGACACTAAGATTGGTGGAGTAGCAGATTGTGAAGGGGACTGTCAGAAATTACGGCTGAATGTAGATAGACTGGAGAGTTGGGCAGATAAATGGCAGATGGAGTTCAATCCACGCAAATGCGAGGTGATGCATTTTGGAAGATCAAATTCAAGGGTGAACTATACAGTAAATGGAAAAGTCCTAGGGAAAAATGATGAACAGAGAGATCTGGATGTTCAGGTTCATTGTTCCCTGAAGGTGACAACGCAGGTCAATAGGGTGGTCAAGAAGGCATACGGCATGCTTTCCTTCATCAGGTGGGGTATTGAGTACAAGAGTTGGCAGGTCATGT
This sequence comes from Stegostoma tigrinum, assembly GCF_030684315.1. Taxonomy (NCBI): domain Eukaryota; kingdom Metazoa; phylum Chordata; class Chondrichthyes; order Orectolobiformes; family Stegostomatidae; genus Stegostoma; species Stegostoma tigrinum. The sequence continues at coordinate 93,861,681 of NC_081361.1, read as the reverse complement.
TACAGTTGTATAGGACTTTGGTTCACCCACATTTGAAGTACCGCGTACAGTTCTGGTTGCAACATTACCAAAAGGATGTGGATGCTTTGGAGAGGGTGCAGAGGAGGTTCACCAGGATGTTGCCTGGTATGGAGGGTGCTAGCTATGAAGAGAGGTTGAGTAGATTAGGATTATTTTCATTAGAAAGACGGAGATTGAGGGGGGACCTGATTGAGGTCTACAAAATCATGAAGGGTATAGACAGGGTGGATAGCAAAAAGCTTTTTCCCAGAGTCGGGGATTCAATTACTAGGGGTCATGAGTTCAAAGTGAGAGGAGGAAAGTTTAAGGGAGATATGCGTGGGAAGTTCTTTACACAGAGGGTGGTGGGTGCCTGGAACGCGTTGCGAGCGGAGGTGGTAGACGCAGACACATTAGCGTCTTTTAAGATATATCTGGACAGGTACATGGATGGGCAGGGAGCAAATGGACACAGACCATTGGAAAATAGATGACAGGTTAGACAGAGGATCTTGATCGGCGCAGGCTTGGAGGGCTGAAGGGCCTGCTCCTGTGCTGTAATTTTCTTTGTTCTTTGTTCTTTGTTCTTAGTTAGTCCGTGCCCCTCTATTCCCTCCCTGTTGATGTAACCATCCAGATGCCTCTTAAATGTCACCAACACCTCCTCTGGCAGTGCATTCCAGGCTCCTACCACTGTCTGCATGAAAAACTTGCCCCACACACCTCCCTTAAATTTTTGCCCTCTTACCTTGAACCTCTGCCCATGTGTAATTGAAACTTCAATCCTGGGAAAAAGCCTCAGACTATCCAACATATCTAAGCCTCTCATAATTTTGTGAACCTCTATCAGGTCTCCTCTCAGCTGCCATCTTTCCAGTGAAAACAATCTTAGTCTTTTTAACCTTTCATCAGAGTTAATGCCCTTGAGGCTGGGCAACATCCTGGTGAACCTTCGCTGCATTCTCTCCAAAGCTTCCACATCCTTCTGGTAATGTGGTGACAAAAACTGCGCACAATACTCCAAATGAGGCTGAACAAGGGTTTATATAACTGCAACATGTTTGCCAACTCTAGTGCTCAATGCCCTGCGCGTTGAAGGCAAGCATGCCATATGCCTTCTTAATCACCTTGGCCACCTGTGTTACCACTTTTAGGGAGTTGTGGGCCTGCACACCCAGATCTGTCTGTGTGTTAATGTTCCTAAGGTGATGAAGGAACAGTGTTCCAAAAGTTTGCGATGGCAAATAACCTGCTGTTGTGTGAGTTCTGACATTGCCCATTCCAGTCCAACACTGGCACCGCCACAATAAGCAGTGGCATATTGGTTGCCTTCCAATTTTATTGTTTGCTTTCCAATTTACTGCATGTGAGATATTCTGTTTCTCAATTAAAATTTTGAATGTTTTAGAACATACTAACCCCCCTAATCTTCTACAGTCATGGAAATAATGCCAAGTTTACACAACCTGACCCTCCACTTTAACCATTGCATTGAGAACAGTATGGAGAGGAGATTTCCATTGGCCTGGTTTAGATCAGTGTGCTCCCTCCAGTGGTCTATAAATCCCATGTCTTATAATGGCCCATGTGCACACAGATGATTTGCCTTTCACTGCTGATCACCATAAACAGTGACATTAACTTTCTAATCTAATGCAACATCATGTGTAGGGAGCACTCGTAATTGTGCATTCCTTATCAAAGCACATCATCATCTGCATGATGAAGCCGCAGGGTATTCCATATTACCAACAGTTGCATTCTGTAGGTGTCCTAATTAAAGCAAACACCAGTCTTTAGACTAATCTTAAGCAGCATCTGAATTCTCCTGCTTTTTAGTTTGGTTGCTTCTCAAGTTCACATTGTTTCTCCTGTGGGGCATCGATCTCCAGCACCAGTAAATCTTTACTGCTCCTCTGCATTTATCTGGCACTTTACTCTGGTACTCAATTGAAAAAGAACATTTTAAGATACTGTTTGTCATGAAAATTGTTCCTGTGTGGAGCAACTAGACTTTCTCGTGAGAGGGGAAGGATTTACAAGGGGCCTCAGGGGTGACTTTTTCACACAGAGGGTGGCGCAAGTATGGAATGAGCTGCCAGAGGAAGTGGTGGAGGCTGGTACAGTTATAACATTTAAAAGGTATTTGGATGGGTACATGAATAGGAAGGGTTTAGAGGGAGAGATAATGCGAACTGCAGATGCTGGAGAATCCAAGATAACAAAGTGTGAAGCTGGATGAACACAGCAGGCCAAGGAGCATCTTAGGAGCACAAAAGCTGAGAGGTCTCTGATGAAGGGTCTAGGCCCGAAACGTCAGCTTTTGTGCTCCTGAGATGCTGCTTGGCCTGCTGTGTTCATCCAGCTTCACGCTTTATTATTCAGGGTTTAATGCTGGCAAATGGGATTAGATTAATTTACGATATCTGGTCGGTATGGACGAGTTGGATCGAAGACTCTATTTCCATGCTCTACAACTCTATGACTCAATGTCTTTGCCATTATATTTAGCTTTTCAAATTATTTATTTTAAATTCAGGTGAAGTAGTCAGCAACTTAACCTTTAGGCAGCATTGCTTGACCTTGTGCACCTACTGGTTAATTAATGAACAATAACATGAGATTCAAATGTTTACATGTACACAAACCTGGCCATTGTTAGACTTTTTAAAAAAAACACTGACCTTTATACAATGTGCCCGGGCTCTTCTCTCTCCACTATTTAACATTTAACCTCTCAACCTGTGGAGACACCATCACACATATTCTTTCCACTGAGGACTCTGAGATCACTGATGTGTCTTGGCAAATACTCTCGGGCTACTCCTGAGATATGGGCCACAATGGTAATATTTATCATATTAAAAATGGTCTAATAAACAAACACTATTCAGGGAATGAATAACTCTGTGGGTTAATGTATTTAAAACAGTCAAACTGATTACAAATTATGAAGTAGAGATTTCAGCAAACCAACTGTTATCTGAGTGCGTAGCTTGCAAACCCACAATCTATTAAACAGCAGGCAGAGTCACAGCATTGTGTACACATGACACATGGACTCTTTAAAGGTGAGCTCTCTTAAAGGCAATACACAGACAATAATATTTTGTTCGCTATTTAGTTATAAGTAAAGTGTAACTCCACAGCCAAACATTTCTAGCGAGAGTGGTTGGACAGCATTCCAGAGATTCTGAGGCTATCCTGTAAAAAAAACCAAGGTGATAATGGCCAGGCTAACTGCTTTTTTTGATTGAGGGATTACTATGTGTCTGGACACTGGGTAGCTTCCTTGGGGCCAGTTAGCTTAGTTGACTGGCTAGCTGTTTTAAGATGCAGAGCTATACCAATAGTGTAGGATCAATTCATGCATTGGCTGACAAATTTATGCAGGATTCTCCTTGTCACACTCCTCCTCTTTCCTGATGCATGGTGGCCCTTAGGTTAAGCCACCGTCAGTTGTCTATCACTTTTTCTCTTTTACTCTCACTCAAAGGCTTCACTTTTCTTGATAACCCCCTTACTTGAGTTTAACATGAAGGGGAGGTAATTGCTTTGTGGTATTATCACTGGACTGTTAATCCAGGTTCGAATCCAGCACGGCAGATGGTAGAAGTTAAATTCAATAAATATCTAATATTTAGAGTCTAATGATGACCATGAATCCATTGCTGATTGCTTGGGGAAAAGCCCATCTGTTTCACCTTTGGCCTTTAGGGAATGAAACTGCCATCTTTACTTGGTCTGGTCTACATGTGACTCCAGGTTTATGGCAATGCGATTGGCTCTTAACTGCCCTCTGGGCAATTAGGGATGGGCAATAAAAGCTGCCCGGCCAGTGACACCCTCATCCCATGAATGAATTTTAAAAAATCTTATTTGAGATATAGTCTTAGCTGCGCAATGGAATGTCCGTCCTTTCATATTTGAGGCACTTCAAATAATCTTATATTCTTTCAAATAAACAAATTTAAAGCTTGACCTAATTGAGCTATTTAAGATAACAAAAGGTTTTAATAGGGTAGATAGATAGAAATGGTCCTTGTGATGGAAGACTCAATAACAAACAAGCATAACAATATAACGAGAGCTGGGCCATTCGTGGACAATAGCAGGAGGTATTTCTTCAAGCAAAATATAGAAGAAATTGAAAGTTTATTTTGCACTTCCTTTCTCTCCTGAAGAAGCTATCAAAGCAGAGGTTCAGATAGACTGGCATTTGCTAGGTAAAGTATTTAAAATGTAGCCCAAAATATTTAGGTAGAGTTGAGATGCACATCATCCATCGGCTAATGGGATCCTTATTTGAAAATGGATGTACTGGCACTGAAGGGGGTGCAGAGAACATTCACTGGGTTGATTCCAGAGCTGAGAGGGTTGACTTATAAGGAGAGATTGAATCCTCATTGGAATCTAGAAGAATGAGGGGAGATCTTATAGAAACATATAAAATGATGAAGGGAATAGATAAGATAGAAGCAGGGAAGTTGTATCCACTGGAGGGTGAAACTAGAATGAGGGGGGCACAGCCTCAGAATAAGGGGGCGCATATTAAAGGCTGAGTTGAGGAGGAACGTCTTCACCCAAAGGCTTGTCAATCTGTGGAATTCCCTGCCCAGTGAAGCAGTTAAGGCTACCTTGTTAAATGCTATTCAGGCAAAAATAGATTTTTGACTAGTAAAGGAATTAAGGGTTATGGTGAATGGGTGGGTAAGTGGAGCTGAGTCGACAAAAAAGATCAGTCGTGATCTTACTGAATGGCAGAGCAGGGTTCGAGGGGCTGTGTGGCCTACAGCTGCTCCTATTTCCTGTGTTCTTACAACTGACTTGAAGGGCTGAATGGCCTCTTCCTGTTCCTCATGAATAAGAGATTTGTGACTCACGAACCAATATCGGGAAGGATGCCAATGGCCATGTGTGGATCCGTATAGAGAAATAAAATATATACGAGAGCTAGCACTTCAGGAGTTTGATGATTGACCACAGATGTGAGATAACAAAGTGTGTAGCTGGATGAACACAGCAGGCCAAGCAGCTTCTCAGGAGCACAAAAGCTGATATTTCGGGCCTAGACCCTTCATCAGAGAGGGGGATGGGGTGAGGGTTCTGGAATAAATAGTGACTTTGATTTCTCCCTTATGCTTACAATTTTTTTTGTAATTCACTGTATATTTTTGAGAAGAATCTCAACTTCAGTGAATTTCCCAGTTTGTCTTTTGGCAAAACAGAAGTTCTTTGGTTTCAATAAAATTGGAGGTAAAATTATTCTGCTCCAGAAATTAATTTTAGAAGTTGCAAAGATCAAGTTAAGCCTCTTTAGCACATTTTAGATTGAAGGTATTCTACGAAGGTTTTCAGTTTGCGCTGTGTGAGAGAAGCTGGTGCCTTGCAATTGGAACACTTTCACCCGTGAATGCCCGATGGCGGCATCAAGCCCTTATCAATCAGAAAAGTGTGCCTCAACTTTAACAGCAGCAGAGGATGCCATCTGACACCAGTGGGGCACCCTTTCCCCATGGCTAGCTCTTTCAGTGAGTCATAGTGTTATCCAGCACAGAAACAGACCCTTCACTCCAACTCGTTCATGTCAACCAGAATTCCCAAACTCAGCAAGCGCCATTTGCCTGTGTTTGGCTCATACCTCTCCAAACCTTTTCTATTCATGTACCTGTCCAAATATCTTTTAATTGTTGGAACTATACCTGCATCCAACACTTCAGGTGGCAGTTCATTTCATGTATGCACCATCTTCTGTGCAAAAAATTTGGCTCTCCGATCCCTTTTAAATCTTGCCCCTCTCATCATGAACCCTCTCATATTGAATTCTCCCACCTGAGGGAAAAGACCGATGTAATTCGCCTATCTATGTTTCTCATGATTTTATAAAACTTCATTAGGTCACCCCTCAACTTTCTGCGCTCCAGTGAAAATAAGTCCCAACCTACCCTGCCTCTCCTTGTAACTCAAACCCTCCTGCCCCAGTAACATCCTTGTAAATCATTTCTGTACCTTTTCCGATTGAATAATATCCTTCCGATATCAGATTCGCACAGTACTTTAGAGAGCCAGGTTAATGCTCTTGAGGGTTTCTATTCAAATCCCACCAGGTTGATGAAGGAATTTCATTTCAATGAATTTATAAATTTAATGAAACGAAAATAAAAGGGTCATTTTCGCAATGTTGACTGTGAATCTACTATTGGGAGGCATTTAAAGATCTTTTAGCTCACTAAGGTACTTTGAGGAAATTAATAGCATCCCTACTGTGTGGAAACATGCCCTTGGTCCAGCCAATCTACACTGACCCTTACAGCATCACACCCAGACCCATCCCCGCATAACCCACTGAGCTGACACATACCTGAACACTATGGGCGATTTAGTATGGCCAATCCACCCTAACCTGCACATCTTTGGACTGTGGAAGGAAACTGGAGCACCCAGAGGAAACTCACACAGATATGGGGAGAATGTACAAACACCACACAGTCAGTTGTCTGAGGGTGGAATTGAACCCAAGTCCCTGGTCCTGTGAGGCACAGTGCTATGAACTGAGCCATCATGCTACCCCGAAAAATCCGCCAAACATTTCCAGCCTGGTTACATGTGACTCCAGGCCTACAGCAACCTGAGTGATTCTTAGCCAGCTTCTGAAGTGGTCTGGGCAAGGAGGAGAAGTCAAACGAGATGGGCTGACTGTAGCAGTTCAAAACGTCAGGTGCCCACTGCCCCCTTCTCAAGGACAATGGGATATTGACAACCAATGCTGAACCTTGCCAGTGGCATTCCACATCCCACAAAGCAATAATTTTAAAGAAAGAGGGCATGTTTTATGTGGAGTTTGCACGTTCTCCACTTGTCTGCGTGGGTTTCCTCCCAGTGCTCTGGTTTCCTCCCACAGACTAAAGATGTGCAGTTTAAGTGGATTGGCGATGCTAACTTGCCCATTGTGCCCAGTAATGTGCCAACCAGGTGGTTAGCCATGATGAATGTGGGATTACAAGGAAAAGATTGGGGCGTGGGTGGTCAGTGCAGACTCGATGGGCTGAATAGCCTCTTTCTGTGCTGTAGGGATTTTAGGTTTCCCTGAATTGTCACATCCCCACTTCCTGGAAACAAGGACATGGCCCACAACTCCCAGCAAAAGGCATATCCCCCAGCCCCTGGTAATAGCCCAACACCCCAGCAAAAGATATCATTGCCTCCCCCAGGGACCTCCCCCATATCCATCATTTGCTTGCCAGACAGCTCACTGCTTTTCGCCTACAGGTTGTCTCCCTCTCAGATTTGCTGGTGATCGGTTCAGCTGCGATCCTAGGCATAGCAGAGATCCTATTGATCTCCTCACTAGTTCTGTGCATTCTACTGCAGGGGATGACCTTGATCTGCTGGCTGTCCTCACTCTAAACCCCTTGATTGAATTTTTTCCTTCTGGTGGCTTTTTGGACGAATTCATCAGCCTCCTATTTTGAGCCCCAGTACTCAATGATTAACTGGTGGTAGTGATTTACAGCTTCCTTAAGAGCAACAACAATGTTGGACAAAGTATAAAAAAAGAAAGTTTGAGCGTTGGGATAAATATTCGGCAATAATTATAGGTGACATTAATCTATGTGCAAACTGCAGTAGAGTGGCAGCTTAGCGAGTTGATAAAATGCTATTGAGATAGATTCTTAGAGCAGAATGTTCTTGAACTGACCAGAGAGTAGCTTATATTAACATTTACTGTAACTAGATTGTTAGTGACCTTAGAGTAAAGGCACACCTGGCTTGCCACAACCACAATATGATTGAATTTTACATCTGGTTTGTGGGGAGTATGTTGGGTCTACAACTGCTGCTGCAAACTAAAATAAGGGTAAATATGTTGAAGTTGGTGAGTTTAACCCTTTACTTCCTCTTAGGCCAGATAAGCTTCAGGTTACTTTGTTTAAACGTTTATTCATGCAAGCCTGGGGGCAAGCACAAGTAGAGGAAATGGAGTGTAGCCCAAAAATTTACTGTAAGAACAAAGGTTTTATACTATTCTTAAAGTCAACAAGCTTCCAATCAACTATTCTTCCAGATAATAATTTACAATCAAAATTTTATCTATTTACTCACTCAAATCAGCATAAGCTAGAAGAACAGCATCTCATTTTCCCTTTGGGAACTCTACAGCCATTTGGGCTCAATACTGCATTCAACAATTTTAGGGTCTTCTCCCATGTCCTCAACCCAAAACATTCACATCATGCCTTTATCACATCGTCTGCTTTTATATACAACTCATTGTTAGCCGCAAATTGTCCCCATTCTCCCAGGCTGATCGTTATTCTCTCCTTTATCTGTCCAGCTGTTGCTCTCTCTCTTTGGGCTCTATCCACACCTATCATTTGCTCCTTATCCCCTCATGAGCCTGCTGTATTAAAGCCAACACTTTCTTAGCTACCATCAGTTCTGAGTAAGGGGTCACTGGACATTAAGTGTGAATTTACTTTCTCTCTATGGATACTACGAGACCTGCTGAGCTTTTCCATCAATTTCTGTTTTCGTTTCAAATCTCTACCCAACTGTATTCACATAATTCATGTTTCAAGTTAGTGCACTGTATTACCCAGTCATGTTCAAATTAATTCATGTTTTATTATACCCTCATATTAAGACATGTTCTTATCTCCGATCTATAGTTGTGCTTGTGATTACTGTTTTTTTTTAACCCCCAATTATGAAGCTTCAGATATTTTACAATTTACATCAGTTACCTAAATAAAGTGAGTGACATCTTGGAGCTAATTTCGCAACTGACACAAAAATAACTAGGCAACTATGTTGTGAAAAAGACATAAGGAGTTTGCAGATGGATATACATAGGCTGAGTGAGTGGGCAAAGATCTGGCAGAGGACGTATCATGTGGGAAAATATTTAGCGCTTTACTTTGGCAGGAAGAATTTTTTAAAAATCAGAGTATTACTTAAACAGAGACTGCAAATCTAAAGATGCAGAGGGTCTGTGTCGTCTCATGCATGGGTCACAAGAAGTTAATGTGCAGGTGTAGCAGGTAATCAGTAAGGATAACGGGTAAAGCTAATAATAACGTCCTCCATTACCAGAAGAATTAAACATAATAATAAGGATGTTATGCATCAGTTGTACAGGGCATTGTTGAGAATGCAGCTTGAATACTGTGATTAGTCTGGTCTGCTCATACAGAAAAAAGATGTGAATGTGTTTGAGGTGTGAAACAGGATGTTCGCCACATCGATAGACAAAATGATTGGGTTCTGAGGATATCGGGATAAGAAGAGTGACTTGATTAAGTGTATAAGGTCCTAAATTGCCTTGACGAAGTGGACATAGAATGGATGATTCCTCCTGTGGGTGAATACAGAACGGAGAACGTGGTGGGAGGGGCACTGTTTTAAAATTAGGAAGCTGCCTTTTGGGACAGAGATGATGTGCAATTTTATCTCACAGGGCTGGGTAACTATGGAACCTCAGCCGTGAGTGCCATTGGATATTTTCCAGGGGGAGGTGGACAGATTCTGGTTAGGCAAGGGAATTGACGGTAGATGGGAATGTGGAGTTTGAAACACAAATTGATCAGACCTGATCGAATTGAATGACAGAGCAGGTCTGAGGAGCCAAAAGACCTTCACCTGTTTCTATTTCCATCATAGCCTTATTAACAATGTTCCCATCAATGAATCCCCAACTATCAAAATCCTGAGGGCTACTATTAACAAAAAACTCAATTGGACTAGCTATGTAAATATAGTGACTATAAGTGTAGGTCAGAAGCGAGGAATACCGCAGTGAGTAACTCACCTCCCAACTCCCCAAAGCCTGTCCACCATCTACAAGGCACAAATCAGGAGTGTGATGGAATATTCCCCACTTGCCTGGATGTGTGCAGCTCCAAAAACACTCAAGAAGCTTGACACCATCCAGGACAAAGCAGCAGCCCACTTGATTAACACCACATCCACATCATCCTCTCCCTCCACCACCGAGGCTCAGTAGCAGCAGTGTGTACTACCTACAAGGTGCACTGCAGAAATTCACCAAAGAACCTTAGACAGCACCTTCCAAACCCACGGCTACTGCAACCTAAGAAGACGGGGTCAACAGTTACATGGGAACACCAACATCTGCAAGTTCCCCTCCAAGCCACCCATCATCCTGACTTGGAAATGTGTCAATGTTCCTTCTGTGTTTCTGTTTAAAATCTGGAATTCCCATCCTAACAGGTCCACCTAATGTACATGGACTGTAGTGATTTAAGTAGGTAGCTCACAGCCACCTTCTCAAAGGCAACTGGGATGGGAAAAAAATATTGGCCCAGGCAGCAATTCCCATGTTCCACAACATTTTTGTTTCTTCATTCATGGGATGAGGGTGTTGCTGACGAGGCCAGCATTTACTGCCTATCCCTAATTGCCCAGAGGACAGTTAAGAGTCAACCACATTTCTGTTGGTCTGGAGTCACATATAGGCCAGACCAGGTAAGGATGGCAGATGCCTTCCCTAAAGGATGATAGTGAACCAGATGTTTTTTTTCCCAACAGTCGACAATGGACTCATGGTCATTGCTTGATTCTTAATTTCAGATATTTATTGAATCATAAAAAAGTGTGTTCAAATAGATTCAGCACAAAACAGGAATGTGATCTGATGCCATACAAACAGTATAACAGCGTTATTCTCTGTTTCGGCCAAATTACTTAACCATTTATGAAAACCTTACTGATCCACAAAAAACATCAAGCAAACCTTCACAGAGTTCTCCTGATCATTTGTCTCTTACCTAAACCTGATAACTTTGCTGCAGTTCAAAATTGCAGGAGCACAGAAACCGTTCTATTAGATATACTTCCTTAGTACATGTTAGTGGAACAGCTTCATTCCCCTCATTATGATGGTGACTCCATTTTCAAAAGAACTTCACCACTAAAGGAGGCCATGATCAGTGTGGTAAGAGGAAGACTTTCCCCTTCCTTTTACTTCTGAGGGGATAAATGGAGTCATCTCTTGACTTGCTACTGTTCTTCATATCCACTGACACATGAGGGAAAGGAACGTTTAAATCTTCTGACAGACTTGAGATTTGCTAATTCTACCCTTACAGCCGCTTGTTTTTCCTCATTGGTCAGATATTGTTAGTTCCCTAATGTCTACACTCACACACATTTGTGTATAGTGTACATCAGTTGCATTTCTATAGGAAGGAATTTTGAAGAAGATACACATCTCTTACACTGTCCCTCGAACCAAAGTGCAAACTGAAGGACAGTTTTCATTGTTTCCTCAGATGGATATTATTAAGCCGGAGAGGGCTCAGAAGAGATTTACAAGGATGGCCGTGGGCAACTGCATGGGCCCCAGCCATGCCTGCCTCTTTGTAGGTTACGTGGAACAGTCCCTCTTCCGCACCTACACAGGCCCCAAACCCCACCTCTTCCTCCGTTACATTGATGACTGTATCGGCGCCGCCTCTTGCTCCCCAGAGGAGCTCGAACAGTTCATCCTCTTCACCAACACCTTCCACCCCAACCTCAAGTTCATCTGGGCCATCTCCAACACATCCCTCACCTTCCTGGACCTCGCACCCCAACCTCAAGTTCACCTGGGCCATCTCCAACACATCCCTCACCTTCCTGGACCTCTCAGTCTCCATTTCAGGTAACCAGCTAGAAACTGATGTCCATTTCAAGCCCACCAACTCCCACAGCTACCTAGAATACACCTCCTCCCACTCACCCTCCTGCAAAAATTCCATCCCCTATTCCCAATTCCTCCACCTCCGCTGCATCTGCTCCCAGGATGAGGCATTCCACTCCCGCACATCCCAGATGTCCACGTTCTTCCAGGACCGCAACTTTCCCCCCGCAGTGGTCGAGAACGCCCTTGACCGCGTCTCCCGCACTTCCCGTTACACATCACCCACACCCCGCCTCCACCACAACCGCCCCCAGAGGATCCCCCTCGTTCTCACATACCACCCCACCAACCTCCGGATACAACGCATCATCCTCCGACACTTCCGCCATCTACAATCCAACCCCACCACCTAAGACATTTTTCCATCCCCACCCTCGTCTGCCTTCCGGAGAGACCACTCTCTCCGCGACTCCGTTGTCAGCTCCACACTCCCCTCCAACCCCACCACACCCAGCACTTTCCCCTGCAACCGCAGGAAATGCTACACTTGCCCCTGCACCTCCTCCCTCACCCCTATCCCAGGCCCCAAGATGATTTTCCATATCAAGCAGATGTTCACCTGCACATCTGCCAATGTGGTATATTGTATCCACTGTACCCGGTGTGGCTTCCTCTACAATGGGGAAACCAAACGGAGGCTTGGGGACCGCTTTGCAGAACACCTCCACTCGGTTCGCAACAAACAACTGCACCTCCCAGTCGCGAACCATTTCCACTCCCCCTCCCATTCTTTAGATGACATGTCCATCATGGGCCTCCTGCAGTGCCACAATGACGCCACCTGAAGGTTGCAGGAACAGCAACTCATATTCCGCTTGGGAACCCAATGGTATCAACGTGGACTTCACAAGCTTCAAAATCTCCCCTTCCTCCACTGCATCCTAAAACCAGCCCAGTTCCTCCCCTCCCCCCACTGCATCCCAAAACCAGCCCAGCCTGTCTCCGCTTCCCTAACTTGTTCTTCCTCTCACCCATCCCTTCGTCCCACCTCAAGCCGCACCTCCATTTCCTACCTACCACCTCATCCCGCCTCCTTGAACTGTCCGTCTTCCCTGGACTGACCAATCCCCTCCCTACCTCCCCACCTATACTCGCATCTCTACCTATCTTCTTTTCTCTCCATCTTCGGTCCGCCTCCCCCTCTCTCCCTATTTATTCCAGTTCCCTCTCCCCATCCCCCTCTCTGAAAAAGGGTCTAGGCCCGAAACGTCAGCTTTTGTGCTCCTGAGATGCTGCTTGGCCTGCTGTGTTCATCCAGCTCCACACTTTATTATCTTGGATTCTCCAGCATCTGCAGTTCCCATTATCACTCCACACTTTGTTATCTTTACCAGGATGTTTCCTGGTTATGGAAGGCCTGAGTTATAAAGAAAGACTGGATAGGCTGGGACTTTTTCACTGGAGTGTAAGACGCTGAGATGTGGCCCAATAAAAGTTTATAAAATCATAATGGTGGATGGTAGGTGACTTTTACCTGAGATAGGGCATTTCAAGACAAGCGCAGCACATTTTCATGGTGAGAGGAGAGAGTTTTAAAAAAGACATGAGGAACAAGTTTTGTACACAGAGGGTGGTTCGTGTGTGGAATGAACTTTTTGAGGAAGCGGTGGATGTTGGAAAATTACAACGATTAAAGTGATTTGGATAAGTACATGAATAGGAAATGTTCAGATGGATGTGAGGCAAATGGGACTGGTTTAGTTTGGGATTATGTTTGGCACGGGCTGGTTGGACCGAAGGGTCTGTTTCTGCACTGCATGACTCTATGACTCTATGCTTATGGAAGACAGAGAAATCCTTATGCTTCAGAAAGATAAAAACTCACATGATCTTGACATTCAGTTGGAATGTTGCCTGCGTGTGGCATCATAATCTTCCAATATTTTCTAATTTGTGCAGGAGGTGACAGAAAAGGTACATCAAGGAAAATTCGATCATTGTAATCAGGCGGTCAAAACATTGTAGAGCAAGGTCCACCACATATTTATCTGTCCACCAACATGAGGCAGACTAGTTTTACCCTCATGTGGTTTCACCATGATCCTATTCAATCTGAGAGAAACTGCACGTTCAGACATTCAGTGCATGCTCTTGGCTGAGGAATCAATGGCGCGAGACCACTATCTGTGGGAGTCTGTGAATGCTTGTGTCTGAATCCCTCCTAGATATGACAGTACCCTATTGCCTGTGATAGATTTTTGCGATCAGCGTGCAGAGCTTTTCAGGCTTGAGGAGCAGACGGATGTTTTTATGTTCTGTAACTCTCTTAAAGAAACATTCGCATTTGTACAGGACTTTCCACCACTTCAGACTTTCCCAAAGCTCTTTACAGACAATTAGTATACTTTGAAATGTCACCACTGTTGTAACCTTCACTGAATCCGCAATTTTAATTTGATGACCACATATATATCGATGCCTCCTTTCTTCATGCACTCTCAATCCTTGTTCTATGGAGGTTTAAGGCAGATGACAGATTTCCAAGCTGTCCTCAGGTGATGGTAAACATTGGCTTGAAGTCTACCTTCGTCCATTTGCGTTGTTTAAGAGTAATGAGGCTTGATTTTGTCTCATTAACGTCATTAATTGGCGAGTCTATGAGTAAAATTTGATCAGCTGCCAAAGTTCAACTGGTGGATTTAATACTGAGCCACTACATGAATATAAAGAAGCATTTTGATGGATTTACTAGCACATTGCATTGCAGAGCACCTCTGTTACTCTATCAAGTGGAAAACCAAGCCTGCAAATCTTTATAAACTGCAGCAGAATGGTGATTAGCTCATAGATCTGTAACATGGAAGCATTGGATCCATACTAACGTAATTTGTAAATGCCGCATGAGTTGTGAGGTATCAAGCTGTGAACGAGAAGCATCGGTTATATTATAGACTATCCCAAAGGTGTGATTTCTGATCACTGCTTTTAATGCCAGGAATTTAAAAACACTTAAAACATTCATCAACTTACATTTTTGGATGTAAAGTCGCCTTTTTGCGGTTGTTTCTTCAGCAGTTAGTTTGATCAAGGTAGCCTGTAGCTGAGCTACTGAGATCACAAGGCTACAGCTTCAATTCATAGCCTTGCTCCAAGGGATACCTCAAGCAGCTGTGAGGAACCAGACAAAGCAAGAGTAAGTAACTAAGAGCTGTTTTGTTCCATGATGTTTCTCTGAGACAGAAGGTTATGGCTTCAAGTTCCGTCCTTGTACGTTAGCACCTGGTGTAGTCAGTTCATAGAATACCTACAGCGTGGATCTAGAGCCCATTGCGTCCACACTGACCCTCCAAAGTCAGAAGTCACACAAAACCAGGTCAAAGTCCAACAGGTTTATTTGAAATCACAAACTTTCTGAATGCTGCTCCTTCATCAGGTCATGCTGAATTGTCCACTGGAAATGTAGGGTTACAGAGAAGAGGTGGGTGCCTTTCAAGGGTCAGTGTGCTGTCGATGGGCCAAATGGCCTGCGCCCACACTATAGGAATTGTACACACTCATTCACGTGTACTGTGAACAGCTAGGGTTCGAACATTGTCCCAGTGCTACCCATGTGATCATTGCCTGCCATTCGAACAAAGGCCCATTTCTTCCAAGTGGTGGCCAGGCTTTCAATGTGATGATTCAATCAAAGGGTCAATAACTTCAGAGTTGGCAGCTCTACTAGGTAACCTGTGGGAGGTAAACGAGTTTGAGCAATTAACATCTTGGTTAAAAATAGATTTACGTTTGCTCAAATATCACATAGGTTCCCAAATCATGCCAGAGCAACTTCTAAGTTGAATTAAATCATTTTTTCTATCTGAAATACAATTTGGATCATCAAACAGAGGTTACAAAAGTAGGGGCAGCGGGACTAATTAGGTGGCTTTCAAATAAGCTTTGTTGACAAGCCAAGTTGATTAATGACGATGATACTGATGGGTTGACAGAATGACAGGTGCTGTCTGATTCTAAGATGCATTTATGTGTATATATAAACTGCCATATGTATCAAGCTTTTGCTATTAAGCTTTTTGTTTGATTCAGCAAACACTAGTACTTACTAAACAATAGAAAAATACAGAGGGATTTTGTACAACTACATTAAACCACGCCTTCCGAATACTGTGGCAGAGTAACATTAGAAGCGCACATAATGTTACATTTACATTATTGCATGGAGCATGCCGAAATTGAGCGGAGACTTTACCCTCATATAGGATACATTTGGAATAGGTTGTCACCCTTGTAGGAAACTCTAGAATCACAGGGCATAATCTCAGAATAAAGGGTTGCACAGGTTAGACAGAGATCAGGAGGAATTTCTTCTCTCAGAGGGTAGTGAATCTGTGGATTTCTTTTTTACCACAGAGAGCTGTTGAGGCTGGGTCATTATGTTTAATCAAGGTTAACTACAAAACAATTTCTAATCTGTCAGGGGAATCAAGGGTTATGTAAAAAGACAGGAAAGTGGAGTTGAGGATGATCAGATAGCCATGATCTCATTGAATAGCAGAGCAGACTCAATGGGCTGAATGGTCTATTTCATCTCTTGTGATCTTACGGTTTTGTGGATGAGCGAGAGTATATAGCAATACAAAGTTCTTACAAAATGTTCCCTGGGCTCCAGCTGCATTCGTATTCGAGATTAAGCAGGTTTAGACCTCAAATGTGCAGCAAAACACGAAACCATGCAATCAGTTTACTGACATTGGCATGTAGAAAGGCTGTGTTTCTGCTGTGCTGCCTCTCTGATCGTGGGTTTTGCTGCTCAACACGTTTATCGTCAAAACTGTTATAAGCACTCCAGTCACCCAGAAAGCCCACCAGCTGGTGAGAGGGTTGACCAGGGAGACTGCATTAAGGTTAATGCTGGTGATCTTCCAGATGACCTCTAAATGGCCTGAGTGAGTAACGTCTTCGAAGGTAAACATGTCATTCACGAGGGAATGTGGTCATGTTGATGGTTTTTACTGCCTGCTCTTGCAGCTCATATCTAGCACTCTCCAAGCAATTGACTAATTTAATCCTCTGCTTCCCATGATAAGCTGCTATTGCATAAAAGGCAGTTGTCATTTTTTTGTTTTTTTGTGCTTTTTGCAACTGTAGACTGAAACAAGACATACGTATGTTAAAACTTAGGGATTTTCTAAGATTGAAAGCAAGGAATTTGATATCTTTTATGCACCTTGTTTGTGTAGTTGTGGATTCTAACGATGTGGAAATGAATTGCAGCCAAAGCATAATTTAGAAGTGAAGCTGATTGGTTTGTGAACTAGTGGTCAGTTATCAATTACAGAGGTCCTTTGCCTGCCAACACACATGGAGTTGGTTATCAGGCAGTGGCAAAACGTAGCCTGTGAATAAGACAAAGAGAAGCTCCATTAGAGGGAAAACCAGTAGCCAGAAGACATTCTGCCTCAGTTCTCTGCAGTCAGCCACTTTAAACCTGAGGAACGCTAGCTTATCTTTCATTCAGCAGATTCCGCAAGTTGTGATTTTGAATTGGACAAGTGAGAGACATTTCAAACATGACCCAGCCACCCTATGTCTCTTGCAAAGCAGTGGAAACAACACTTTTCAAGAAAAGATAATAAAATGTGAAGCTGGATGAACACAGCAGGCCCAGCAACATCTCAGGAGCACAAAAGCTGACGTTTCGGGTCTAGACCCTTCATCAGAGAGGGGGATGGGGAGAGGGAACTGGAATAAATAGGGAGAGAGGGGGAAGCGGACCGAAGATGGATAGAGGAGAAGATAGGTGGAGAGAGTATAGGTGGGGAGGTAGGGAGGGGATAGATCAGTCCAGGGAAGACGGACAGGTACCTGGTTTGCTTCAAGATATGGTTGAGCAGTTTCAAGTCTGAAGAGATTACAAGAGAGTTGCAGTGGGAGAGAGATTCCCTGAGGTTGGTCCGGAGGGTAACTTCTTCAGGTTAGGCATCCCTGGAAGCGGCTTTGCAGTGAGGTTAAAATTGTATCAGTGATAATGGGAACTGCAGATGCTGGAGAATCCAAGATAATAAAGTGTGAAGCTGGATGGACACAGCAGGCCAAGCAGCATCTCAGGAGCACAAAAGCTGATGTTTTGGGCCTAGACCCTTCATCAGAGAGGGGGATGGGGTGAGGGTTCTGGGATATCCACCTATCACCACCTATCTTCTTTTCTCTCCATCTTCGGTCCGCCTCCCCCTCTCTCCGTATTTATCCCAGAACCCTCACCCCATCCCCCTCTCTGTTGAAGGGTCTAGGCCTGAAACGTCAGCTTTCCTGCTCCTGAGATGCTGCTTGGCCTGCTGTGTTCATCCAGCTGCACACTTTGTTATCTTGGATTCTCCAGCATCTGCAGTTCCCATTATCACTTTTCAAGAAAAGACAGGTTCAGGAGAAACCTTCGAATCAGCAAGAACCAACCCAACAGATCTTGTGAACAAAGATTACGGAACTGTTTTACCAGTTTTCCAATTTTTTTTCCCTGTTTATATATTTTTTGGCATGTATGTGTAAAAGCTGTTTATCAGGGCTTTAGAGTTTTAACTTGCAGAGTTTACTTAATTAGGTTTAATCATTTACCGGCATGTAGAATCTAATGGCCAGTAATAAGTTATGATTCTTGTTCAGTACAGAAATTTGATCCATACTTCTATTATCCCAGGCCTAAAAATATGGTAGTTCGGGATATTGTTCATTTCTTTTAACAAGTTTAACTTTTGTAACAGTCCTGGGAACAGAGATACTTAATTTCTAGTGCCATACCCAATGATTCATAACAATTTGAATTCTCATTCAGTTATTGACTGTCTTCATGCTTGTTCTTGCTGTCATCATCTGAAATAAAAGCAAAACATGTTGGGACTTACTCAGCCAGCCCAGCAATGTCTGTTCAGGGAGATACAACACCTACATTTCTGATGAAATGTCTTCTTCTTTAACTGTATGAAGGTAGCCTGACCCACAGCGCCATTATCTCCACCACAGCCAGAGAAAAGAAACAAGTCCCAAATCTAGCCCTATCTGACAGGTTTCAAAGTCCATACTGTTGGCATCTGAATCAACCTCCCCACTTCCCCAGTTACATATCATATTTCCTGGGACAACATAGACTTCTGACAGCACGGACAACATGCATTTTGAAGCATTGGACAGTGATGGTATTGTTTGCAATTTATTTCCATCATTTGCCAAACCAGGAATCTCTCCAATCCTTGATAATAAAATGCGAGGCTGGATGAACACAGCAGGCCAAGCAGCATCTCAGGAGCACAAAAGCTGATGTTTCGGGCCTAGACCCTCTCTGATGAAGGGTCTAGGCCCGAAACGTCTAGGCCCAAAACGTCAGCTTTTGTGCTCCTGAGATGCTGCTTGGCCTGCTGTGTTCATCCAGCTTCACGCTTTATTATCTTGGAATTCTCCAGCATCTGCAGTTCCCATTATCTCTCCAATCCTTGCTGCCTGCCGTTTGAAGGATTTACAAGTTGATAGGCAACCTGTTTGTTTACATTACGAACACACCTTCCTTGGCCATCATCTCCTGGTGTTTGAGATAAAAAGATGTGGAGCTGGAGGAACATAGCAGGCCAGGCAGCATTAGAGGAGCAGGAAGAAGGGTCCAGACCTGAAGCGTCAACCTTCCTGCTCCTCTGATGCTGCCTGGACTGCGGTGTTCATCCAGCTCCACACTGCGTTATCTCAGACTCCACCATCAGCAGCTCCAATTATATCTGCTAATGTTTCCCTTGAACAGTCTTCTGGATCAGAGGTAGGGGCATTGCTCCACATGATTCCCGTAATGGAATCATAGACCTAAGATGTTGGCTCTATATCTCGCTGTCTCCACACAGTTAACTCCGCTGCTGAGTTTTTGTTTTCATCATTTTCTGTTTTTAATCACAAAAATAGATTATTAGCAACATAGAGTTGTGTATTCATAATGCTACTACATAAAGATGCAATATTTAATTAAATTGATTTGTTCATTAGTAGTATCAGAGGCATGGCAGGGGAAATGACCGTAAATCAGGCAGACTATTGTGAAAACCTAATATTTCAGTGGTTGCATTAAATGCTTGAAAAGGCATAGTTTGCATGTGGGAGTGTGAAGAGTTGACACTAATTTTATAGCTCCAAGTGAAAGCATAGGTATGAAGGGCGAAAACAGTTACTTCCATGATAATGAAATGTGAGGCTGGATGAACACAGCAGGCCCAGCAGCATCTCAGGAGCACAAAAGCTGACATTTCGGGCCTAGACCCTTCATCAGAGAGGGGGATGGGGTGAGGGAACTGGAATAAATAGGGAGAGAGGGGGAGGCGGACCGAAGATGGAGAGTAAAGAAGATAGGTGGAGAGGGTGTAGGTGGGGAGGTAGGGAGGGGATAGGTCAGTCCAGGGAAGACGGACAGGTCAAGGAGGTGGGATGAGGTTAGCAGGTAGGAAATGGAGGTGCGGGTTGAGGTGGGAGGAAGGGATGGGTGAGAGGAAGAACAGGTTAGGGAGGCAGAGACAGGCTGGGCTGGTTTTGGGATGCAATGGGGGGAGGGGACGAACTGGGCTGGTTTTGGGATGCGGTGGGGAAAGGGAGAAGCGTCTCCCGCATTTCCCGCAACACATCCCTCACACCCCGCCCCCTCCACAACCGCCCAAAGAGGATCCCCCTCGTTCTCACACACCACCCCACCAACCTCCGGATACAACGCATCATCCTCCGACACTTCCGCCATCTACAGTCCGACCCTACCACCCAAGACATCTTTCCATCCCCACCACTGTCTGCTTTCCGGAGAGACCACCGTGACTCCCTTGTTCGCTCCACACTACCCTCCAACCCCACCACACCCGGCACTTTCCCCTGCAACCGTAGGAAATGCGACACTTGCCCCCACACCTCCTCCCTCACCCCCATCCCAGGCCCCAAGATGACATTCCACATTAAGCAGAGGTTCACCTGCACACCTGCCAATGTGGTATACTGCATCTACTGTACCCGGTGTGGCTTCCTCTACATTGGGGAAACCAAGCGGAGGCTTGGGGACTGCTTTGCAGAACACCTCCGCTCGGTTCGCAATAAACAACTGCACCTCCCAGTCACAAACCATTTCCACTCCCCCTCCCATTCTTTAGATGACATGTCCATCATGGGCCTCCTGCAGTGCCACAATGATGCCACCCGAAGGTTGCAGGAACAGCAACTCATATTCCGCTTGGGAACCCTGCAAGCTAATGGTATCAATGTGGACTTCTCGAGCTTCAAAATCTCCCCTTCCCCCACCGCATCCCAAAACAAGCCCAGTTCGTCCCCTCCCTCCACTGCACCACACAACCAGCCTATCTCTTCCTCTCCACCCACTGCATTCCAAAACCAGTCCAACCTGTCTCTGCCTCCCTAACCTGTTCTTCCCCTCACCCATCCCTCCCTCCCACCTCAAGCCGCACCTCCATCTTCTACCTACTAACCTCATCCCACCTCCTTGACCTGTCCGTCTTCCCTGGACTGACCTATCCCCTCCCTACCTCCCCACCTATACTCTCCTCTCCACCTATCTTCTTTTCTCTCCATCTTCAATCCGCCTCCCCCTCTCTCCCTACTTGTTCCAGAACCCTCACCCCATCCCTCTCTCTGATGAAGGGTCTAGGCCCAAATCGTCAGCTTATGTGCTCCTGAGATGCTGCTTGGCCTGCTGTGTTCATCCAGCCTCACATTTCATTATCTTGGATTCTCCAGCATCTGCAGTTCCCATTATCACAGTTACTTCCATTCTGTGTTGTATTATCCTATTCTACCTGATTGACTTTGACTCCAGTCCTGCATAATGAACTTATAAACAAGGAACAAGAGTACGGTGTCTCGCCAATTAGTAAGATCCTGACCGAACTGATTTTGAACTGAACTCTACATTCCTGCATATCCCCTGATAATCCTTTACCCCCTTGGTCATCAAGAATCTACCTCCATCTGCCTTAAAAATATTCTGTATCCATTGGAAAGGAAGTCCTAAAACTCACAACTCTTACCTTTTTTACTTGTATCTTGGATTAGATTAGATTCCCTGCAGTGTGGAAACAGGCCCTTCAGCCCAACAAGTCCACGCCGACCCTTGGAGCTTCCCACCCAGACCCATCCCCCTATAACCCACGCGCCCCTGAACACTACGGGCAATTTAGCATGGCCGATCCACCTAGCCTGCACATCTGTTGGACTGTGGGAGGAAACCCATGCAGAATACGGGGAGAATATGCAAACTCCACACAGTCAGTCACCCGAGGCTGGAATCGATCCTGGGTCCCTGGTGCTGTGAGGATGCAGTGCTAACCACTGAGCCACCGTGCCGCCCTGGTATCAATCAATTTGTTATCAATCATTCTTGTAAGTGGCCCAAAAAGCCATTCAGGTGCTTAAAAGTAAAAGTATAGATTGTTGAGATGACCCAGTGCCTACTACGAACATCAAGAAATGGACAAGAATTGATGTTCACCACTAAGAGACTCAGGACCTGTGAATGAGTAATCTTACGGGCGAAATGGATTGGAAGTCTTTATTGTTGAGGCTTTGTTTCAACTTTGTTGTGCATGTTTGCAGATTTGAGCAAGTTTTTCTTGTTACTAATGACAGATCCTGAATCAATCTGAACCTGGCAGACAAATGCAGTTTATGGGACAGATGGGCAACATTAGATCATTTCTAGCAACCAGTCTGTCAAGCAGATCAGAGTGAAGGAGACACCAGGGTGTTGGATGTAACAAATGAACCTATGCAGAATTGATTCAGGTTAGGTGCTTGTTTGTATGCCTGGTCTCAGATGTATCATAAATTCTACAGAAACAGTGAAATCATTGCAAATGTTGAATGTCAAATGCTGGATTAGTCCTTTATAGGCTGCTGCACTACTTTCTTCACAGAAGTGTTAAACATGAATTATAATAAAATGCACCAATAATTCAGGCAACAAGAGGTTTAGAATTCATACAAACATATTGCGCTCAATCTGATAAATTTGTTTAATATTTACCCAATTAAGACAGATTATTTTGTGCAGTGGTTTGGCAGGATTTCATTGCTTATAGAGATAAAGATTATGAAGATGGATGCTGTAACGCATACTATTGGATTAAAGTTGTACTTGTCTATTCTGCAGTTTATTTCATTTCCTTAATCTGAGCATGTTTTAAATTGTACTATTGCTGCATTAATGTTAAGACAGATAAGCATTCGGTCGTGTGTATTTAATTCACAGTTCCAATACTTAAAATCATAGGTTTAAATCATATTCTAATTGCTGCTCTTTCAGTTAGAAGGAGGTTATTCAGAGATTCTGCCAGGAAGAACTTCTTCATGCAAAAGCTATGGGAAGTCCGGAATTCTCTTTCCAAAAAGGGGGATCAACTGAAAATACTACGATTGAGTTACAACTGATTGTTGCTAGACAGAAATATGAACAGATATGGAACTAAGGTTGTCCATTCTTTCTCCTGTCAGAAATGACTAATATAAGCACAATTTGGGCTCCCCACAACCTCACTTTTTTAAAAATTCTCAATACTGTCTGCCACACTAATGAACGTCCCTGGAAAATACAATTGAGGAACGTGTGCTCTCACCTCTGAGTCAAATTGGGCTTCCAATTCAAGCCCAACTCCAGAGATTTCATGACACGATTCAGCCCAACACTCCAGTTGATTTGCTGCGCTATCAGAGGTGCCGTAGAATCTCGACATTGTGGAAGCACGCCATTTGGCCCATCAAGTCCACACTGACCTGATGAAGAGCTTCCAACCCAGACCCACCCCATCCCTGTAACCTTGCATTGACCATGGCTAACCCACATAGCCTGGACACTGTGGGAAAATTGGCATGGCCAATTAACCTAACCTACATATCTTTGGACAGGGGTAGGAAATCGGAGCACCCAGAGGGAGCTCCATATAGACAATTCTCTAATGAGGCAGCAGTACTAACCACTGAGCTACCACCGTTTCCCTGTCTTTCAAACGAGCAGAAGATCTGTTTGCCTTCTCAAATGGTCATAAATGGGGATTATATAGTTCAGAAGTACAGTACTGGGAATCCTGAGGCTTAGGCCATTTTGTTAAGAAAATTCTTCACTACGATTTTGGCCTCATCAACAAGGCCAGCATTGATCACAGTCCTTTCTTTTTTCTCACTTTCATTTGATGCCCATCCCTTATTTCTGGTGGTGAGTTGCCTTCTGAAAGTGTAGCAGTCTATTGTTTGATTGGCACCACATCCACAAACATCCACTCCCTCAACCACCTCAGTAACACTATTATGCTCCATCTAATAAGAGAAATTGCAGAAATTTCTTCAGCACACACAATCACATCTATATGTAAGGCCAGAGCAGGAATATGCGAACCCACTCGCTACAAGTTCCCCTCCAAGTCACACACCATTCTCCACTGTTTTGATCCTTTACTAATACCTCTGTGGGTGTCCTCGCATTCCATGACGGCAGCAGCTCAAGAACGCAACTCATCAACAGTCTCTCAAGGACAATTAGGAATGGACAACAATGTCCACATCCCATGAACAAATAATTTATAAAAGCAGCCATCTTAACCTGGTCTGATTTCCAAGCAATTTCAGTCTCAAAGTTATGTTGTTGTGTCTTAACTGTCCTCTGAAGGTGTGTTAGCAAGCCAGTTAGCTGTACCGACCTGATACATGTATCAGGTGCCCTGTAGCACTTCAAAATGTTGCTACACTGACACCCTCTTTATTTGGAATAGACAACTAATATTGATTGCGTCAATATCCCTAACATTTGATGAAAGCACAAAATAAGATGCCTTATGACTATTCAAAGTTAAAGGGACTTCTCCTCAGTGTCCTGCCTGGTACCTATCTCTGAATCGACACATAAAACTAACAATCTAATCATACTTCACTGCAGCAGTGGGAGCTTTCTATGTATATATTGGCTTCCCATATTACAACATTCCAACAAATCCTCAGGAAAGCAGCATATACCTTATGAAGAATAGTTGGACAGGCTGTCTGTTTATCCATTGCAGTTTAGAAAAAGGAACGATTATCCTTTTGAAACGTGGAACATCTGAGAAAATTGATATAGGGAATATGGAAAGAATGCTTCCCCTTGTGGGACAGACTAGAACCAGGAGACCTCAATTAAAGTATCACATTTAAGATGGAGGTGAGGAGAATCTTTTGTTCTCTCTGGGGGTCATAATTCTTTGGAACTCTCTGTCTCAGATAGCATTCATGTCTGGGTCACTGAATATCCTTATGAAAGTTAAATAGGTTTTTAAATAATCAAGGGGTCAAAGGTTATTGGGGAAAGTCAAGAATGCGAGTTGAAGTTCACAATCAGATTAGCCATGATCTTATTGAATGACAGAGCTGCCTTGGAGGGGCCAAATTCCCGTTCTTAAACTATATGTTCATATGTATAAATGTATGTTATTATTATAGAACTGGCATTGATATCCTAAGATCAGTTTTGAGCTACCTAAATATAAGTCTTTCAATTCCTTGCTTTGTAAAAACCTTGGCACTACTTTTCTCTGGCCCAGTCTCATTCATGACTATCTGCTCCTCCAATTATTTTAGCTTTGATGCCATCCGATAGTAAGTGGCCCCTTAGCCAAGTCAATTTTAAATAAGAATCAAAGACTTTCAAAGGCCAAAGCTTCACTGAACACTAGCCAGGTTGGAGAAAATAGATGGAAATCAGTGCATTCACTTGTCATGTTCCCAAGATTGTGTGATGATGCTTTAAGTGTGAAACTAGGAGCGTGCAATTCAAGGGAAATGATCTCCCTTAGCAATTCTCTAGCAGATGCTCCATTGAACAAACTGGAAGCATATGGAACTGTTATTATTGCTGGATGATAAAGGATAAGGTCCACCTATAGTTCACCATCTACTATCCTAGCAGCAGCATGAGAATGGAATTGGAATTGCTGACTAATTAACACAATCAATCTTGATGAATTAGTGTTCAACAGACCAAGGCTTGGTGTGAGGAAACTCTCCAGAGATGGGGAGCCTTGCGAAAGCTGAATCCAATATCATCTGTTCCTCCCAAATGCACAGTATTTGGCATATATGATAAAACAAAGCGTTCATGTCCTGTGTGACAAAATGCTGCTTTCTGAAGAAGATGT
The DNA here is from genome assembly GCF_030684315.1 of Stegostoma tigrinum. Classification (NCBI taxonomy): domain Eukaryota; kingdom Metazoa; phylum Chordata; class Chondrichthyes; order Orectolobiformes; family Stegostomatidae; genus Stegostoma; species Stegostoma tigrinum. The sequence goes on along the minus strand of NC_081361.1, from coordinate 93,835,860 downwards.
AGTTGATTTACATTTGAATGAAAAAAATGCTAAATGCTTCCACTATCTTAACATTAAAACAAAGAAAATAAGAGCAGGAGTAGGCCATTTGGCCCTTTTTGTCTGCTCTGCCCTTCAACATGGCAATGGCTAATTATGCGACTCAATCCCATGTTCCCACTTCCTCCCCAATTCTTTAACCCTCAGAACAAATCCTAACTCCTTCTTGGAAACACTCAAGAATTCCGCAAGCTCACTATTCTCTGAATGAGGACATTTCTCCTCATCTCAAATTTAAGTGACCTACCCCCATCCTTAGACAGTGACACTTGGTTCTAGACTCCCGACTTATCAAGAACATCCTTCCTGCGTTTACCCAGCCCCACTTTCATACTACATTTTCCTCTCTTTATGAATCCCTTTATCCTCCTTTGCTGAAATCTAAATTGCTCCCAATATTGCTCCTTTTTGGACAATTTCTATGTTCATTCCTCAAACCAAGTACCATTTCTAATTTCTCTTGTTAGGTGTAGACAGGCCACCTTTCCCATTCCATTTTTGTGTCAGACAGGAATGAACAACTGTTGCAGTTCCTCTATGCACTCTTTTAATGTTTGATCAATACTTTCCACTGTCATTTTTCCAGTGTTCCCATCTGCCACCTGCAGGAAAACAGGGTAATGAAGAATCATGCCAATGGGCAATTTGGCATCAGTGGGAATTTGGTGTAGTGGTTGGAAGAGATGTCATCTTTCTGCTCATCCTGTAGATGGGAGTGTTCTGCCTTTGTATCCAAGCTCGTACAGTGGCTATTACTTTAGCTCTGTAAACTAAGGCCTAATGGACCAATTAAGTAAATAAAACAGATGTGTCAGAGATGGTGATGTGCTCTGATGGCAAGCTGTGTGTATCTGTGGACTGCACTGCAGATCTGGCCAACTATATCTGCATAATGTGCCCTGCAACTTGCCTAACTTTGGCTTAGAGTCCGAGTTGGAGACATCAACGGGCAGGTAGGATACCTTGACACTATGTTCCAGGAAGTACCCTCGAGATCTGAGGAAGGGTCACTGGATGCAAAACGTTAACTCTGTCTCTTTTCTTCATGGATGCTGCCAGACCTGCTGAGCTTTTCCAGCAGCTTCTGCTTTTATTCCGATTCGTGGAGCCCTGGCAACAGAGAGAGAGAGAGAGAGAGAGCTGTGACAGCCTCAAATTAAACATGTCTGGTGAGCCATTCTGGTCAATAAAAGCATAGGTTCAGCCAATTTGACAACTGGCATGAATTCCTACTTAGCATCAGAGGAGCAGGAAAGTTTGATGTTTCGGGTCGAGGCCCTTCTTCATAAATTCTGAAGAAGGGCCTCGACCTGAAATGTCAAACTTTCCTGCTCCTCTGATGCTGCTTGGCTTGCTGTGTTCATCCAGTTTCACACCGTGTTATCTCAGATTCTTCAGCATCGGCAGTTCCTACTATCTCTGAATTCCTATTTGATTGCCATATTTAGGCTTTTGTTTTGACGACTTTGTTCTTTTGACAATGTCTTAATGTTGATTTGGACAAAACTGAGGGGTACAAGATATTTGAAAGCATTCTTAGTGTCTGTCTGACCATGAACTTTGTTAAATCAGAGTAAAAGCAGAATTACCTTTTCAAAAAATATTTCTGAAATATATTTATTTCAGCAGACTAAGGGTTATTCTCTGCTGCATTGGTAAGGTAAAGTGAATATACTGGGTGAATAAGTTAGCGTGGGCAGTGTATGTGGGTATGAAGGGCGCCGGGGGTTCATTGTCTTTCAAAATGCTCCTGACCCCAGACTGACACCTCACAGGATCTGTAACCCATGAGTCAAGGGGAAGTTGGCCTCACCCCATGAAAATTGTAGGGGGCTCTCAGATGCTCTCCATTGCAGTAGAGTTAGCTCAGTTGTGACTAAAGGATACAAGCTTGCTACCTGTAGTTTATCCTGCACCAGTGAATCTAGTGGTCATGAGGAGTGGGTTGGGAATTTGTTTTATTTATTCATTGGATGTGGGTACTACCAGCTGGACCAACAATTATTGCCCAGTCCCAGCTGCCCTTGAGAAAGTGGCAGTGGACTGCCTTCTCGAACTGTTTGCTGCGGGGACACCCACATCCCAGTGTCGGAACAGTGATATATTTCCAAGTCAGGATGGGTTTTTTAAAATTTATTTGTGACATGTGGGCGTCATTGGCTGGCCAGCATTCCTTCCCCATCCCTAGTTGCCCTTGAAAAGGAGGTGACGAGCTGCCTTTTAGAACTGCTGCAGTCCTCCTGCTATGAGTTGACCCACAATGCTATTAGGGAGGAAATTCCAGGATTTTTACCCAGCAACAGTGAAGGAACAGCGATATATTTCCAGTTCAGGATGGTGAGTGGCTTGGAGGGGAACTTGCAGGGGGCTGGCTTTCCCATATATCTGCTGCCCTTGTCCTTCTGGATGGAAGTGGTCATGGGTTTGGAAGGTGCTGCCTGAGGATCTTTGGTGAATGACTTGGACAGTAACTTGCCGATGGCGGTTTTCCCAGGTATCTGCTGCCGTTGTCCTTCAAGACAGTAATGCTCATGAATAGGAAGACACTTTCTAAATATCATTGGTGAATTTCTGCATTGCATCTTGCTGAGGACACACTGCTGCTACTGACTGTCAGTGGTAGAGGGAGTGGGTGCTTGTGGATGCGGGGTCAATCATGTGACTGCTTTCTCTTAGGTGGCATCAAGCTTCTTGAGTGTTGTTGGAATTGTCCAGGCAAGTGGGGAGTATTCCATCACACTCCTGACTTGTGCCTTGTAGATGGTAGACAGGTTTTGAGGAGTCAGGAGGTGAGTTACTCACCACAGTATTCCAAGCCTCTGACCCACTCTTGTTGCCTATGTGTTTCAAAGGGCTTTAGATCTGTCCTAGCAGTGATATCCTATGATTCTAATGGTCAGTGCACGTTCCCGGACATTCTCAACTCAGGAGTCTTCAGTAGCTGCCATTGTAAGATATATTTCCCTTCCTGAGAAGCAGAATCATTCTCTGACATCACAATCAACCAATCTCGTCTCCAAACCTTCCCACCTCAGCATCATACAACCTATTGCTAGCACCCACCTAGCTGTGAATCAGTTACTTTAACTCACCTTCGTGAGTCAATAGGTCATGGTTCAATGACCAGCTCGAAAGAATTGAGCACAAAAGTCAGGCAGATGCTTGAAAGGGAATACTATGCTGCTGGATGTGTCAGCTTTTTGAGTAGGACAAATTGGGGCTTCATCTGACCTCTCAGGTAGACACGAGAGGCCCTTTGCAATATTTCACTGTGAAGCAGCGGAGCTCACCTCAGTGACTTATGGGTAGAAGGATGTTGCCACCATCACATTCCATGAGCGAAGGGGAAGTTGGCCTGCATGAAAATTGTAGAGCGTTCTAAGATGCCGTCCATTGCAGTGCAGTTAACTCAGTTGTGACTAAAGGGTACAAGCTGGCTACCCGTAGTTTATCCTGCAGCGATGAATCCAGTGATCATTAGGAATGGGTTGGGAATTTTTCTTTTGCTCATTCATCAGATGTTTATATCCTGGGTCTAATGGCTTGCTTAGTTGACAATATTAGGGGAATAAACACAAATGACACTCAACCAAGAAGAAGATCATCTTGTCTTAACGAGATGCAGTTTATTACAAGATAGTAATTAGAATCCCTGCAATGTTGAAGCATGCCATTCAGCCCACTGGATCCACATTAGCCCTCCAAAGGACATCTGACCCAGACCCAACCCCAACTACTCTATCCATTTCCTATGATTAATGCACCTAACCTGCTCACTATGGACAATTTAGCATGGCCAATCCACCTAGCCTGCACGTCTTTGGACTGTGGGAGGAAACCCCGTAGGAAACCCACGCAGACACAGGGAGAATGTGCAAACTCCACAGAGACAGTCGCCCGAGGTTGGTACCGAATCCTGGGTTCAAGTTCCACATCTTCCAGGAGTATGCTACAATGCGCATCAGAACAGGTTAATTAAAAATATCTGCGAAGAAAATTGGGAGATACATATGACACATCTATCCCTTTTGAGATTAAGAGCTATTCTCCTGATTTCTCTGCCCGAGACTGGATGATTTAATCAGGTTGGCTGAAGGTGAAGGGTCCAGGCCCGAAACGTCAGCTTTTGTGCTCCTAAGATGTTGCTTGGCCTGCTGTGTTTGTCCAGCTCCACACTTTGTTATCTAGGCTGAAGGTGAGAGCAGTTTCCAATATTAACCCTTTCTGACCTATTATGTGATACAAAGTGACAAGTTCAATGTTCATTTTTCTGCCAATACCTCCATAACAGACTATCTGGTCTTCGCTGTTTGAAGATTAATTTTGAGCTGAACATAATGTTTCCTGATGAGGTCCCCTGGTCTGTGTATTCAGCCCCATTGATATATTTTATGGCACTGAAGAGCAGCCTAGTGCAATAAAACAGACAGCGAGTGATTTGACTCCCTAACAGCCGTGAAATATACTGCGTTCACTCAAAATATCACACAAGCACCAATGAGAATACCTCGACAGGGTTCCCACAAAAACAAACACCTCCCTGTGACTCTTTAACATCCGTTTAAATGGCAAATCATTCAATTAGTCACAGACAATATAAAGGGATTGGGTCTGATCACAACAGCTTGGACTTTGTCACTACACTGCCCTCAGCTGTTCGCTGTAGAGTTTGCAAACAGAAATCACTGTCTCTCCTTAGCAATGCAACTTCAAGGAACATGTAAGAAAGTTAATGGAAATCGTGTAGGCACTCCACTGGGTAAATACTTTCACCTTGGCTATAAGTTAGTGACTAGCAAAACTGGTTTAAGATAATTAGCAAGACTGGAAGGGAGATAATTTCTTTTTTGGGACAGCAAGTTCACAGAAGTGCAGAATTGTTACAGTAAAGTAGGAGGCCATTCAGCCCATTATGCTTGCACCGATTCTACTGCCTAGTGCCAATCGCCTGCTTAACCATGATATCCCTGAATACAATTTCTGCCTTTATTGGTCAGTTCATTGAAGAGAGGAGTTGGGAGGTTATGTTGTGACTGAAAGGACATTGGTTAGGCCACTTTTAGAATAATGCATTCAGCTCTGGTCTCGCTGCTGTAGGAAAAAGTCAGAAGTCACAGAACACCAGGTTATAGTCTGACAGATTTATTTGAAATCGCAAGCTTCTGGAGTATGTTCTTTTGTCAGACAAAAGACCGGTGTTCTGAAAGCTTGGACCTGTTGGACGATAACCTGGTGTTGTGTGACTTTGGACTCTTGCCCAGTCCAACACCAACACCTTGATATCATGCTACGGGAAAGATGTTGTGAAACTTGAAAGGGTTCAGAAAAGATTTACAAGGATGTTGCCCGAGTTGTAGGGATTGAGCTTTAGTCAGAGGCTGAATAGGCTGGAGGTATTTTTCCTGGAGCATTAGAGGCTGAGGGGTGACCTTCCAGATGTTTGTAAAATCATGAAAGACATGGATAGGGTGAATAACCATGGTCTTTTCCTGAGGGTAGGGGAGCCCAGAATTAGAGGGTGTCAGTTTAAGATGAGAGAGGAAAGAATTAAAAGGGACCTAAGAGGGAACCTTTTCACTCAGAGGGTGATGTGTGTATGGAATGAGTTGCCAGAGGAAGTGGTGGAGCCTGGTACAATTACAACATTTAAAAGACATTTAGACAGGTATATGACAAGGAAGGATTAGAGGGATAAGGGCCAAAGGGTGGCAGATTAATTTAGGATACCTGGTCAGCATGGACCAGTTGGATTGAAGGGCTGTTTCCATGCTGTACAGCTCTATGGCTCTATAAATTGAATGTGAGCACAGGGGAGGCAATGGCCGAGTGGTATTATCGCTGAACTATTACTCTAGAGACTCATATAATGTTCCAGGGACCTGGGCTCAAAACCTGTAATAGCAGATGGTAGAATTTGAATCCAATAAAACATCTGGAATTAAGAATCTAATGATAACTATGAGTCCATTGTCAATTGTTGGGAAAAACCCATCTGGTTCACTAATGTCCTTTAGGGAAGGAAGTCGCCATCCTTACCTGGTCTGGCCTACATGTGACTCCAGACTCACAGCAAAGTGGCTGACTCTGAGCTGTCCTTCGGGCAATTAAGGACAGGCAATAAATGCTGCATGTCCAGAGATGCCCTCATCCTGTGAATAAATAAAATAAAATTAAACCTACCTCCACTATGTTTCCATGCCTTAACCATTAACCAGGGTAGTTTTTTTTCTCTCACATCACCCTCACTTTCTGTGCATGTCATTTTAAATCCACATCTTCCCATTTTTTTTACAAGCAGGAACAACTTCTCCCTATCTACTCTTTCCAGCCTGCTCAGGATTTTGAAAACCTCTATCAGATCTTCTCTCAGCCATCTCTCCAGGGAGAACAGTCACTTCTTCAAACTGTCCTGACGGCTGAAATTTCTCATTCCAAAAACACCTCACTGCCCTCTCCAAAGTCTTTCAATCTTTCCCATAACATGGTGCCCAGAAATGCACACACTACACCGGCTGAAGTCTAGCAAATGCCTTGTACCAGGTCACCATCACCTCCATGTTCTTGTACTCTATGCCCTTATAATAAAGGCAAGAACACTGTATTGATTAACGGACCTCTCCACATATCCTGGCACCTTCAATGACCTATGCCCACATACAAAGATTTTGTGACTGAGAAGAACTTGTAACTGTGGATAATTACAGATGGTCAATAAATGCAGTTCTAGCCAGTGATACCCAAGTCACATGAAGGAACAAGACAAAATGTTCCAAGGCACGCTCCATCCTGTCTCAGACCCATGTTGCTGTTCTTTAGTGCAGCTGATCAAAAGAACTCCTTCCCTTCCAGCATTGTGGGTGTGACCTCACCACAGGGACTGCAAATTTTTAAGAATATCAACTCATTCCCAACTTCTCAAGACCAATGGCTAAGCTAATGCCTGCATGCAATGAAAGAATTAAATCAAAGAACAAAAAGAACCAAAGAGAAGGACAGCACAGGAACAGGCCCTTCAGCCCTCCAAGCCTGAGCCGATCATCATGCCCCGACTAAACTAAGAAACAATCCTTCTGCCCTTATTCAGTCTGTATCCCTCTATTCCGTCCCTATTCATGTAACCATCCAGAAGCCTCTTAACTGTCACCAAGGTACCTGTTTCCACTACCTCTTCTGGCAGTGTATTCCAGGCTCCGACAATTCTCTGCATGAAATTCTTTTCTCACACATGTCCCTTAAACGTTTGGCCTCTCACCTTGAAATTGTGCCCCCTTGTAATTCAAACTTCAACTTTGGGCAAAAAAACCTCTGACTATCCACTGTATCTATGATTCTCATAATTTTGTCGACTTCTATCAGGTCTCCTCTCAGCCACTGAACTGGCTTCACAAAAGCAGATTACTTTTTAAATTCAACACTCATCAATTTACCTTTAATGGAGTATCATTGAATCCTAGAGTGTGGAAGGAGGCCATTCAGCTCACACTGACCCTGTGAAGAGCACTCCACCTGGGCCTACCCCAGCCCTGCATTTCCCATGGCTAACCTACCTAAGCCTGCATATCCCCAGACACATAAGGGCAATTTAGCATGGCCAATCCAGGTAAACTGCCCATCTTTGGACTGTGGGAGGAAACCAGAGCACCCAGAGGAAACCCATACAGACACTGGGAGATTGTGCAAACTCCACACAGACAGCCTTGCAAAGCTGGAGTTGAATCTGGGTCCCTGTGCTGCCCCACAATGCTTTAATTCCAGGCATCTTGCTGGTATTTTCTTTACATATTAACCTGCACCCGGCATTATTTCTAAGTGTGCGACCTGAAATAAACTCTAAGAACACTGCCTTCCCAAGTGCGGGATGTGTCTTATTAGATTCTTTGTCACTCATTTATTCCAACAGGCACATTGCTATCAGGTTTGGAGTATGGTGCGTGGTCCTTTATCTTAGTGCCATTGCTGGAACCCTGCTGTGAACAAATTTCCCAGTTATGTTCCCTTATATTCAACAGCAACCAGACTTCAAACAACGTGTTGCTCGCTGTGAAATTCCTTGATGTACGCTCAGATTGTGAATAGCTCTGCAGAAAAGCAACTTCTTTCTTCTTCACCCGTGAAGAAAATACAAAATTATTTAAAAGCCTAGTTGATGAAATATCCCAGTATTTAAGGTCAAACCTCATGGGTATCATCATGCTGTATCAACCAATATGTACGAAAGAACGTACTTCAGTAGGTGTATTCCGAAAAGAAGGAGGGAAATGGATGCCATAAATTTATGCAATAGGAGCTGGGTGGGCCATGCGGTCATAGAGCCGTACAGGACTGAAACAGACTCTTCAGTCCAACTTGTCCATGCAAACCAGAGATCCTAAATTGATCCAGTCATAGATACACAGAGTCGTACAGCACAGGATCAGACCCTTTGGTTCCACTAGTCCAATCCAACCATAATCCCAAACTAAACTAATCCCAACTGCCTGCGTTTGACCCATGTCCCTCCAAACATTTCCTCTTCATGAACCTATCTAAATGTTGTAACTGTACTTGCATCCATCACGTCCTCTGGAAGTTTGTTCTATATTTCTATCCCATACTTTGTTCTATGTTCCATTGGTGGGATAGTGTAAGGGATAGGCTTAGATTAGTTCACAGGCCAGTGCAACATCGAGGGCCAAAGGGCCTGTTCTGCGCTGTATTGGTCTATGTTCTCTGTTCCATACTTGAACCACTCTCTGTGTACAAAAAAATTGCCCCTCATTTCTGTTTTAAATTGGTCTCCTCTCACCTTAATAAATATGACCACTAGTCCTTTGAACCTGTGATCAGAGATAATGGGAACTGCAGATGCTGGAGAATCCGAGATAACAAAGTGTGAAGCTGGATGAACACAGCAGGCTAAGGAGGATCCCTCTGCCTTTCAGCAGTGACCTGCCTGTGTTTCAAATTCCACTTTTCCATCTCCCCTCTACAGACCCCAACTGTCCTGCTTCATGAGAATCTACCTACCTCTTTCTTAATAATATTCAATGACCCAAAAATTGCCTTTTGAGGCACAGAGTCCCAAAGTCACACAGCCCTCAGAGAGAAAAATAGATTCTCTTCAATTTTGTCCTGATTTTAAACAGTGCTCCCTGAAGTTCAGGAAGAGAGGAATCAAAGACCCTCCACCCTAACAGGTGTAGGCCAATCAGCATTTTAATCTGCTCCAGTACTCATGTAGAACATAGATGATCAATAAATTACCGCTGTCTATTCAGCTGAGAACTTTATCCTTCAACATTCATACCTGACAACACCAAATTGATTTCGATTTTGAAACGCCAACGGAACAATGTACCTGCTGTCTTTTGAGGGAAAGAGTATTCTGAACCTTTGTATGAAAGTGCAGGATATCACTAAACTGGAGACGGCTCAGAAGACATTTACCAGGATGTCGCCAGGAATGGAGGGCATGAGTTCTAAGGAGAGGCTGGTTAGGCTGGGACTATTTTGCATCAGAGGTTGACCTTGCAGAGGTTTATAAAGTCATGAGGGGAATACATCAGATGAATGGCAGGTGTCCTTTCCCCAGGATGGGGGATTACAGGAAAAAGGAACATATTTTTAAGGTGAGAGGGGAGAGATATACAAAGAAATGAAGGGCAACATGTTTACAGAATGATTTATGTGTGGAATGAACTTTCTGAGGAAGGGGTGGATGTAGGTATAGTTACAACATTTAAAATACATTTAGATAAGTACATGAATAAGAAATATTTGGAGGGATAAGGACCAAATGCAAGCAGGTGGGACTAGATTTGTTTGGGACTACAGTCGGCATGGACTGGTTCATCCAAAGGTCTGCTTCCATACTGTATGACTCTATGACTCTATTTCGATTCTAAATGGCCCTGGCTCTCTTCCACTTACTTTCAATTCATCCACCAAATGAAATAGTTTCTCTGTACCCAGTATTCCAAAGGCTCAGTTTAAAGCTTTGAGAACGAGTTAAAATTTCACCCCAATGACCACTGGACTTTAAATTCAATGAACAAATCTGGAGTTTAATAAAATGCTAGTTCCAGTCATGAGGGAGCTATGTAACCTGGGTCACTCATGTCTTTTAGAGAAGGAACTCTGCTGTGTTTCCATGATCTGGCCTACGTGCGATTCCAGGCCCATAGCAATGTAGTTGATTCCGAACTGCCCTGTAAAATGACTGAGCAAGCTGCTCAGTTCCAGGGCAATTCAGGAAGGGCAACAAATGTCAGCCTTGCCAGTGAAGTCCACAACCCACATGAAATACAATTCAATATTACAACAGATGATCAAAAGCATGGATTGAAATGTGTGTTTTGAGGAGCATTTTAAAGATGGAGAGAGTATGAAGGAGGAAATTCCCAAGGTTAGGGACTGCAGGTTTGATGCTGAACAAGACCATGACAATCAGGAATGAGCATGAGGCCAGAACTAGAGAAGGGCAGAGATGTCAATCTGTTTTTGGACTTGGAGAAGTTTGAGGAGTCCTCGTTACACTACAAATATCTTGATTAAGTTCCTCCTCAATCTTCTGTACTCAAAGGAATATTAAGCAAGTTAGAGATAGCGGGAACTGCAGATGCTGTAGAATCTGAGATCACAAGGTGTAGAGCTGGATGAACACAACAGGCCAAGCAGCATCAGAAGAGCAGGAGTGAGTTAAGTGAGTTAAGCTTGCACAGTTACACCAGCCTGATTCGTGCCGATGTAAGTGTGTCACCAAGATGTACAAATTTCCCTCGAATGAAAGGAGGTAAGGTTTAAGGCAACTCACTCAGGCAGTGTGACCAAGGTGGAAGGAGAACCCAGTCAATAGGCAATAGGTGACAATAGACAATAGGTGCTAGAGTAGGCCATTCAGGAGGAGCTCCAGCAGGAATGGGTACCATGTCCAAGCTGATCATTTAACACTCTTATGTCATGACCATTGAACAACACCCTGTCCAGAGCAAGGGGAGGCAGCCATTTCATCCACTAAAAGTTCAAGAGGACAGGAATGTGTAAGTTCTTCAAATATTGGCAAAGTCAAACACATAGGGTGAAATCTAACAGAGGTCTGATTGACATTAGCTATGGCAGGTTTTGTGGCAGAATCTGATGAGGAATTTTGCAAGGCAGCTATTGATATTAGGAGCGCTTTGCTGCATCTTTCTTGCAGTGAGATGAGTTTCTTCCCAGGCACCGATGAGTTGTCAGTTTAGATGGATTATCGCTTGTGAAATACTATATTAATGGCATGATATATCCCACTAATATACATACACCCTTCACCTATGGAAATTGGCATCTGACAGTTGCCATGGCACTCATCCGAACTGCATGCAGACTGCTTCAGAAGCTCAGAATTACATTGGAAAGGCCACAGACAACCATCACAAAGGACTTGCTGTCACATACAAAGCAAATCAGCTCAAGGCCTGAACCAGGCTGTATCTCAAAGCTACTCACTCACGTATCACTGACCTGGATGCTCACAGAATCCATGCTATGCTGTGTCAAGTCAGGTAGCATGAGGTCAGCCTAGGCAGCATCAGAGGAGCAAGAAAGCTGATGTTTCGGATCTGGACCCATCCAGCTCCATATCTTGTTGTCTCAGACTCCAGCATTGGCAGTTCCTACTATCTCTGAGGCCAGTCCAACCAGCCTACAGTTTCCTGTCTTCCACATCACTCCTTTCTTAAGTAGGCTGTTACATTAACAACTTTCCAGTCCTCTGGGACCCTTCCTCACTCCAATGATTCCTGAAAGATCACCACTAATGCACCTACAATTTCCTTCGCTATCTCCTTCAGGACTCTGGGGTCTAGTCCAGCTGGTCCGAGCGATTTATCCACCTTCAGACTTTTCAGCTCCCTCAACACTGTCTCCTGAATAATGGTCACTACACTAACCTCTGCCCCCTGACTCTCTTGACCTGCTGGGATTTTGCTGATGTCTTCCACTGTGAAGACTGATGCAAAGTACCTATTCAGTATCTCTGTCATAACTACGTTCCCCATTACTTCTTCTTCGTCCTCATTTTCCAGTGGTCCAATGGCCATTCTTGCCTTTCTCTTGTCTTTTAGATATCCTAAAAAAAACTCTCGCAACCTACTTTTATATTATGAGCTAACTTACCCTCACATTTCATCCTCTCCCTACCTTTTGCATTTTGAGTTATTGTCCGCTGAATCTTAAAGGCTTCACACTAAATGTCACCACATTATACGCTTTTACTTTTGGTTTTATGTTGTCCTTGATATTCCTTGTCAACCACGGTCGCCTTGTCATCCATTTAGTATGTTTCATCTTCTTTGGGAGGAATCTCTGCTCTGCCTCTTGAATTATTCCCAGAAACGTCTGCCACTGCTGCTCCACCATTTTCCCTGCTAGATTCCCATTCCAATCAACTCTGGCCAGCTCCTCCCTCATGTCTTTGCAGTTCCCTTTATTCAATTGTAATACCGTTACATCTGATTCCAGCTTCTCCCTCTGAAACTGCAGGGTCAATTCTATCGTATTATGTTCACTGCCCCCGAAGGGTTCCTTCACCTTAAGCTTCCATATCAAGTTATTACACATCACCAAACCCAGAACCGCCTGTTCCCTAGTGAGCTCTGCAGCAAGATGCCGCCCAAAAAAATCAGCTCATAACCTTTCCACAAATTTCTTTCGTTGGTATCTGTGACCAGCCTAATTTTCCCAGATTACCTGTGTATTGATTATGCCTTTCTTTCATACCTTTTCTATTTCCCGGTTTATTTGCTTTCCCACATCCTGACTACTGCTAGGAGGCCTGTGCAAAACTCCCATCAGGGTCTTTTAGCCTTTGTGTTTTCGCAATCCTACCCATTCAGATTCTATGCCTTCCCACTCTATATCACTTTTTTCTATCGATTTAATCTCACTTTTTTTCCTAACAAGGTAACTCCATTCCCTCTACCCATCTGCCTGTCCTTTTGATATTCTTAAATATTTAGTTGCCAGCCCTGTGTGATATCTACAGCGCTGTATCTACCAACTTCAGTTTCCATTACCATCTCATTCACCTTGTTTCATACACTGCGTGTGTTTAAGTACAACACCCTCAGTCCTGTATTGGCTGTCCCCTTCTCATCACTGTCTCCTTAACTGCAGTGACTGAAGTTAGATTCCTGATCTTTTCCATGCTCTCAGCCTTATTACTTGTTCTGGAAATTTTAAATAACCTCTGCTGTGCCCACCACCCTTTAACTATTTCCATAATTTTCAGTGCAACTGAATCCATCATGTCCCCACCCAACTATTTAGTTTAAAACCCCATCCACAGGCCTAGTTATGCAACTTATCAGAACTCTGATTCAGGTGGACCGCCCTCCCCCCCTCCCCCCCCCCCACCCTCCATTAGAACATCTCCCTCCCTCCCCAGTACTGGTGCTAATGTCCCATGAATTCAAACCAATTTCTCCCGCATCAATCTTTGAGTCATACATTTACCTCTTTGGCCTTGCCAATCCTGTTCTAATTTGCTTGTGGCTCAGGTGGTAATCTGGAGATTATTCCCTTTTTGGTTCTGCTTTTTAAGTTTGTCCCCTAGCTGTTCATGCTGGTTCAGCAGAACTTCTTTCCTCTTTCCACCTACATCATTTGTACCTACCAAGGCCCACGACCTTTCCCCTCCCACTCTGTAGCCCAGATTCCTCTATCCTGAGCGTGAGGACAGGCCAATAACACAGTCGTCACAACTTTTGATCCTGGCCACAGAGGACAGTGTCTACTCCCCTGTCTATGGTCATTTTGTGGAACATGTAATGGTCATTGGTCATCATGGTAACATTTGGTTTGTATCGAGGGATCGAACTGAAGGCTTTGTTGATTAATGTTCATCTATAGTGGCTGTCTGTAAAAGCTTATTTTCAGAATTGTCCAACTGATTGCCTGTTTCTGATGTTCCCCTGTTGGATAATGGTGAGGTGCAACTGACCAGGGAGTATTGGAGACAACAGAACGGTAACTTAGAGAGGCTGTTTAGATGGGATGTAGACAGATAAAGTGTTAGATTTCCTGGTTAATGGCATCTAGGGTGAGAGAATAGAATGTCAGCCATTGAAGCTGAGTGCCATGGTCAGTGTGGCTTTGTGGCTGATGTGTCTTGGCATTGATGGTGAGGGTCAATGCAAGATTGCCAACACTTGCCTGGGTACGCCAGACTTTGTCCGACAGGCATCACTGAGTAGCAAGTTGTTCCCAAGAATGGTGAATGGGAAGACAAGGGTAGAATTGGACATGAGTGGCACCGCTCAGGATGGGGTAAATAGTTATTTGGTAAGATACAACCGGAAATCTCACTGGGTCTTGCAACGAGAATCCTTCAAAAAAATTAGATACAACTCAAATTTCACCAAAAAAAAAGCACAAAATCAGCCCATTTTAATCGGCTGGCTATCTAATACTGTTTACTTACTGGCTGTCAATGAAGTCTAATCAAAATTGTTCTCTCCAATTCATATCAAGCGCAGACCTTAATTTTAATTGCATTTGCATAAGCTGCGAGGTGTTATTGCTGAATTGCTCTGTCATTATTGAATCTTTGGTAGCCTTTATTATTTATTTTGCTGTATAAACTTAACCACTAATTATCTGTGTACCCAATGCTTATCTACTGTAGATGATGCCTGCAAGATTTTTAAGCAAGTGCTAATGTGTGATATTTGTTGTTTGACCTTTTCTTTGTAATTGGCCAGTAAAGTTTAATTCATTTGTTTGTACAGAAATGAATGTAATTGGAATTATTTCTCACGACACAATTCTCTGGGCCAAATTTAGGCATCATTCAATTCTAGATAAAAGCTAGATGAGCCCTTGATAAGGAGTTATGTTTGAAGCATAAAGGATCCTTCTGGTTCCTGTAATGACTTAGATTGGAGGGTTGCACGATTTCCTTCATTAGTTATAAAAAATTCATATTCAACTAGGTCACCTATAGGGTGGCACCGTGGCTCAGTGGTTAGCACTGCAGCCTCACAGCACCAGTGACCTGGGTTCAATTCCACCCTTGGGTGACTGTGTGTGGAGTGTACGCATTCTCCCCGTATCTGTGTGGGTTTCCTCCGGGTGCTCCGGTTTCCTCCCACAGTCCACAGATGTGCAGGTTAGGGTGGATTGGCCATGCTAAATTTCCCATAGTGTTCAGGTATGTGTCAATTCAGTGGGTTATGTGGGGATGGGGCTGGGCGGGATGCTCTGTTGGGCCAAAGGGCCTGTTTCCACACAGTAGGGATTCTATGAAGTGAACTAATATGGTGATGTGCACAATTAAGTCTTTCAGGTTCAGTATTAAGAATAAATAGCCAGTTTTCTTTGTTTGTCGACACCAAATAGCTGGCTTATTCCAAAAAATAACTAATATATACACGCAAACAAAGCTTAATGACCGTTTGAATTATGTTAACATATGCATTTTTGATTGCTTCAGTCAGTTCTTTTTGGGAATTGTTCAAAAGTGGTAAAGATGACTTTCAGTGAGTTTTTCAGCTCACACATTTTGTGAAGAAGAATTGCAAAAAAGGGAGACAAAGCATGATCTTTTGCATCTCAGAGAGGTCAAAATGTTCAAAAAGTTCAAAAAGTATCTTAATGTACCAAAATCTGGGCTAGGCATCCTCTCTCTCCGAAGTCCCTTCATACTGAATGACTCTATCTGGGCTCTCAGGTTCGCAAAATCTTTTACAGAGTAATTTTAAGATTGTATCTCTTCGTAGGATTCCCTGCCCTAATATTTTTGTCCATTGGTGTTAATCTCCTTTGTTCTTACAAAAAATAAGCTTTCCTTTCAGTCCTAACTTATTTTTAGGAAGTAGGATATGAATTATAGTATCTTAGGATTGTTACAGTGCAGAAGGAGGCCATTCAGCCCATTGACACGAGGTGGTAGAACCAATGCAGGAACAATCTCCTGTCTTTTCCCCATATCCCTGAATACCATTTTCATCCAAATAATTATCCAGTTGGCAGCCTCAATTGAACCTACCTCCACCTCATTTCCAGGCTGGGCATTCCAAACCCAAACTACTACCTGTACTATTTTTTAAAAAAGAATTATCTTTGCTTCATTTGCACTAGACTTGAAAGTAATAAGGGAGCATAACCTCAAGATTGGAGCTCACTTTTTCAGGGATGATAACAGAAGTCCTGCTTTATACAACGGAGTAATAGAAATCCAGAAAATTCACATTGAAGGTTGTTCAAAGTTAAGGGTCAATTAAAAGAATTTCTAACTGTTGATATATTTCCTCTAGGTAAGGATAGGAAAGGATATTTAGATCAAAGGCAGCGAACTGGAGTTAAGATGCCCTGAGGGACAGGGACTGAAGCCATGGGTCTCAATGTTCCTGACTCCAGCCCCTAGCCCCACCACTGGCTCTGCTCCTGACCTGAACACAATGGTCCCTCCAGTGACCCAAGAAAAGGGTCCCCTTCCCTAACCAAGCTTAGTGAACATATGAGAGTCCCCAACCAACCACCCCTCCCGCGTTATTGAGTCTGGATGCCAACTGTCCTTGCCCCCTTACCCATTCCCACTTTCCCAGCCTTAGATAAAACCATGTTCTACTTGAAAAAAAGAAGTAAGCTTCAGATTAAACAAGGAATTGTGATTGTTAAAGGTCTGAATGCAAAACAGAAATTGCTATTGGAACTCATAGGCCAGGCAGTGATGGTGAAGAGAAAGCAGAGTTAATGTTTCGAGTCCAGTGACCATTCTACAGGCGCTGCCTCTTGCTCCCCAGAGGAGCTCGAACAGTTCATCCACTTCACCAACACCTTCCACCCCAACCTCAAGTTCACCTGGGCCACGTCCAACACATCCCTCACCTTCCTGGACCTCTCAGTCTCCATCTCAGGCAACCAGCTAGTAACTGATGTCCATTTCAAGCCCAACGACTCCCACAGCTACCTAGAATACACCTCCTCCCACCCACCCTCCTGCAAAAATTCCATCCCCTATTCCCAATTCCATCGCCTCCGCCGCATCTGCTCCCACGATGAGGCATTCCACTCCCGCACATCCCAGATGTCCAAGTTCTTCAAGGACCACAACTTTCCCCCCCGCAGTAGTCGAGAACACCCTTGACTGCGTCTCCCACATTTCCCGAAACACATCCCTCACATCCCACCCCCGCCACAGCCGCCCAAAGAGGATCTCCCTTGTTCTCACATACCACCCCACCAACCTCCGGATACAACGCATCATGCTCCGACACTTCCGCCGTCTACAATCCGACCCCATCAACAATGACATTTTCCCATCCCCACCCCTGTCTGCCTTCCAGAGAAAAGCTCTCTCCGTGACTCCCTTGTTCGCTCCACACTGCCCTCCAACCCCACCACACCCGGCACCTTCCCCTGCCACCGCAGGAAGTGCTACACTTGCCCCCCCACCTCCTCCCTCACCCCCATCTCAGGCCCCAGGGTGACCTTCCATATTAAGCAGAGGTTCACCTGCACATCTGCCAAAGTGGTATACTGTATCCATTGTACCCGGTGTGGCTTCCTCTACACTGGGGAAACCAAGCGGAGGCTTGGGGACTGCTTTGCAGAACACCTCTGCTCGGTTCGCAATAAACAACTGCACCTCCCAGTCACGAACCATTTCCACTCACCCTCCCATTCTTTAGATGACATTTCCATCATGGGCCTCCTGCAGTGCCACAATGATGCCACCCGAGGGTTGCAGGAACAGCAACTCATATTCCGCTTGGGAACCCTGCATCCCAATGGTATCACTGTGGAATTCACCAGCTTCAAAATCTCCCCTTCCCCCACCGCATCCCAAAACCAGGCCAGTTTGTCCCCTCCCCCCACTGCATACCAAAACCAGCCCAGCTCTTCCCCTCCACCCACTGCATCCCAAAACCAGTCCAGCATGTCTCTGCCTCCCTAACCTGATCTTCCTCTCACCCATCCCTTCCTCCCACCTCAAGCCGCACCTCTATTTCCTACCCACTAACCTCATCCCACCTCCTTGACTTGTCCGTCTTCCTTGGACTGAACTATCCCCTCCCTACCGGCCCACCTATACTCTCCTCTCCACCTATCTTCTTTTCTCTCCATCTTCGGTCCACCTCCCCCTCTCTCCCTATTTATTCCAGAACTGTCTCCCCATCCCCCTCTCTGATGAAGGGTCTAGGCCTGAAACGTCAGCTTTTGTGCTCCTGAGATGCTGCTTGGCCTGCTGTGTTCATCTATAGAACATAGAACATAGAACATTACAGCACAGTACAGGCCCTTCGGCCCTCCATCTTGTGCCGACCTGTCATACCGATCTCAAGCCCATCTAACCTACACTATTCCATGTACGTCCATATGCTTATCCAATGACGACTTAAATGTACCTAAAGTTGGCGAATCTACTACTGTTGCAGGCAAAGCGTTTCATTCCCTTACTACTCTCTGAGTAAAGAAACCACCTCTGACATCTGCCCTATATCTTTCACCCCTCAATTTAAAGCTATGCCCCCTCGTGCTCGCCGTCACCATCCTAGGAAAAAGGGTCTCCCTATCCACCCTATCTAACCCTCTGGTTATCTTATATGTTTCAATTAAGTCACCTCTCAACCTTCTTCTCTCTAATGAAAACAGCCTCAAGTCCCTCAGCCTTTCCTCGTAAGACCTTCCCTCCATACCAGGCAACATCCCAGTAAATCTCCTCTGCACCCTTTCCAAAGCTTCCATATCCTTCTTATAATGCGGTGACCAGAACTGTACACAATACTCCAAGTGCGGCCGCACCAGAGTTTTGTACAGCTGCAGCATAACCTCTTGGTCCCGGAACTCGAGCCCTCTATTAATCAAAGCTAAAACACTGTATGCCTTCTTAACAGCCCTGTCAACCTGGGTGGCAACTTTCAAGGATTCAGCTCCACACTTTGTTTTCTTGGATTCTCCAGCATCTGCAGTTCCCATTATCTCTCTTCAGGTGAATCTTATGTTTGCATAGTAGCTTTCATAACCTCAGGGTATCCCAAAATGTGGCTAATTAAGCATTTTTTAAATGATGGAGCAGGTTTGAGGGGATGAATGGCCTCCTCATGCTCCTATGATTGACCAGTCTTTCCCATTTAATCAGTTTGAGCAAAACCTAAACATCAGCAGCTAGATCACATAAGTGTATCAGAAGATTAATAGCGGCACAGTGACTCAGTGTTTAGCACCAGTGCCTCACGTCACCTCAAAACTGAGGAAGAGTCACCTAACCTGAAATGTTAACTCTGTTTTCTCCTCCACAGATGCTGCCAGACCTGCTGAGCTTTTCCAGCAACTTCGTACTTGTTCCTGATTTACAGCATCCGCAGTTCTTTCGGTTCTTACAAGGAAAGGTTGAGAGAGCTAGGGCTTTTCTCTTTAGAACAACGAAGGATGAGAGGTGACTTGATAGAGGTGTACAACATGATCAGAGGTATAGATAGAGTAGACAGCCAGAAACTTTTTTCCTAGGGTGGAGTTAGCTCTTATGTGGGGGCATAGTTTTAAAGTGAAAGGAGATAGATATCGGGGAGATGTCAGAGGTAGGTCCTTTACTCAGAGAGTGGTCGGGGCGTGGAATGCATTGCCGGAGAGGGTAGTTGAGTCAGTCCCATTAGGGGCATTTGAGCGCCTATTAGATAGGCACATGGATGATAGTATAAAGTAGGTGTAGAGGATTTTTGTGTTCACTCCCTCTTTTTGCGTTTATTTTTTCTTTATACCTTCTATCCTTGGGCAGTATTAACAATGTCCAGGACGAAAGCCAAGACAGATTCCCAGCTTCAGTGTGGACTTCGCCTCCTGGCTTTGAGATGAAGCCCAGTGTGGTCTGTGTTAGAAGGATTTTTATCCTGAACTCTTACTTCCCTACTTTTCTCATTTATTGCTGGACTTCTTATTTCTTCATTTTTCTATGTTTTTGTTCAGTAAGAATTCTATACTCAATAATCTGTACCTACGCACTTTGATACTTAAGATGACACTGTAAATGGTGACTTGTTAATTTCCCCTGTATTCATATGAGCACATGTGACAATAAAGCTAATTCAG
Source organism: Stegostoma tigrinum (assembly GCF_030684315.1). NCBI lineage: Eukaryota > Metazoa > Chordata > Chondrichthyes > Orectolobiformes > Stegostomatidae > Stegostoma > Stegostoma tigrinum. The sequence goes on along the minus strand of NC_081361.1, from coordinate 93,815,772 downwards.
TTCAAGATACAGACATGACTGAGTGAATTAGAAATCTTCTTAATTCTGTCTTCTCATTGAAAAAGATCATTGTCGAAGCCAAACCGTAACTTCATTTTGCCACCCAAACCTGATATCCCCCGATTCTACAATTGACTAATTTATCTCTCCGCCTCTTACATATTCTTAATGACTGAGTATGCTCTATCAACGGGAACCCAGAGAGCAAGTTTCCTGGAAAACATCCACACTGTCACTAAAAGAGTCACACAGCTTGTCCTCAAGATGTGGCACAATGGGGAGATTATCACAAAATATGGCACACGGCACTGTGAAGGGAAAAAAAATCGCTTGCTTTGGCAATAATTTAATGAAAAAAATGTCTCTGGGTGTCAAACAAGTCCCATTTTTTAATGTAACAGATGGTACCAGTCATTGAGTTATGCATTCAAACCCACCTCAGCAGCTTGCTGACTGCCAGCATTTATCTTTCAGGCTAATTTGAATGAAATATCAGCACCAAGTTGAGGATAAAAAGTACAGGCCTTTTTATCAATAGCATCAGATGATCTTTGGTAAGTAACTGGATCGAGTCATTGAATCCCTACAGTGTGGAAGCGGGCCTTACTGACCCTCCAAAGAACACCCCTCTCAGCCCCATCCCGCTGTCCTGTAAGACCTGTAATTCCCATGGCTAATCCACCTAGCCTGTATATCCCTGTACACTACTGGGCAATTTAGCGTGGCCAACCCACCCTTGCCTGTGTCCCTTTGGACTGGGGGAGCAAACTTGAGCAAACTCCAGGCAGACAGCCGCCTGAGGGTGGGGAATGCACCCCAAATCCCCTGCTCAGTGAGGCAGCAGGGTTAACCACTGAGCCACTGTGCTGCCCCTATTGTTCTGTGATTCCTGATGCTAACTGTTGTATGGGAAGGGCACCATCGCATACATGGTTATATGGAGCATGTTGCATTTCATTCAATCAAGCATCAGGAGGATTTGAGGAAACCTTAGCATCACGCTGTGAGAGATTGATGGGTTTTAGAGACAGGAGGGGCCCTGCTGTGAGTAAAACGGAAACGATAATACCTTGTCCAACTGCAGAATGCCCCAAAGAGCTTCACATCCACTGAGGTGCTTTGCGAAGGGTCGTGGCTGCTGTAATGTAGGAGGTGTGTCTGCTAATTAATGCACTGCAAGCTCCCACAAACCGTTATGTGAACAACCAAACTGTTTACTTTACCTGATGTTGGAAATTTCTGACCACAGTTTACAGCAAACAAAAATAGTCTCATACAGTACAGAAGAGAGCCTTTGGCCCATTGTGTCTGCACCAGCAATACCTACACTCAACCCCGCCTTTCCCATGCTATTCCCGCTTATTGGATATGGTCAGTAGGAGAAGGAAAGTTTAGTCATTCAGCCCATCAAGCCTCCTGCACCATTCACCTGATCCTCTATCTCAATGGCATGCTCCCCTTCACTCCCCATACTCATTAATACCTTTAGCCTCTAGAAACCTATACATTTCTTTCTTAAGCACATTGAGTGGCTTGCCTCCACCACCTTCTGGGATAGAAAATACGACAAATTCACCATTTTCTGAATGAAGAAATTTCTCCTCAACAGTGCAAAATTGGAGTCTGAGTTATGTTCTGGAATCTGTGTTCCCCACCTGCTCATGTGTCTGTCCAAATGCCTTGTAAACATTGCTATCATATCTGCTTCTACTACCTTCCCTGGCAGCACATTACAGGCACCTACCTCTGTGTACATCTCTTTTAAACTTACCCCTCTCACCTTAAACCTTCGATCCTTTAGAATTTGACATTTCCACCCTTGGAAATAAACTCCAACTATCCACTCTATCCATGCCTCACTATATTTATTATATCAGGTTGCTGTTTAGCTTGAGGGCAGCACGGTGGCTCAGTGGCTAGCACTGCTACCTCACAGCGCCAAGGACCCAGGTCCAATTCCAATGTCTGCATGGAGATTGTGCATTCTCCCTGTGTCTGCATGGATTTCCTTCAGGTGCTCCAGTTTCCTCCCACAGCCCAAAGACATTTAGGTTGGGTGGAGTCACAATGGGAGATGCAGGGGTAGCTAGCACAGGCTGCTTTTCAGAGGGTCAGTGTGGATTTGGTGTGCTGAATAGCCTGTTTTCATAGTGGTGGGATTCTAAAAGCCAGTGAAAACGATCCAAGCTTGTCGAACCTCTCCTTGTAGCTAATGTGTTCTATTCCAGGCAGCATCTGATAAGCGCTTTGTATACCGTCTCCAAAACCTCCGCATCCTCCCTATAGCAAATGGGGTTTAATGCAGACAAGTGTGAGGTGGTGCACTTTGGTAGGAGTAACGGGAATGCAAAGTACTGGGCTAATGGTAAGATTCTTAGTCGTGTAGATGAGCAGAGAGATCTCGGTGTCCACATACACAGATCCTTGAAAGTTGCCACCCAGGTTGACAGGGCTGTTAAGAAGGCATACAGTCTTTTAGCTTTTATTAATAGAGGGATCGAGTTCCGGAACCAAGAGGTTATGCTGCAGCTGTACAAAACTCTGGTGCGGCCACACTTGGAGTATTGTGTACAGTTCTGGTCATGCATTATAAGAAGGATGTGGAAGCTTTGGAAAGGGTGCAGAGGAGATTTACTAGGATGTTGCCTGGTATGGAAGGAAGGTCTTACGAGGGAAGGCTGAGGGACTTGAGGCTGTTTTCATTAGAGAGAAGAAGGTTGAGAGGCGACTTAATTGAAACATATAAGATAATCAGAAAGTTATATAGGGTGGATAGGGAGAGCCTTTTTCCTAGGATGGTGATGGCAAGCACGAGGGGGCATAGCTTTAAATTGAGGGGTGAAAGATATAGGGCAGATGTCAGAGGTAGTTTCTTTACTCAGAGAGTAGTAAGGGAATGGAATGCTTTGCCTGCAAAGGTAGTAGATTCGCCAACTTTAGGGACATTTAAGTTGTCATTGGATAAGCATATGGGCGTACATGGAATAGTGTAGGTTAGATGGACTTGCGATCGGTATGACAGGTCAGCACAAGATCGAGGGCCGAAGGGCCTGTACTGTGCTGTAATGTTCTATGTTCTATGTTCTTTAGTGCAACGACAGCAATGTCAGCACAAGACAGAGGTCATTTATTAAAATGGCAAGCAACAGGATCATTCATATGGATAGAGTGGAGATGTTCTGCCAATTGGGGTTAAAATTGTTAGTCCCGAAATGTCAGCTTCCCTGCTCCTCTGATGCTGCTTGGCCTGCTGTGTTCATCCAGCTCTACACCTGGTTATGTTCTGCAAAGTGGTCACCTGGTCCATGCTTGATGTTGCCAATGTTTAGTAGATTAGATACATCATATGATTTGCCTTCCGAACTGCTTGCTGCAAAGAAGACAGTACATCTCTTCCTATTGGCTTCAGATGATTTGCCAGGCCAGGACTTGGATGTAAGAATTCCTAGAGTTGGGAACTCCAGTTGAAATCACCTTTCATCCTCATTGATAGCCTTTACTTCATTTGTGATGGATTCAGAATCCAACTACCTACCTCCTGCATCGGAATGAATGTCCCTGTATCAGCTTAGGAGCTGGAATGTTCATCAAGTTATAGTGTAACTGTGTCAGATGTGACAATATAGTAATGATGTATTTTTGTAGTATATTAATATAATTTGGGAACTTGGATTCTAAAGTGAAAAAAAGCTTGATTTTATTTTTCAATTCTATGAAGGTGACGTTTTTTAACAAAGGACAGAAAGTGGTATGGAGCAGAGACTTAAGGGCAGATTTTCCAAAAAGAAAGGCATGTGACATAAGTTAAATGACTCAATCAGATTCCTGGGAAGTTAATTGCTGAACGTTTTCAAAGTTAGTGTTGCGATACAGAAGCATACGATTTGGTCCACTAGTAGGTTGAGTTCAGCAGAACAGTTGTCATTCCAGAAGTAGGGTAATTATTATATTACATTGGTTCAGGATTAGGCCATTCAGCCCCTCAAGGATCTTAACATTAACAGATAGAAAGATGGAAAATAGGTACAGGCGTAGGCCATTCGGCCCTTCAAACCTGCATCACCATTCAATATGGTCATGGCCGAATGTGCAATTTCAGTATCTCATTTCCGCTTTCTTTCCATATCCCTTGATCCCTTTAGCTACAAGGGCCACGTCTAGCTCCCTCTTGAATATATCCAACAAACTTGTCCCAACAGCTTTCTGTGGTAGAGAAGTCCACAGTTTTACAACTCTCTGACTGAAGGGAGAGTTGGTAAAAATCTCCAGGCTGTCAGAATTAGAAAGAATTGCCTGGCCATCAGAGCTGGAAAGAAGCCTCAGGGTCATCAGAGCTGAAAAGATATCTTAAGCTACTTCAGCAATCTGGGGAGAGGAGCTAGAAAGAGTCATTTGAGTGACAAGCAATGTGTTTCAGGCTTCTTTAGGCAGAAGGGGGAGCCATTGTCTTCTCAGGGAAGATTAACAGGTTGATCCAAGACCCACTGGAGTTTAGGAAGATTGGAAGGCATAAGACAGAGAGCAGATATTTCACACTCTGGGGCAACCAAGAATGTGAGGCCATAGTTTTAGGATAAAGGGTAGCAGATTTAAAATAGAGATGAGGAGCGCCAAAGGTTCGTGAATCTGTGGAATTCACTGCGCCAGTGTGTGGCGGATGCTGGGACATTGAGTAAATTTGAGGAGGACGTTTTTAATTAGTAATGAGTTGAAGATTTATAAGCATGGGCAGGAAAGTCGAGTTGAGGTCGAGATAAGATCAGCCATGACTGTTATAGTTGTTGTTATTGTTGTCAGCCATGACTGTACTGAGCCATGGAGCAGGTTCAAGAGGTTGAGTGGCCTAAACTTGCTCCTCTGTTCTGATGTTCCTCTGACTCCGCAGGCTTTAACAGGGTAGATGCTGACAGAATGTTTCCCTCTGTGTGGGGGAGAATTTCAAACTCCGGGGCACAGTTCTAACGAGAAAGTTTTCCCAGAGGGAGTCCAGCGAAATTTCACCAGACTGACGGCAGGACTGACAAATGAAGAAAGGCTGGGTCGACTGGGCTTGCACTCACTGGAATTTAGAAGGATTGGGGCGGGGGAGGGTTTCAAGGAAACATATAAAATCCTGATGGAACTGGACAGGCCAGATGTGGGAAGAATGTTTCCAATGTTGGGGAAGTACAGACTAGGGATCACAGTCTAAGAATAAGGGGTAGGCCATTCAGGACTGGGATGTGGAAGAATTGCTTCACTCAGAGAGTTGTAAAACTGTGGACTTCTCTACCACAGAAAGCTGATGGACAAGTTTGTTGGATATATGCAAGAGGGAGCTGGACGTGGCCCTTGTGGCTAAAGAGATCGAGTGATATGGAAGGAAAGCTGAATTGAAATACAGAAATTGCACATTCGGCCATGATCATATTGAATGGTGACGCAGGTTTGAAGGGGTGAATGGCCTATGCGTGTACCTATTTTCTATCCTCCTATGCTTTAATGTTAGGATCCTTGAGGGGCTGAATGGCCTACTCCTGTACCTGTGTCTACATACCCGGAATCCGCCATTATATCTATCCTTGCAAGAAGAAGTAACTGATCCCCATGGCATTATTTTGAACAAGGACAGAAGAGTTCTCACCAATATTTATCCCTCAACCAGTATTCACAAAGGAAGGCCATCAGGCCTATATTTCACTGTTGTTTGCGGGAGCTTACAGCAGACAGAGCATTAGAACAGTCTACATTTCAAGGCTATTTCATCGCTTACAAAAGACTTTGAAATGGCCCAAAGTCACAACAGGTGCTACGTAAATGTAATTAATTCTTATTATTGCTCTGTGTGAAATAATCAAATGTCTGTGAGTTTTAGCTTTATGTATTAACCTCAGTGGCCTCCTAAGAGTGTGCTGCATTGCCAGAGCCCCAGGTTAAAAGTTCAGGGGATGTGGGGCTTGATCCCACCACTGAATTTAAATTCAATCTGGAAGCAGGAAGCTTGTCTCAGTGATGGTGAATATGAAGTTATCATCAATGGTTGGAAAAAAAACCACCACTGATGTCCTTTAGGGAAGGAAATCTGCCATCCTCATATGGTCTGGCCTACATGTGACCCACAGCAATGTGGTTGACCTTCATATGTCGGCCAACATGGCCAGGAGAATCTCTGGGTACCAGAGCAATTAGAGATGGGCAACAATCTGCTGCCCAGATTCGATGAAAGAATAACATTTGAAACAACTACTGGGAATGTCCTCTGTTATATTAGGGGAAAGCAGAAGCTATGCTTGGCTGTTGACATAGAGGCATTTAACATTTGTTTCAACCATTATTTTAAGAAAGGCAGAGAATTGAATTTCCTGGCTCACATCCCTCAACTATCCAACACCGCCATGCTAAATTATTTACAAACAAAATCAGGAGTTGCTGGAGAAACTCAGCAGGTTTGGCAGCATCAGTGATAAGATAACGTAGTTAATGTTTCAGGTCCAGCGACCCTTCCTCAGAATCCATTGTTTTTTGTTGACAGTGAATTACTTCAATTGCTGTGAGTGGAACAGCGTGAATTGCAAATTCAGATGACAGGTTTACTCTCACAACAAAGCAAACTGAACTTCAAAGGAAGAGTCCAGACCTGAAACGACAGCTTCCCTACCCCTCTGATGCTGCTTGGCCTGCTGTGTCCATCCAGGTCCACACCTTGTGATTTCAAAACTAACTCATAGGTTTGGAAACAAAGTGTGCTCCTCTGATGCTGCTTGGCCTGCTGTGTTCATCCAGCTCCACACTTTGTTATCTTGGATTCTCCAGCATCTGCAGTTCCCATTATCTCTGGCACTTCACTGTAACTGAAAGTCTTTTTTTGTGTTTATTAACATGAGAAAGTGCAATGGGGATTCAAAAGCTGACATGGCACTCTCTAAGGACTTACCAGTTCAACATGAAATTCTTATAACCAGAACATATCTCATTTACTTCCCTGACCCCACTGCAGTGATTGGAATGAGGTCAACCAAGTGAACCTCAAAATATAAGTTCTAAAAACTGAAATTGCTGCAAAAGCTCAACAGGTCTCGCAGCATCTGTGGAGAGAAAGCTGAGTTAACGTTTTGGGTCGAGTGACCCTTACTCATAATTGAGGGTTTCAAGGTACAATTCTGACGAAGGGGTCACTCGACCCGAAACGTTAACTCTGCTTTCTCTCCACAGATGCTGCGAGACCTGTTGAGCTTTTCTCAGCAATTTCTGTTTTTGTTTCTGATTTACAGCATCTGCAGTTCTTTTGGTTTTTACCTGTAATCTGAGTTCCCCAATTGGGGCAATTAATAAGGTCTAATCAGGGAGCCCTGGCTGGCTGATATAAACAGGAGTGCTAGGGGCTCTGCGAACACTAGGAGCCAGCTCTGATCTAGCTGGGACAGTGTCATGTCCTATGCGCATGTAAATAAGGGGTGACTTGGTAACTCCTTTGTGGAGTTATTTTTCACCTATAACATCCAACCGTCTCGTGGCAAGGTAATATTGTGCCTGCAATCTTGTCAGCACAGTTATCGAATCGAGTGAGAAAGGCCTTGGATCAGTGTCTACACCTTCGAAAGCTGCTCTGAAGTGCGTGACGCACCAGTAACTGAGTGCAGGCTGTCACACTTGATTAAGTAAATATTTTTTTCTCTCTTTTAAAAACAAACAGAGGAGCGCAGCATGAGCTCTCCCAAGCAATCCAGGCAGTTGATGGGAGATGCATCTGGTTCTTAACGTGACACGGAGCACTGAGAACTCATCATTCTTCCTGAACCTGACAGCGCACTGTAAATATTACAGATTGGTCAGAGGCAAATGATGTGCATGCTTCCAACAATACAAATCGAGAGTAATTTGGCCCAATAATGATTGATTGAATTCAGACGGCTGTTTGACTTTTATCTAGTTGTGGCACACAGATCATTCGCCCTAGTTTTCTTTCACTTTGATTTGTCTGCTCGTTTTTATCATGAACACGGTCCTGTCTTTCGGGAATATATGAATAATTCTCAGTGTGTTCAAAGAGAGTTCTTGTGAGTGTACAATCTAATGTTTTGGCCTTCAGTGAAAACTAGTCAATGAGGTATCTTGTGCCTAAGGCTTTACATGTTAGAGTTTCATTCTCTTTAAAGTCTGGCAATATTTTATTCAAATGTTTTTTTTTGATCATGCACATTTTCCCTTAAGAATAATATTTTTGACAAATTCTTTTGTTCATGCAGCTGCAGTTCTAATGTGATTCAATTTTTAAATGGATTAACGTCACTTCAAAACAGGTTTTTCTCTATGGACAGAGCCACTTATTTGTAAAACGGCTTGTGGAGAATAGGAAACAGGAACAGGTATAGGCCACTCAGCCCCTCCAAACTACACCAGTGTCCCATTAGAACGTGGCTAATCCTCTACTTCTAAGCTATTCTCCTGCAATATCCCCTCATCCTTTTATCTTTAATATCTAGAAATATATTGAGCTCTGTCTTGAACATTATGATCAGGCCTCTATAATCCTTTGGGACAAAGAACTCAAAATATTCTCTCCACTCTCTGAGTGAAGAAATTCTCCTGACTTCAATCCTCTTACTCTGTGACTGAGTCCCCTCGTTTTTAGGCTCCCCCTACCCATAGCAAATATCCTTTCTGCATCACTCACACAAACCCTCAATGAATTTTATGTTTAGGTTGAGGTTCATCAGACCACAGGGCTTTGAACTCTGCTGCCTGAGTGTAAGTCCAGCCCATGCAAGTGGTCTGTCACTGCTGATGCTTGGAAATCAAAGCAAAATGAGTTTCTCGTCCTTTCGTATGGCTCAGAATGAGTTAAACGAATGACCTAGGCTGACCTTTACCCATTTCTTTGCCCAACTGTTTTTCTCTCTCTGGGCTCCAACTCCAACCATTGTTAAATCCACCCCCTCATCCCGCCCATCTTCAGCAGACATACCAACCATTTTTCTCACTAAAGTCAGCTCTAAAGAAGGGTGACTGGACCTGAAACATTAACTCTGCTTCCTCTCCACAGGTATTGCCAGAGCTGCCGAGATTATTCAGTGACTTCTGCTTTCCTTACAGAAAAGTTAACCCTGAATCAACCAGTTGTACTACATTCATAGAGCTCACAATGTGTTGCAGTAGTAAAGCGCAACACTAAAAAGAGGACACGCATTTATATAGCAACCTTCCCAGTGATACAAAATACGTTACAATTAAGGACTTTTAGTTATTGTTGCAATGTAGGAAATGTGGCAGCCAAATTGCAAAAAATAAATTCTCACAAGAAACAATATGATAATGGCCACATATTGATCTTGATTGGCGGATGAATATTGATCAATACACTTGGAAAAAACTCTTCTGCTTTTCTTATGTTGAGCTATTAGAGGAGATTTTTTGTGGTTAAGCCTCTGAAGTGGGACCTGAGCCTATCATCATCTCACTCAAAGGTACGAAGGCTACTCAATGAGCCACAATTAAATCTATGGGACAGCTGACAAAAGAAGAATTCTCTTAAAGTAAAGGATGAAATACCGTCCATATATTTCCCACATTTTCTTAGATATTTTAAAATAGCAGATGATGGCAGAGGTGGGTGATACCACTGGGCTGGTAATATAACATAGAACATAGAATATAGAAAAGTGCAGCACAGTACAGGCCCTTCGGCCCACGATGTTGTGATGTGGAATAATCCTAATCCAAAACTAAAATAACCTAACCTACATTCCCCTCAATTCACTGCTGTCCATGTGCATGTCCAGAAGTTACTTAAATGTCACTAATGACTCTGCTTCCACGACTACCACTGGTAAACTATTCCATGCGCTCACAACTCTCTAGGTGAAGAACCTCCTTCTGACGTCTCCTCTATACCTTCGTCCGAACACCTTAAAACTATGGCCCCTCGTGGCAGTCAATCCTGCCCTGGGGAAAAGTCTCTGGCTATCGACTCTATCCATGCCTCTCATTACCTTGTACACCTCGATCAGGTCACCTCTCTTCCTCCTTCTCTCCAGAGAGAAAAGTCCGAGCTCAGTCAATCTCTCCTCGTAAGACAAGCCCTCCAGTCCAGGCAGCATCCTGGTAAACCTCCTTTGCACCCTCTCCAAAGCCTCCACATCTTTCCTATAATAGGGTGACCAGGATTGGATACAATATTCCAAGTGTGGTCTCACCAGGGTTTTGTAGAGCTGCAGCAAAACCTCGCAGCTCTTAAACTCGATCCCCCTGTTAATGAAAGCTAAAACACCATATGTTTTCTTAACAACCTTATCCACTTGGGTAATCCAGACCTTAGTGTAATGACTGAGCTATACAGCATAGAAACAGGCCCATCATTGAATCCTTACAGTGAAGAAGCTGGCCATTCAGCCCAGCGAGCTGATACTGACCCTCTGAAGGACATCCAACCCAGATACACATCCCTACCCTATAGCCGCACATTTAGCATGCCAATCCATTGAACCTGCACATCTCTGGACTGTGGGAAGAAACCACATCTCTTGGAGCAAACGCACACAGACACGGGGAGAATGTGCAAATGATACACAGACAAGGATGGAATTGAATCCAGGTCCCTGGCATTGAGAGGCAGCAGTGCTATCTATGGCAAGCAACAAACAACAAACTGCACAAATCCCATTTATCTGCACTTGGCCCATTGCTGACTGTGCCCTGACATAGTAAGTACTTATCAAAATACTTTTTAAGTGTTGTAAGAGTACCTCTCAGGCAGCACATTCTGAGCATCGACATCTCTCGGTGAAAAAGTTCTCTCTCACATCTCCTGAAACCACTGATTCCTCACTTTACACTTATGCCCCCTGGTCTTAAACATGTCATTCATGTCATAGACGTGTCATCTGATACCTTTCACCGTTTTGTTTAGCTCAATCAGAGCCCCAGCACCCCGAACCCCCACCATGCTCTCCAGTCTCCTCTGCTCCAAGGAAAATGAACCTGGCCTATCCAATCTGTCCTTGTAACTGAGACTTTTCATCCTGCTGAATCTCCTCTCCACCCTCTGCAGTACAATCACATCCTTCTGATGGTTTGGTACTGCACACGGTATTCCATCCACGGCCTAACCAATGTTTCATATGTACGTTAATGTTCTGGAAGAGTGGGTTTGAAACCTTCCCTGGTTGCAGCTCGCGAAATTTGAATTCAATAAAATTCTGGAATAAAAAGCTAGCTTTGCAGCATCCATTTGAATACTGTCCAGTCGTTGTAAAATCCCTTCCAGTTCTTTAATGTCCCCGAGACAAACAAATGTTGTCATATTGTCTCTGGCCTCCACTTGACTCCAGATGCACAGCAATGTGGTTTACTCTTAACTGACCTCCAGGCAATTAGAGATGAGCGATGAACCAGAAACACCCATAACCCATGAATGAACAAAAACAACTGTGAGGGTACTGTGATTTATCAGGTGTGTTTTGTCCTGGTTTATTTTGCAGAGGGATTGGGAATCAGGCACGAAGCAGTTGATGAGAAGTCTTTGGTCCCTTTTTAAAGGTTGGAACAATAGAAGCAGCCTGAATGGGTGTACTCAAACTGCCAGCCATAGAACCAGGATTTTAGTTTTATCAGCAGCAGTTGTCAGCAGGGTTGGAAGGCAGTGAATCTTTCTGAAGAAGGGTTCTGACCCAAAACATCAACTTTCCTGCTCCTCTGATGCCGTCTGACCTGCTGCATTCCTCCAGCTCTGCACTGTGTTATCTCTGACTTCAGCATCGGCAGTTCTTATGATCTCTGAGCAAATCTTTCCCAGCTGCTACACATTCTCTCAAAAATTGTCTTTTGATGTTCTTTCCCCCTAGATTGGAGAACTACATGTGAGATAATCTGTCTTTTCTGAATTTGCCTTTTTGCCAAGGGTGTGTTATGGGATGTTACTATATTGGAACAGTTACTGTTTAATAGTTAAATAATCTATTGTTCTGTTAGGTTTTCCAATAGAGTTGTTATTCCAAGTTCCTTTTTCTTTCATTGTATCTTATCTGTGGAGAGGAAGCAGAGTTAATGTGGAGTCAGATGAGATGGGGAAGTGCTAAATGAATATTTTTCAACAGTATTCACTCTAGAAAACGACAATGTTGTTGAGGAGAATACTGAGATACAGGCCACTAGACTAGGTGGGATTGAGGTTCAGAAGGAAGAGGTATTAGAAATCCTTCAGAATGTGAAGATAGATAAGTCCCCTGGGCCGGATGGGATTTATCCTCAGATCCTCTGGGAAGCCAGGGAGGAGATTGCCAAGCCTTTGGCATTGATCTTTAACTCATCATTGTCTACAGGAATAGTGCCAGATGACTGGAGGATAGCAAATGTGGTTCCACTGTTCAAGAAGGGGAGTAGAGACAACCCTGGTAATTATAGACCAGTGAGCCTTACCTCAGTTGTTGGTAAAGTGTTGGAAAAGGGTAGAAGGGATAGGATTTATAATCATCTAGAAAAGAATAAATTGATTAGGGATAGTCAGCATGGTTTTGTGAAGGGAAGGTCATGGCTCACAAACCTTATTGAGTTCTTTGAGAAGGTGACCAAACAGGTAGATGAGAGTAAACCGGTTGATGTGGTGTATATGGATTTCAGCAAGGCGTTCGATAAGGTTCCCCACAATAGGCTATTGTACAAAATGCAGAGGAATGGAATTGTGGGAGACATAGCAGTTTGGATCGGAAATTGGCTTGCTGAAAGAAGACAGAGGGTGGTGGTTGATGGGAAATGTTCATCCTAGAGACCAGTTACTAGTGGTGTCCCGCAAGGATCAGTGTTGGGTCCACTGCTGTTTGTCATTTTTATAAATGACCTGAATGAGGGCATAGAAGGATGGGTTAGTAAATTTGCAGACGACACTAAGGTCGGTGGAGATGTGGATAGTGACGAAGGATGCTGTAGGTTACAGAGAGACATAGATAAGCTGCAGAGCTGGGCTGAGAGGTGGCAAATGGAGTTTAATGTAGACAAGTGTGAGGTGATGCACTTTTGTAGGAGTAACCGGAAGGCAAAGTACCGGGCTAATGGTAAGATTCTTAGCAGTGTAGATGAGCAGAGAGATCTCGGTGTCCATGTACACAGATCCTTGAAAGTTGCCACCCAGGTTGACAGGGCTGTTAAGAAGGCATACAGTCTTTTAGCTTTTATTAATAGAGGGATCGAGTTCCGGAACCAAGAGGCTATGGTGAAGCTGTACAAAATTCTGGTGCGGCCGCACTTGGAGTATTGTGTACAGTTCTGGTCACCGCATTATAAGAAGGATGTGGAAGCTTTGGAAAGGGTGCAGAGGAGATTTACTAGGATGTTGCCTGGTATGGAGGGAAGGTCTTACGAGGAAAGGCTGAGGGACTTGAGGCTGTTTTCATTAGAGAGAAGAAGGTTGAGAGTTAACTTAATTGAAACATATAAAATAATCAGAGGGTTAGATAGGATGGATAGGGAGAGCCTTTTTCCTAGGATGGTAACGGCAAGCACAAGGGGGCATAGCTTTAAATTGGGGGGTGAAAGATATAGGACAGATGTCAGAGGTAGTTTCTTTACTCAGAGAGTAGTAAGGGAATGGAACGCTTTGCCTGCAACAGTAGTAGATTCGCCAACTTTAGGTACATTTAAGTCGTCATTGGATAAGCATATGGACGTACATGGAATAGTACAGGTTAGAGGGGCTTGAGATCGGTATGACAGGTCGGCACAAGATCGAGGGCCGAAGGGCCTGTACTGTGCTGTAATGTTCTATGTTCTATGTTTAACTATAGTGTTTGAATAAATTGTGTTTTGCTTAATGTCCAGTGGTTCTATCAATGAAATTGCATCTTGAGCGCAGCACCTTGCATTTACCTTTAAAATAAGAAAATTTTAGGGTCTATGTTTTCTTCGTAATATAGTTTAATGGAGTCTGATCTGGTCCATAGCTCAACTGTGCATCATAACAGCTATGAACAAAAATCATGCTTCTGGCAGATACTAGAAAGGTTAGTGGCTCCCTGTGATAACTCATTTAATGCCCATGAGGAACCACAAATTAATTTCCTTTTGCTGTTCATTGAGAATGAGTTCCCTTGGTAACAGACAATGGCCTGTCCAGCTGGAACTCATCACCTGAGCCCTGTGTCTCTGAACAGGTTGGTTAAAAAAATGTTAAATAAAAATGGTTTTTAAAATTATAAAGCCAACCTAGGAAGCTCTCTTGTGGCTCAATAGTAGTGTCACTACCTTGGACCAGGAGGCCTTGGTTCAAGTCCCACATTCTGCAGAGGTGAATAACAACATCTACAAGCAGGTTGTTTAGGAAAAACAGGTTAATAAAAATTAAAGCAGACATACATAGACTCCCTTCCTGCTCTCCCAACCAATCCCTCACTTTTGATGGTTTGCATTGTCCATTACAGACTTTGATACTGTAAATATTCAATTGGCTGCATGGATAAATTTCTGGCAGTGACGATTACTTAAAATAAAAGCCATGGAAAAGTCACAGTGATTTCGGTGGCAGGAAGTCACTGTGTTTTGTGTAATGGCACTTTGGAGTATAAAGAAAGAAAGAGAGAAAAAATAAGCAGACCCTTGCCCTTCCCACTCTGCTTACCCCTCCCTCACTTTTCATGGGCTGCATTACCCATCATGAGCTTTGCATGTAAATATTCAACTGGTGTTTTGCTGGTGGCAGTTAATAGTTAAAATCAAAAAAGAAAGTCATGGTAATTTGGTGATGGGAAAGTTGCTTGTTTGCATGCAATTGGATATAGAGAAGAGGAAGAAGAAAAATTTAAAAATGCAGAGCCAGGTGTGTGCTTGTAGATGTGTAACTAACTCTTTAGTGGAAAGTTGCCTGTCCAAGTCATGTCAGACTTAAGCAGCTTCCCTCACCTCAAACTCCTGTAGTTTGATAACTATGGTAGCAGAGTAGCAGCATCCCTACCTCTGAGCTAGGACACCAGGATTCCAGTCCCACCTACACCAGAGGTGTGACGTAACATCCCTAAACAGATTGATTAGAAAATATATAAAGCAGGCAGTTAGTAACTTAAAAAAAGGTCATGGTAATTTGGTGATGGAGAAAAAAGACATTCAGTTGTGTGCAAGAATATGTATGTCAGACACACGGCAGGGCTCTTGTGATGCAAGGATATGGCCCCTGCCTCTAGGCCAGAAGATTCAGGTTCAAGTCCCACGTGCCTTCAGAAGCGTGTAATAACATCTCTGAACTGATTGATTAGAACATATATCTGATGAAAGTCAGAGCCAAGGATGGGTCTGCAGAACTGTCTGTCCTGATCCAGGATGAGTCTATGTATGCCATGAGTAGTGGCTCTAGTTTGGTGTTCAGCAATAAACAATGTTCCTTTCCAGTCAGGCTTCCTGCGTCATGAAAATCCCTCAGACTGTGATATAAGACACTCCCATACACAGAGAAGAAAGTTACCCTTCTGCACTTCTGAATGAAGGGCTACTGTGTTGTCCCCATTTCCTTCTAAAAATAAATGGCCAAGTCTTCAGGGATCTCTGCTTTATATAGTAAAACTCATTCCTGACCATCTCCCCACTGCTATATCCCTGCATATCTCCAAAATTATTCTCAGAATGTAGCCCATCCGGTAAAAGAGAGACATTTATCCCTGTTCAATGCCAAAAAATGCTATCAGAGCACTCCAAGCCATTGACATACCTTAATTGACAGCCACTAACTTATTTAAATGAAAGTTGGTCCTACTGGAGTTTAAGCAAATGAGAGGTGATCTTATGAAATCATGGGAGAATGAAAACCGGCTGAGCTTGGAGGATGGTCCTCTTCATGGAGAATCTAGGGGTCTTGGTTTCCACTTAAAGGGTCTCCAATTGATGGTAGTGATGAGGAGGAATTTATTGCCCAAGAGAATCTATAATCTTTGAATTTGCACTACCCCCCACCCTCCCAACTCTCCCAACCTGTCCACAGAGGCTGGTTCATTGAGTATATTGAAGGATGAGTTTGTGAACTTTTGGAGAGTTGAGGATTGTGGGGAGCAGGCCAGAAAGTCCAAGGTCAGATCACCCAGAGGGAAACAGCTGTGAAGAGCCGATGAAAATGGGCCTCCCTTTCAGAGTTATACATGTCAGAACAGTCACACAAGTTGTATTTCCATCCTCTCGTGGGCAACCATGATCTGATCAAATCAGAGAAGCAGTAACCCACCCAGCCCCGTCCCTGGGACCCTGCATTTTCCAGAGCTAATCTATCATTCCTACACATCCCTAGACACTAGGGGCATTTGCCATGACCAACCACACCGAGCCTGCACATCTTTGGGCTGTGGGAGGGAACCAGACCACCTGGAAGAAACACACACGGACACAGGGAGAATGTGCAACAAACCGTCACCCGAGAGTGGGATCAATCCAGGGTCCCTGGTGGTCTGAGGCAGCAGTGCTAACCGTTGGCCCACCATGCTGTCTTGCAAAGCCAAGCTCATGGTTGCAGGAGACTGTATGGGACTACTCTTTCTGCCCTATTCTGAGGAAGGGTCGCTCAAACCTGAAAGATCAGCTTTGATTTCTCAGGACAGATGCTGCTAGGCCTGCTGCACTTTTCCAGTGATTTTCATTTTTGTTTCTGATTTCCAGCATCTACAGTTCTTTCGGTTTTTACTCCTTCTATCATTCATGAGGTCCTTCTGAAAGAAATGTGGGAACGAATACATAAGTACAAGAGTACAGTGAAAAGTTGTCTTTTTTAACTGTGGCTACCTTTTAATGGCAACCTCTTAAGTACAAGTACGTAGGTATAAATCTTACAGTGTAAAAATATACACAGTGTTGTTATACAAAAGAGCATTAGAAGGAAAACATAAGCACCCCTTACAGTGATAATGGGAACTGCAGATGCTGGAGAATCCAAGATAACAAAGTGTGGAGCTGGATGAACACAGCAGGCCAAGCAGCATCTCAGGAGCACAAAAGCTGACGTTTCGGGCCTAGACCCTTCATCAGAGAGGGGGATGGGGTGAGGGAACTGGAATAAATAGGGAGAGAGGGGGAGGCGGACCGAAGATGGAGAGAAAAGAAGATAGGTGGAGAGGAGAGTATAGGTGGGGAGGTAGGAGGGGATAGGTCAGTCCAGGGAAGACGGACAGGTCAAGGAGGTGGGATGAGGTTAGTAGGTAGGAGATGGAGGTGCGGCTTGGGGTGGGAGGAAGGGATGGGTGAGAGGAAGAACAGGTTAGGGAAGCAGAGACAGGCTGGATATAATAGGAACTGCAGATGCTGGAGATTCCAAGATAATAAAATGTGAGGCTGGATGAACACAGCAGGCCAAGCAGCATCTCAGGAGCACAAAAGCTGACGTTTCGGGCCTAGACCCTTCATCAGAGAGGGGGATGGGGGGAGGGAACTGGAATAAATAGAGAGAGAGGGGGAGGCGGACCGAAGATGGAGGTTGGTCCGGAGGGAGGAGGGTAACTTCTTCAGGTTAGGCATCCCTGGAAGAGGCTTCACAGTGAGGTTAAAATAGTATCAGAGATAATGGGAACTGCAGATGCTGGAGATTCCAAGATAATAAAATGTGAGGCTGGATGAACACAGCAGGCCAAGCAGCATCTCAGGAGCACAAAAGCTGACGTTTCGGGCCTAGACCCTTACAGGCTGGGCTGGTTTTGGGATGCAGTGCGGGGAGGGGATGAGCTGGGCTGGTTGTGTGGTGCAGTGGGGGGTGGAGACGAATTGGGCTGGTTTTGGGATGCGGTGGGGGAAGGGGAGATTTTGAAACTGGTAAAGTCCATATTGATACCACTGGGCTGCAGGGTTCCCAGGCGGAATATGAGTTGCTGTTCCTGCAACCTTCGGGTGGCATCCTTGTGGCACTGCAGGAGGCCCATGATGGACATGTCATCTAAAGAATGGGAGGGGGAGTGGAAATGGTTTGCGACTGGGAGGTGCAGTTGTTTATTGTGAACCGAGCGGAGGTGTTCTGCAAAGCGGTCCCCAAGCCTCCGACCCCACCACCCAAGCTATTTTTCCATCCTCATCCTTGTCTGCCTTCCGGAGAGACGACTCTCTCCGTGACTCCCTTGTTCGCTCCACACTCCCCTCCAACCCCACCACACCCGGCACCTTCCCCTGCAGCCGCAGGAAATACTACACTTGCCCCCACACCTCCTCCCTCACCCCTATCCCAGGCCCCAAGATGACTTTCCATATTAAGCAGATGTTCACCTGCACATCTGCCAATGTGGTATACTGTATCCGTTGTACCCGGTGTGGCTTCCTCTACATTGGGGAAATCAAGCGGAGGCTTGGGGACCGCTTTGCAGAACACCTCCGCTCGGTTCGCAACAAACAACTGCACCTCCCAGCTGCGAACCATTTCAACTCCCCCTCCCATTCCTCAGACAACGTGTCCATCATGGGCCTCCTGTAGTGCCACAAGGATGCAACCCAAAGGTTGCAGGAACAGCAACTCATATTCCGCTTGGGAACCCTGCAGCCCAATGGTATCAATGTGGACTTCACCAGCTTCAAAATCTCCCCTTCCCCCACTGCACCCCAAAACCAGTCCAGCTCGTCCCCGCCTCCCTAACCTGTTCTTCCTCTCACCCATCCCTTCCTCCCACCTCAAGCCGCACCTCCATTTCCTACCTACCACCTCATCCCGCCTCCTTGACCTGTCCATCTTCCCTGGACTGACCTATCCCCTCCCTACCTCCCCACCTATACTCTCCTTTCCACCTATCTTGTTTTCTCTCCATCTTCGGTCCGCCTCCCCCTCTCTCCCTATTTATTCCAGAACCCACACCCCATCCCCCTCTCTACGTCAGCTTTTGTGCTCCTGAGATGCTGCTTGGCCTGCTGTGTTCATCCAGCTCCACA
Source organism: Stegostoma tigrinum (assembly GCF_030684315.1). Taxonomy (NCBI): domain Eukaryota; kingdom Metazoa; phylum Chordata; class Chondrichthyes; order Orectolobiformes; family Stegostomatidae; genus Stegostoma; species Stegostoma tigrinum. The sequence goes on along the minus strand of NC_081361.1, from coordinate 93,796,932 downwards.
CTCTTTACAGTGTCTGAGAGTGAGTTAGAAATGAGGTAGATATAACATTGCGAATGGCAGTTAAATTACAGTAGGGTAAAGTCAGAAACAGCTCAGCATGTGGAGCCAGGCCCATGTTCAGCAATTTGTCCCACATCGCTCCAGCCTCCATCGCACTCCTCACCGGCACTCAGTAGCAACAAGACCCTGCACTGTACTGGGATTTACTTCACTTCGCTGATCTGCCCTGCATTGCTCCAGGACTTTGGGATTTACCAGGTGCCATTCTGCCGCTCGGGATTACCCTGCTGCTGTCATTCGCGATCCCAGCCCAGCCCACTCTCACTCTGCTGCTGTGACTCCCAATCCTAACCCAGCCCACGCTCACTCTGCTGCCAGCACTCCTGGTCCCAGCCCGGTCCACTCTCACTCTGCTGCTACCACTACTGATCCCAGCCGGGCCCACTCTCACTCTGCTGCTATCACTCCCGATCCATGCCCGGCCTATGCTCACTCTCCTGCCGTCACTCCTGATCCGAACCCAGCCCACTCTCACTCAGCTGCTATCACTCCCGATCCAAACCCGGCCCACACTTACTCTGCTGTTGTCACTTCTGATCTCAGCCTGGACCACACTCTCTGTTGCTGCCACTCCTAATCCAAGCCCGGCCCACTCTCACACTACTGCTATCACTCCCGATCCCAGTCCACCCCACTCTCACTCTGCTGCCATCACTCCCAATCTCAGCCCGGCCCAGACTCACTCTGCTGCTGTCACTCCCGATCTCATCCCAGCCCAATCTCACTCTGCTGCCATCACTCCCGATCTCAACCCGGCCCATTCTCACTCTGCTGCCATCACTCCCGATCCCAGCCCGGCCCACTCTCACTCTGCTGCCGTCACTCCCGATCTCAGACCAGCCCACACTCACTCTGTTGCCATCACTCCCGATCCCAGCCCGGCCCACTCTCACTCTGCTGCCGTCACTCCCGATCTCAGCCCGGCCCACTCTTACTCTCCTGCCATCACTCCCGATCCCAGCCCGGCCCACTCTCACTCTGCTGCCGTCACTCCCGATCTCAGCCCAGCCCACACTCACTCTGCTGCCATCACTCCCGATCCCAGCCCACACTCACTCTGTTGCCATCACTCCCGATCCCAGCCCGGCCCACTCTCACTCTGCTGCCGTCACTCCCGATCTCAGCCCGGCCCACTCTTACTCTCCTGCCATCACTCCCGATCCCAGCCCGGCCCACTCTCACTCTGCTGCCGTCACTCCCGATCTCAGCCCGGCCCACTCTTACTCTCCTGCCATCACTCCCGATCCCAGCCCGGCCCACTCTCACTCTGCTGCCGTCACTCCAGATCTCAGCCCAGCCCACACTCACTCTGCTGCCATCACTCCCGATCCCAGCCCACTCTCACTCTGCTGCCGTCACTCCTGATCTCAGCCCAGCCCACACTCACTCTGCTGCCATCACTCCCGATCCCAGCCCACTCTCACTCTGCTGCCGTCACTCCCGATCTCAGCCCAGCCCACACTCACTCTGCTGCCATCACTCCCGATCCCAACCCACACTCAATCTGCTGCCGTCAGTCCCGATCCCAGCCCGCCCCACACTCACTCTGCTGCCATCACTCCCGATCCCAGCCCACTCTCACTCTGCTGCCAACACTCCCGATCCCAGCCCGCCCCACACTCACTCTGCTGCCATCACTCCTGAGCTCAGCCCAGCCCACACTCACTCTGCTGCCGTCACTCCCAATCTCAGCCCAGCCCACACTCACTCTGCTGCCATCACTCCCGATCCCAGCCCACTCTCACTCTGCTGCCATCACTCCCGATCCCAGCCCAGCCCACACTCACTCTGCTGCCATCACTCCCGATCCCAGCCCACACTCAATCTGCTGCCGTCAGTCCCGATCCCAGCCCGCCCCACACTCACTCTGCTGCCATCACGCCCGATCTCAGACCAGCCCACACTCACTCTGCTGCCGTCACTCCCAATCTCAGCCCAGCCCACACTCACTCTGCTGCCAACACTCCCGATCTCAGCCCAGCCCACACTCACTCTGCTGCCGTCACTCCCGATCTCAGCCCAGCCCACACTCAATCTGCTGCCATCACTCCCGATCCCAGCCCACTCTCACTCTGCTGCCGTCACTCCCGATCTCAGCCCAGCCCACTCTCACTCTGCTGCCATCACTCCCGATCCCAGCCCACACTCAATCTGCTGCCGTCAGTCCCGATCCCAGCCCGCCCCACACTCACTCTGCTGCCATCACGCCCGATCTCAGCCCAGCCCACACTCACTCTGCTGCCAACACTCCCGATCTCAGCCCAGCCCACACTCACTCTGCTGCCGTCACTCTCGATCTCAGCCCAGCCCACACTCAATCTGCTGCCATCACTCCCGATCCCAGCCCACACTCAATCTGCTGCCGTCAGTCCCGATCCCAGCCCGCCCCACACTCACTCTGCTGCCATCACGCCCGATCTCAGCCCAGCCCACACTCACTCTGCTGCCAACACTCCCGATCTCAGCCTAGCCCACACTCACTCTGCTGCCGTCACTCCCGATCTCAGCCCAGCCCACACTCACTCTGTTGCCATCACTCCCGATCCCAGCCCGGCCCACTCTCACTCTGCTGCCGTCACTCCCGATCTCATCCCGGCCCACTCTTACTCTCCTGCCATCACTCCCGATCCCAGCCCGGCCCACTCTCACTCTGCTGCCGTCACTCCCGATCTCAGCCCAGCCCACACTCACTCTAATGCCATCACTCCCGATCCCAGCCCGGCCCACTCTCACTCTGCTGCCGTCACTCCCGATCTCAGCCCAGCCCACACTCACTCTGCTGCCATCACTCCCGATCCCAGCCCACTCTCACTCTGCTGCCGTCACTCCCAATCTCAGCCCAGCCCACACTCACTCTGCTGCCATCACTCCCGATCCCAGCCCACTCTCACTCTGCTGCCGTCACTCCCGATCTCAGCCCAGCCCACACTCACTCTGCTGCCATCACTCCCGATCCCAACCCACACTCAATCTGCTGCCGTCAGTCCCGATCCCAGCCCGCCCCACACACACTCTGCTGCCGTCACTCCCGATCCCAGCCCACTCTCACTCTGCTGCCAACACTCCCAATCCCAGCCCGCCCCACACTCACTCTGCTGCCATCACTCCCGAGCTCAGCCCAGCCCACACTCACTCTGCTGCCGTCACTCCCAATCTCAGCCCAGCCCACACTCACTCTGCTGCCATCACTCCCGATCCCAGCCCAATCTCACTCTGCTGCCGTCACTCCCGATCCCAGCCCAGCCCACACTCACTCTGCTGCCGTCACTCCCGATCCCAGCCCACACTCACTCTGCTGCCGTCAGTCCCGATCCCAGCCCGCCCCACACTCACTCTGCTGCCATCACGCCCGATCTCAGACCAGCCCACACTCACTCTGCTGCCGTCACTCCCAATCTCAGCCCAGCCCACACTCACTCTGCTGCCAACACTCCCGATCTCAGCCCAGCCCACACTCACTCTGCTGCCGTCACTCCCAATCTCAGCCCAGCCCACACTCAATCTGCTGCCATCACTCCCGATCCCAGTCCACTCTCACTCTGCTGCCGTCACTCCCGATCTCAGCCCAGCCCACTCTCACTCTGCTGCCATCACTCCCGATCCCAGCCCACACTCAATCTGCTGCCGTCAGTCCCGATCCCAGCCCGCCCCACACTCACTCTGCTGCCATCACGCCCGATCTCAGACCAGCCCACACTCACTCTGCTGCCAACACTCCCGATCTCAGCCCAGCCCACACTCACTCTGCTGCCGTCATTCCCGATCTCAGCCCAGCCCACACTCAATCTGCTGCCATCACTCCCGATCCCAGCCCACTCTCACTCTGCTGCCGTCACTCCCGATCTCAGCCCAGCCCACTCTCACTCTGCTGCCATCACTCCCGATCCCAGCCCACACTCAATCTGCTGCCGTCAGTCCCGATCCCAGCCCGCCCCACACTCACTCTGCTGCCATCACGCCCAATCTCAGCCCAGCCCACACTCACTCTGCTGCCAACACTCCCGATCTCAGCCCAGCCCACACTCACTCTGCTGCCGTCACTCCCGATCTCAGCCCAGCCCACACTCACTCTGCTGCCATCACTCCCGATCCCGGCCCACACTCACTCTGCTGCCGTCACTCCCGATCCCAGCCCACTCTCACTCTGCTGCCGTCACTCCCGATCCCGGCCCACTCTCACTCTGCTGCCGTCACTCCCGATCCCAGCCCACTCTCACTCTGCTGCTGCTGATGCAGGATATATTTGGTGCACTTAGCTCCTGCTCGGTCTCTGGTTGTTACTTACCTCCGCTGACTCCTCTCTCTAGTTTGGGATTGTTAAACGTTTCAGGGGCTGGTAGAGTCGTGAATAATAAAATACTACAAAATGCAGAAATGAAAGAAAGAAAGGGAAGGGGGCTGGCGAGCAGAGGAGCTCCGAATGGAATATCTTACTCTGATGCCATCTTGAGTTCAAAATAGTTCGTCAAGTGATAAATTGCCAGAAGGCGTGATTTTGTCAAGATATCAGTAGGAAGACATCAAAGGAGCTGGGCAATAGGGAGAATGCCATCTTTGAAATAGTGTCCGTGAGATTCTTTTTGTGTCTGCCTCAGAATGCGTGATCCATAAGACAGTGCATGTGCAACATTTCCTTAATACTAGTTAGAGTTGACTTTGGCAGTTAGCGTGTGGAATGTCACTTAAGCCCACGATCATCTGATTTGCAAGCGGGTACTTCTGATCGACCCCCCGGGGCTATATCCCACATGAAAGACGCGACATATTTACAGTTTGGAAGGTGTTCAGTCACAACAGACCAATGCACCAGCTGCGACTTCAAAGCAGACACAGCCTCGCTATCAGCAGCTCAGAAAACATCAATGTCATTGTTGGATTATTTGAAAACCACACCCTCAATCGTTAAAAAAACACAATGAGTTTTGCTGGAGCCTACGTGCGCCTCCCTAGTGACTCGATCATTGCAGCAACACTGGGCAAGAGCAGAAATCCCAGAGAACATTCTCACAAGTGAATAGGAATGGACACCGGAAAGACAGGAAATCCTATCTCAGATGAAAGGGTTAATATAAATTCCACATTACATCTGCTTCCTTTGTTGCAAATCTTCATTTCAGTTACGTTGTTTCCTGTCAGTTTCCAAAGTATTTCAGAACCGAAACTGGTGTAACTTTATTCTTGGTGATGAGACTTTCCAAGAGCCAGATTGCCATCAGAGGAACACTTTTCAATAAATCAGTATTCTCACTGAAACCCACATTGAAGAAGGGTCTAGGCCTGAAACGTCAGCTTTCCTGCTCCTCTGATACTGCTTGGCCTGCTGTGTTCATCCAGCTCCACACTTTGTTTCTGTTGAGAAATTATACATGTAACACACAGTTACAGAGTTGTACAGCACGGAAACAGGCCCTTCGGTCCAATTTGTCCATGCCGACCAGACATCCGAAATTCATCTAGTCCCATTTGTTAGCGTTTGGCCCATATTCCTTCCTATCGATGTACACATCCAAATACTTTTTTAAATGTTATAATTGTACCAGCCTCCACCACTTCCATACACGCACCACCTTCTGCAAGAAACAATTGCCCCTTCGGTCCCTTTTAAATCTTTCCCCTCTCACCTTAAACCCATGCCCTCTAGTTTTGGATTCCTCCACCCTGTGGAAAAGACTTTGGCTATTCACCCTATTCATCCCCCTCATGATCTTATAATCTTTTATAAGATCAGTCCTCAGCCTCCAATTCTCCAGGAAAATTATCCCCATCCCATTCAACATCTCCCTATAGCTCAAACCATCTAACACTGACAACATCCTTGTAAATCTTTTCTGAGCCCTTTCAAGTTTCACAATATCCTTCCCATAGCAGGCAGACCAGCATTCAATGCAGTATTCTGAAAGTGGCCTAACCAATGCATAGTACAGCCACAACATGACCTCCCAAGTCCCATACTCATGCACTGACCAATAAAGGCCACATGATCAGTTGATCAGCTGCTGGTTGCAGTGTGGCAAACTCTGCTCATCAATGACTGGGCATAGTGTGACATTCCTCTGTCAGTACTAGAAAGGGAGATCTATGTAAGGCTAAACCAGAACAGATGTAGAGTTGCATGAGAGCAGTTGATACTCTCTGGGCTTTGTGTTTCAGGTGTCTTGTTGTACAGAAGTAGTGTCCCTACCTCTGAGCCAGGAGATCAAGGTTCAAACCCCACCTGCTCCAGAGGTGTGTCATAACATCCTTGAGCAGGTTGATACAAAAATAAGGAAGAGCTGGGCTCTGAAGAATAACAAGAGCTGGGATCTTCCATCTGGTTGAAATAGTTCAGCTTCAGAGTGAAGATCCAAGGGTCTTTTGATGCAGTGGTAGTGTGCCTACCTCAGGTTTAGGGGATTCTCAACTGCCACAGAGTTGTGTGATCACATGTTTGTAAAGGTCAGTTAGAAATATCTATACATTTGTGTTGAACCATCTTGATATAATAGGGGGACCGATGACCCTCCCTCAGAACTGATGGCAGCTGGGAAAATGTCAGTTTATATGCAGAAAATACGGGAGGGGAATGGGGTGGGAAGTAAGTGATAGGATAGAGCCTAAAAAGAAAGAGCAATTGTACAGACAAAGACTTTGATAACGATCAGGCTGGGAGGGTGAATGGTTGTTAATGGGGACTGTAAGTGACTAATAACGAGTCGTGCATAATGGAGGCCTATGTGGTATTAAGGCTTGGTGTGTGGGGTAGGGGTCTGGGATCTGGGAGAGTTTAGGCCCTAAAATTATTGAACTCAGTATCGAGTCCAGAGGGCTACAGGGTCTCCAAGCAGAAAATGAAAAAAGTTGTTCTTCGAGCTTGTGTTGAGCTTCACTGGAACATTGCAGCAAGCCAGAGACAGAGATGTTGGTCAGGGAACAGCGTGGTGCTTCTAAGTGTCAGGCAAATAGCAGTTCCGAGATCGTAAGAACTGCCAATGCTGGAGTCAGAGACAACACAGTGGAGCTGGAGGAACACAGCAGCCCAGGCAGCATCAGAGGAGCAGGTAAGCTGATGTTTCAGGTCAGAGCCCTTCAATGTCTCTTTTGGGAGTAGAACGTGGATATTCTGCGAAACGGCCACCTAGTCTACGCTTCGTTTCTCCAGTTTAGAGGAGACCACATTGTGAGCAGAAAATGCAGAAGACTAGATTGTGGGAAGTGCAGGTGAAGTGGTGCTTCACCTGGAAGGTGTGTTTGGGCCCTTGAATAGTGAGGAGGGAGGAGGTAAATGGGCAGGTGTTGCACCTTCGCCAGTTACAGGGGAAGGTGCCACAGGGCTGTGGGGAAGTGTTGGGGGTGAAGGAAATTCTGACCAGGGTCTCCCGGAGGGAATGGTCCCTGCAGAAGGCAGACAAGGCAGGGGAGAGGGATATGTGTCTGGTGGTGGGATTTTGCTGGAGGTGGCAGAAATGGTGTCCGATGATATTCTGGATGTGGATGCTGGTGGGATGGTAGGTGAGGATAAGGAACCCTATTGCTGTTGTAGAAGGGAAGAGAAGGGGTGAGAGCGCAAGTGCGAGGGATGAGTCAGACGTGGTTGAGGGCCCAGTCAACAATGAAGCTGGGGAATCCTCGGTTGAGGAAGAAGGTGGGCATGTCGGAGGCTCGCTTGTCGAAGATGGCCTCATCTGAACATTTATGACGGAGATGGAGGAACTGAGAGAATGGGATGGAGTCTTTACAGGAAGTGGGATGTGTGGATGTACAGTCCAGGTAGCTGTGGAAGTCACTATGTTTGTAATGGATATTAGTGGTCAGTCTATCCCCTGAGATGGAAAAAGAAATGCCGATGAAGGGAAGGGAGGAGTCACAGACAGACCAGGTGGAAGTGAGGGCTTTGTGGAATTTTGAGGTGAAACTTATGAAGTTTTCCAATTGCAGATAAGAGAGGGAAGCAGCACTGATGATATCATCGATGTATCGGAGAAAGAGTTGTGGATTGAGGCCGGAATAGGACTGGAACAAGGAATATCCCACATGCCCAGTGAAGAGACAGGCACAACTGGAGCCTTTCTCCTTCACAGCTGCTGCCAGACCTTCTGAGCTTTTCCAGCAACTTTGTTTTTGTTCCTGATTTAAAGCATTTGCAGTTCTTTTGTTTTTCATCTTGATTTAATCCCTGACCTCTCTCTCTGAACGTCCACTTCGTCTTTGGTGCTATTGTATTACCCTTATTAGACCTTGCAGGTAAATTGTGCAGCTGGAAATTAACTGGTGATTCAGTGCTGGTGAATAATGGCAATAAGTAACATGGAATCATTGGTATTGTGGAAGAAAACTTTCAGTTGTGTGTGATGGCACTTCGAGATATACCTTTTTTTGAAGGTAGAGCTGAATAAAAGCAGAGTCTTTGCACTTGGCTGAAATAGATGAGTTGGGGAGCATTGGATCGATGGTCTGAAGGAAGAGCTCCTGTGATACAACAGTAATATCGTTACCGCTGAACCAAGAACTCTGCATTCACAGATGTGTAATAACATTTCAGAAAGTGTTGATTAAAAATAACAAAAAAATTCCTCGTTTCTTCTGCAGCGACATTCTTGTCCAGGTGGCTTTGAAGGAGGAGCATACAGTGTCCATCTACGGCCTGAAAAACTTTAGAGACGGGCTGATAGCCCAGGGGCAGTATGGCATTATCTCCCACTCTGACACTATCCTGGTTCCATTTTCTCTTTCTATTCCGACCTTTCCTGCATTTTAGTTGTTGTTTCACTGCCCCCAGCGGGCTGTGTGAGTCGGTTGTTCCTTATTTTATCAAGCGGGTGATTTGTTGGAGAATTTTCAAGTAACAAAGGGCTGAGTTCTTCTCTTGGGCTTGGCTAAAGTGGCTATCAGCAGGCCATAGAGGGAGTCAAAACTCCCAACTACTGGCTCCTCATCGTTGGGTCTGGAGCGAGGCAGTGGCTGGGGCCCGGGGTCGGGTCTTTGGCATTCGGAGGTCAAGCCAAATGCAGGAAGGGAGAGCCCAATGTGCCAGTGAGGGAGGTGCTCAGTGTCTTTGGTGGCAGTGAGAGGAGGCAGGCCTAGACAGCGGGTCAAACCAAAGGATATCGAGCCCTTATAAGGGAGTGTGAGCTCATCACGGCTAAGCACTTGAGAAAGACTGTTTAACTTTTCACCTTAGAACATAGAACATTACAGCACAGTACAGGCCCTTCGGCCCTCGATGTTGTGCCAACCTGTCATACCAATCTCAAGCCCATCTAACCTACACTATTCCATGTACGTCCATATACTTATCCAATGACGACTTAAATGTGCCTAAAGTTGGCGAATCTACTACCGTTGCAGGCAAAGCCTTCCATTCCCTTACTACTCTCTGAGTAAAGAAACTACACCTAAGATGGGACTACAGAATGTTGACATTATACACTTTCACTGCATTAATGTACTTAAGTACATGTGACAATAAAATCTAATTCTAACTTCATCCCTGGCTATATTTGCACCCAGCTGTGCTGAATTCTCAATGCCTTTGGAAAGAGATGCAGACAGCAAAGGCTAATATGCGTTATTCCCTGCATAACTCTATTTTGATTTAGTATCATTTTTGATTTTTTTTCGGTTATTGTGACACTGTCCCTGAAGGAGATTTGTTTTGTTAATCAGTTTAATTGGATAATTTGGAAGTGTGTTTTCCATAAATTAATACAGGAAACTCACCGAATAGAAATTTACCAAAGATCCTGAGGAAGCACCATCCAAACCCATGACCACTTCCATCCAGAAGGACAAGGTCAGCAGGTACATAGGGATAACACCACCTGCAAGTTCCCCGCCAAACCACTCACTATCCTAGCTTGGAAACATATCGCCGTTCCTTCAGTGTCTCTAGGTCAAAATTCTGGAACGCCTGCTCCAACAGTATTGTGGATCTAAATGCAGCTCTTGGGCTGCTATGGTACATGAAGGCAACTCACCACCATCTTCTCAAGGGCAAATGAAAAATAAACTTGCCGCAGTTAGTTTTGTCATCAAGTAACAAGTGCAGCAATGTGCTGATGCACCGTTAATGAACGCCTGCGGTAAATGGGGAGTTGTGCATACCTAACATACCAGATTGTTAGAAATGGGGTAAATCGTGGCTCTCAGTTACATGAGTATTTGTGACTGAATATTCCACAGTTCACAGGAAACAAACTGGGGAGATTCAATGAAGACAAGCTTAAAGATTGGATATGGAGAGATAATTTATCTGGACCTCAACCTCTATAAATCAATGGTGTTGGGAAGTAGGTTGAAAATGTTGATTTGCTGCACAATTTAAGATTTTTCTCAACTGCTTTCTTTATCTTGATAGCATTTTTTTGCCTCTTATGAATAAAATTCCGTTCTGTTCTTCAGAAAATCTGCAGCCTTGTGTGCCTACGTTTCAGTGACCGATCGCTGTATTAACTCAATAAGAAAATGATCTATCAACCCATTTTGCACTCTGAGATCTGACATGTCCAGGTAGCACAATCAGCTGTAATCATAACAACATTGTTGTGTCCATGTTGTGGTAAGGCTTGTTGCAGAGTTCCAGATTGTGGTGCATTCTAAAACTGCTATTTAACCTCAATGATGTGCACTTCCATGATATCAGCCCAACAAGTACACACCGACCATTGGAGCATCCCACCTACACCCATCTCCCTAGAACCCACCTAATCTGCACATCCTGAAACACTATAGGCAATTTAGCATGGCTAATCCACCTAGCCTACACATTTTTGGATTGCGGGAGGAATCGAGAGCACCCGGAGGAAACCCACACAGACCTTCACCCAAGAGCAGAATTGAACCCAGCCCCCTGGCACTGTGAGGCAGCAGTGCTAACCACTGAGCCACTATACCACCCAATATCATTGCAAACTTCTTCCACAGTCCAAATTCCCGCACATCATATGGTGTTCCTTCTAAGTTATTAACTTGCGCAGTGTAACCCCTCTTTTAGTCAGTAACTGCATGCACTGACCTTGATTAATCAGTACACAGTGTGATGTTTGAGACGACTTTGCTTCTAATCAGGTTGTTACACCAGATGCAGCAATGCTAATGTCATCTCCCATATCATAAGAACCTGAGCCTGGATGTCATGTTATAAAGAATCCAACGGGCAATTATTATAACAAGCTATTATGTAACTATGAGAATGTAAAATATGGGAGCAGAATTAAGCCCTTCGGCCCAACAAATCTTGCTCTACTATTTGATCGTGGCTGATGTTTCTCAACCCTGTTTTCCCGTCTTCTCCCCACAACCCTTTGTCTCCTAACTAAACAACAGCCTATCTATCTCTGTCTTAGAACATAGAAAAGTACAGCACAGTACAGGCCCTTCGGCCCACGATGTTGTGCCGTGGAATATTCCTAATCCAAAAATAAAGTAACCTAGCCTACATTCCCCTCAATTCACTGCTGTCCATGTGCATGTCCAGCAGTCGCTTAAATTTCACTAATGACTCCGCTTCCACGACTACCACTGGTAAACTATTCCATGCGCTCACAACTCTCTGGGTGAAGAACCTCCCTCTGACGTCTCGTCTATACCTTCCTCCTAACGCCTTAAAACTATGACTCCTCGTGGCAGTCAATGCTGCTCTGGGGAAAAGTCTCTGGCTATCGACTCTATCCATGCCTCTCATTACCTTGTACACCTCGATCAGGTCACCTCTCTTCCTCCTTCTCTCCAGAGAGAAAAGTCCAAGCTCAGTCAACCTCTCCTCGTAAGACAAGCCCTCCAGTCCAGGCAGCATCCTGGTAAGCCTCCTTTGCACATTCTCCAAAGCCTCCACACCTTTCCCATAATAGGGCGACCAGAACTGGATACAATATTCCAAGTGTGGTCTCACCAGGGTTTTGTAGAGCTGCAGCATAACCTCGCGGCTCTTAAACTCAATTCCCCTGTTAATGAAAGCCAAAACACCATATGCTTTCTTAACAATCTTAGCCACCTGGGTGGCAACTTTGAGGGAGCTATGCACTTGAACACCAAGATCCCACAGTTCCTCCACACTGCCGAGAATCCTGTCTTTAATCCTATATTCAGCATTTAAGTTCAACCCTCCAAAATGCATCACTTTGCATTTATCCAGGTTGAACTCCATCTGCCATTTCTCAGCCCAGCTCTTAAATATACTTAATAACTTGGCCTCCACAGCCTTCTGTAGCAGGATGTTCCACAGAGTCACCATTCTCTGGCTAAAGAAATTCCTCCTCATTTCAGTTCTGAGGGTCCAAACTTCATTCCAGACTGTGCACTCGGGTTCCAGTCTCTCCTACTAGTTGGAACATCTTCTCCATGTCTCAGTATTCTCTAAGTTTCAATGAGAACCCCCCTCATCCTTTGAGTACTGACCCAGAATCCTCAACCACTCCTCACATTACAAGCCCTTTGCCCCCTGTATTCTTGCAAATTTCCTTTGGGCCCCCTCCAATGCCAGCACATCCTTTCTTAGACACTGGACCCAGAACTGCTCAAAATGTTCCCAATGTGGTCTGGCCAGAGCATTATTCAGCTCAGCAGTATATCTCTGCTCATATATTCTCACCCTCTTCTAAGGAAAGCTAATATCGACTTGCTTTCCTAACTACCAACTGAATCTACATGTTAATCTTAAGAGAATTCTCAACCAGGACTCCCAAGACCCTTCAGATTCCAAAGAGACGTTCCCTATTTAGAAATTTGTCTTCACCTCTATTCTTCCTATCAAAGTACACAACCTCACAGTTTCATTTGCATTTCTTCTGCCACTTCTTTACCAACTCTTCCAGTCCTTTGTCCAAGTCTTTTTGCAGCCTTCTACCTCCTCAATATTACCTGTCCCTCCACTTATTTTCGTGTCATCTACAAACATAGCAACAATGCCCTTAGTTCCTTCATCCAGATTGTTAATGTATAATATGAATAGTTGTGGTCCCAACCTGGGCCCCTGTAGAATTCCATTGGTCATCAGCTGCCATCTTGAAAAAGACACCTTTCTCCCTATTCTCTGGCTTCTGCCGGTGACCCAATCCTCAACCCATGCCAGAACCTTGCTCCCCACATCATGGGCTTTTATTTAGCAGCCTCCTATACAACACCTTATCAAAGGCCTTCGGAAAATCCAGATAAATCACAACCACTGGTCCCCTTTGTCTAACCTGCTCATTACATCCTCACATTTTTCAGACGCGACTTCCCTTTGTCAAAGTTGCACTGACTCAGCCTTATTTTGCTATGTACTTCCAGTACAGTCTCATCCTTAACAATGGACTTTAAAATCTTGCCAAGAATTGCAGTCAGGCTAAATAGCCTATGGTTTCCTGTCTTCTGACTCACTCTCTTCTTAAACAATGATGGTATGGTAGCCATTTTCCAGTTCTTTTGCACTCTCCCTGATTCCAGCGATTCCTGAAAGATCACCATCGATGCCTCCACAACCTCCTTAGCTATTTCCTTCAGAACTCTGGGCTGTAGTCCATCTGGCCTGGGGAGCATTGCTATATTCTTCAAGCACATAGACATTAGTCACATATTGTGCCATTTTGTTACAACACAGGAGCATTCTTCCAGTAGAATGTTTTGCTTCAAGTGATCTGAAACCTGGAATTAGTAACAAGGTGCTCAGTAACGTTCCATCAGCGTCAGTCTCTGGAAATACTTTTGCTGGATCCGTATTGCTTATGCTGTTCAGGGGGATAGTGGAATCACAGGTAGACAGGATAGTGAAGAAGGTGTTGGGTACACCTGCCTTTTCTGGTCAGTGCACTGAATATACGAGTTGGGAGGTCATGTTGCGGCTGTCAAGACATTGGTTAGGCCACTTTTGAAGTAGTGCGTACAATTCTTGTCTCCCTGCTGTAGGAAAGAAGTTGTGAAACTTGAAAGTGTGCAGAATAGATTTCCAAGGATGTTGCCAGGGTTGGAGGGTTTGAGCTGTAGGGAGAGGCTGAATAAGCTGGGGCTCTTTTCCCTGGAGCATTGAAGGCTAAAGGGTGACCTTACAGAGGTTTGTAAAATCATGAGGGGCTTGGACAGAGTGAATCGCTAACAGCTTTTCCCAGGGTGGGGGGAGTCCGAAACTAGATGACATAGGCTTAAGGTCAGCGAGAGGAAAAATTTAGAAGGGACTTCAGTGCAATTTCTTCATGCAGAGGGTGGTGCATGGATGGAAAAAGTTGCCAGAAGAAGTGATGGAGGCTGGTACATTTACAAGTTTGAAAAGACATTTGAATGGGTATATAAATAGGAAGGTTTAGACGGATATGGGCCAAATGCTGGCAAATGGCATTAGATTAATTCAGAATATCTGGTGGGCATGGACAGGTTGGACTGAAGGGTCTGTTTCTGTGCTGTATGTCTCTGTGGCTGTCAGAGATGTCAGTGACCAGTGTGCCCAGAGTGGAAATCTGGGTGACCAGAGTGCCCAGAGTGGGAATCTGGATGACCAGAGTGCCCAGAGTGGGAATCTGGGTGACCAATGTGCCCAGAGTGGGAATCTGGGTGACCAAAGTGCCCAGAGTGGAGCAGGGTGGAAGCCAGCAATCAGACTATATGGAGACCCCCTGCACTAGTGTGCTGCAGAGAAGCCTTGGACAGAGACTGTGATATTTGTCTTTTTAACTTTGCTTCTGGATTTTGTAACCTATGGTCATACAGTGTATAGCTTTCTTTCTTCACTTCTGTATTCTGTAACTAAAGATTCAACCCAGGTCCTCTGTACCTAATGTAGCGCCATGTGTTGGTGACATTGTTACACTGTAACTGTAGAAGCTGTACCTCAATGCTTTTGCACTGTAAGTGGGAGCTTAGAAACTTTTCATTGTACTCATTTCACTACATGTGACAATAAAGTACAGTCATTCATTCATTCATTTTAAAAGAGTATGCATTCACAAATATGTCTGGACCCTTATGCACTTAATGAACTTGTTCTTACGCTCAACAAGTTCTCCTTTAACTCCTCCCACTCCCTATAGACGAAGGGGGTGACTATGGACACCCATATGGGTCTGAGCTATGCTTGCCTCTTTTAAGGGTCCATGGAACAATCCCTCTGCTGCTGTTCCACAGGGACCATCCCCCACCTCTTCCTCCACTATGTAGATGGCTGTATCAGCGCTGTCTTGTGCTCCTGTGGGGAAGTTGAACAGTTCATCACCTGTTGATACACCAACATCTATTTCAAACCCACTGACTTCCATGACCACTTTGACTACACCTTCTCTCAACCAGCCCCCTGCAACAATGAGATCCCCTACTCCCAATTCCTCTGCCTCAGCCGCATCTGCTCCGAAGATAGAGCGTTCAAATCGTGGACATCCCAGATGTCCTCCTGCTTCAAGGACCACAACATCTCTCCTCCAGTGATTCATAATGCAGTCAACCGCATCTCTTGCATTTCCTGCACTTCTGCCCTCAAACACCCTCCCCCCAACAAAAATTAGGACAGAATCCCCTTGGCCCTCACATGCCACCCCACCAACCTCCGCACCCAGCCACTTTCTTATTCTCTGCCACTTCTGCCACCTGCAATCTGAACCCAACTCCAAAGTGATATTTGCCTCCCCATCCCTATCTGCCTTTTGTCGGGACCACTCACTCCACGACTGCCTCATCTGCTCCAAACTCCCCACCAACCCTTCCATCACACTGAGCGCCTTTCCCTGCAACCACAAGAGGTGCTATACCTGCCCCTACATCTCCCCTCTCACTTCCATCCAAGGCCCCAAACAATCTATCAGGGATTCACCTGTGCATCCTCCCCCAATATCTGTTTCTCCCGAGGTGGTCTCCTTGACATCAGTGAGACTAAACGTCGACTTGGAGACCAATTTGCAGGTCACCTGCGCTTTGTATGCTATAATCAACAACACTTTCTGGTTGCCAACCATTGTAACTCCCCTTCGCACTGCCTTTGTGACTTCTCCACCCTTTGCCTCCTCCACAGTCAGACTAAGGCCAAAGGTAAACTGGAGGAGCAGCGCCTCATATTCTGCCTCAGGACCCTACAGCCCAATGGTATAAACACAGAATTCACCAGTTGTAAAATCTCCCCACCCCCGGCCTCATCCCACATCTAACCCTCCCTCTCATCCCTGTTTCCTTGAACTGACACATCTTCTCTCCCACTATCTGCCAACCCTTCCCACTGACCAATCTCCATTACCCCACTACCGGCATCCACCTACAACCATCCCACCTACCTTCCTCCAGCCCCCAGCCCTCTATTTATTTCTGAGCTCCCCACCCCCAAAGCCCCAGTCTTGATGAAGGATGTAAACCCGAAACATCGACTTTCCTGGTCCTCTGATGCTGCCTGACCTCCTGGGCTCCTCTAGCTACAGATGGTACTGACATTAATCTGGGAATATTGGATTACTAGTCTAGTGAAGTTACCACTACATCAGTGCCTCCACCAGCTGTGGGTGTGTCCAGACAATGCCCCAGCAACTTGTAGGTGAAGTGTACTTTGGAATCAGGACAGTATTTTGGACAATGTTGTTTTAAGGACAGAATTTACATTTTAATGCATGTGTGTGTGTGTGTGTGTGTGTGTGTGTGTGTGTGTGTGTGTGTGTGTGTGTGTGTGTGTGTGTGTGTGTGTGTGTGTGTGTGTGTGTGTGTGTGTATTTTAAAAACGATAAATTCATATATTTTGCACAATTCGTGCTCTCAGTCAACAACCTTGGCATCTTTAAGTTTGCTTTGGCAATAAATCTGTTGTTGACGAAAGAAATCTGACGGATTTGTTCTTAACACTGAATCTGATGCAGTCTGATTCGTGTATCATTGACTGTATTATCAATCTGCGTCAATGTAAAATTTATTGTGACTGTTGGAACAGTGGGATTAGGATCCCAGTTGTAAGAATACCAGAACAGCAAACATGTCGGAAGTGCAAAGGAAATTATCATTTCTGCACAGGCGCGATGTTGCAATATTCTGAGGATTGAGTGAAGTACTTTGGAGATTAGAACATAGAACAGTACAGCACAATACAGGCCCTTCGGCCCACGATTTTGTGCCAAACGTTTACCCTAAACCTAAGGTCTATCTAACCTCCACCCCCCCCCCCCCACCTTATACTATCATCCATAAGTGCCAGAAGACTGGAAGGTAGTAAATGTTGTCCCCTTGTTCAAGAAGGGGAGTAGAGAGAACCCTGGTAATTATAGACCAGTGAGCCTTACTTCGGTTGTGAGTAAATTGTTGCAAAGGATTATAAGAGATAGGATTTATAATCATCTAGAAAGGAATAATTTGATTAGGGATAGGTCATGCCTCACAAACTTTATTGACTTCTTTGAGAAGGTGACCATACAGGTGGAAGAGCGTAAAGCCGTTGATATGGTGTATATGGATTTCAGTAAAGCGTTTGATAAGGTTCCCCACAGTAGGCTACTGCAGAAAATACGGAGGCATGGGATTGAGGGTGATTTAGCTGTTTGGATCAGAAATTGGCTAGCTGTAAGAAGACAGAGGGTGGTGGTTGATGGGAAATGTTCATCCTGGAGTTCAGTTACTAGTGGTGCACCGCAAGGATCTGTTTTGGGGCCACTGCTGTTTGTCATTTTTATAAATGACCTGGATGAGGGTGTAGAAGGATGGGTTAGTAAATTTGCAGGTGACACTAAAGTCGGTGGATTGTGGATAGTGTGGAAGGATATTGAAAGTTACAGAGGGACATAGATAAGCTGCAGAGCTGGGCTGAGAGGTGGCAAATGGAGTTAAATGCAGAAAAGTGTGAGGTGATTCACTTTGGAAGGAGTAACAGGAACACAGAGTGCTGGTAGTGTGGATGAGCAAAGAGATCTCGGTGTCCATGTACATTGATCCTGAAAGTTGCCCACCCAGGTTGATAGAGTTGTTAAGAAGGCATGTGGTATGTTAGGCTTTATTGGTAGAGAGATTGAGTTTCAGAGCCATGAGGTCATGCTGCAGCTGTACAAAACTTTGGTGCGGCCACACTTGGAGTATTGCATACAGTTCTGGTTGCCGCATTATGGGAATGATGTGGAAGCATTGGAAAGGGCGCAGAGGCGATTTACCAGGATGTTGCCTTATGTGGAAAGACTGAAGGACTTGAAGCTGTTTTCGTTAGAGACAAGAAAGTTAAGACGCGACTTAAAAGAGACAAGCAAGATGATCAGAAGATTAGATAGGGTGGACAGTGAGAGCCTTTTTCCTCGAATGGTGATGGCTAGCATGAGGTGACATAGCTTTAAATTGAGGGGTGATAGATAGGACAGATGTCAGAGGTAGGTTCTTTACTCACGGAGGACTAAGGGAGTGGAATGCCCTGCTGGCAACAGTAGTAGGCTCGCCAATTTTAAGGGCATTTAAATGGTCATTGGATAAACATATGGGTGATCATGGAATAGCGTAGGTTAGATGGGCTTCAGATGGGTTTCACAGGTCAACGCAACATCGAGGGCGAAGGGCATGTACTGTGCTGTAATTATTATGTTCTATGTTCTATCTAATAGCTGCTTAAATGCCCCCAATGAGGGCAACTCCACTATTTTCTCTGGCAATGCATTCCACGCCCCGACCACTCTCTGATTAAAGAACCTACCTCTGATGTCTCCCCCATATCTACCTCCATTCACTTTAAAACTCATAATAGCTACCTCCACCCAAGGAAAAAGTCTCTAGCTGCCTACTCTATCTACATCTCTGATCATTTTGTACACCTCTATCAAGTCACCTCTCATCCTTCTTCGTTCTAAAGAGAAAAGCCCTGGCTCTCTCAACCTTTCCTCATAAGACCTTCCCTCCATTCCAGGCAACATCCTGCTCAATCTCATCTGCACCTTTTCCAACACTTCCACATCTTTCCTGTAATGAGGTGACCAGAACTGGACACAATACTCCAGATGTGGCTGAACCAGGCTTTTGTACGGCTAGAGCATAATTTCGTGGCTCTTGAACTCAATTCTTCTATTAATGAAAGCTAAGACACCATACACCTTCTTAATAACTCTATCCGCAGCTTTCAGGGAACTGTGGCCATGAACCCCAAGATCCCTCTGCTCTTCCACACTGCCAAGAATCTTTCTGTTAACCCTGTATTCTGCTTTCAAGTTTTTCCTTCTAAAATGAATCATCTCACACTTTTCAGAATTAAACTCCATCTGCCACTTCTCAGCCCAGTTCTGCATCCTATCAATGTCCCTTTGTAACCTAGAACAATGCTCTGCACTGTCCACAACGCGACCCTCCTTCATATCGTCCGCGAACTTACTAATCCATCCTTCCGCTCCTTCGTCCAAACCAGCTACAAAAATTACAAATAGAAGAGTACCCAGGACAGATCCTTGTGTACACCACTCGCAACTGAGTACCATGTTGAATCTTTTCCGTCCACTACCACCCTTTGTCTTCTAAGGGTCAGCCAATTCTGAATCCAATCTGCCACATTTCCTCCTATCTCATGCTTCCCAATGTTCTGCATGAACTTACCATGGAGAACCTTAGCAAACATTATACTTAATTCCATGTATACCACATCCACTGCTCTACCTTCATCTACGTGTTTGGTCATCTCTTCAAAGAATTCAGTAAGGTTTGTGATGCATGATCGACCCTTCACAAATCCACACTGACTATCACGAATCAAACTGAGCCTTTCTAAGTGATAAATCCTATCTCAGAGCCCTTTCCAATAATTTTCCCTCCATTGACATAAGACTAACTGGCCTGTAATTTCCGGGGTTATTCCGATTTTCTTTTTTAAACAAGGGAATGATGTTTGCCTCTCTTCAATCTTCCGGCAGTCTCTTCAAGTAACTTGATCTTCCCTCTGTTTCATTCATCTTTAATTTTATCTGCATAATGTTGTACTTGCAATGTGTGTTAAGTGAAGTGACCAGTATTTGAAAATCCTTGAGCAATACATCTCTGTACACGGAAAGAATGCTGCATTATCTGAAGATGAGTTGGTAAAATGGAGTATTTTCACTGGCATCCTGGCCATTTGGTGATTTATTGTCCCTACCATCTCTCCATTCCCCACCATAAACCAACCAAAAGCTAAAAACCCCAGATTATCTGGTCCCTCAGACATTGCTGTTTGTTGGATTTCACTGTGTGGCAATTGGCTGTTGTCAGGTTCACTGCATTACAAAGGTCACTGCACTTCACATTTATTTCATAAGCTGTAGGTGCTTTGAGATGTCCTAAGAACAGGAATAGTGGTACGTAAGTTTTTCCTTCAAGTACCTTGTATGTGTTTTTTGCTAGGCCTATGAATTTAAGTCAGTGTTATCAGATTGTTGGCTTATAGAATTTTAGAATCCCTACAGTGCAGAAAGAGACCATTCAGCCCAAGTTGTTCCACACCTAACTACTAAAGCGCATCCCACCCTATCTGCATATCCACACATTTCCCATGGCTAACCCACCTAGCCTGCACATCCCTGGACTCTATGGGGCAATTTAGCATGGGCGATCCACCTAACCTGCACATCTTTAGATTGTGGAAGGAAACCAGAGCATCAGGAGGAAACCCAAGCAGACACAGGAACAACGTGCAAACTCCACACAGACATTCGCCCGAGGCTGGCATCGATCCTGGGTCCTTGGCACGATAAAAAGCAATGGTAACAATATTATTCTGCAGAACCATCTCATCCTAGACTTAAACTCATTCAATATAATGCAAAATGACCTTGCCTCAAGATATGAAAACACAGCATGAAAACACCAATGTGGGTCATCCTGTTCAGATGTCTGATGAGTCCTCATATCAAATCTTTTGGGTCTGAATGATTCAATTAAACTGCGGAGTGCTTATATACATCAGCCATTGAATCTCAGTCAGGATTACCTGATGTGTCAGATTAATTTTGATTTAATTCAGAAAAAAGCTATGCGCTTGGAGACAACTTAACGCTACACAGTGCAATGCAAGTAAATGGGAACGTTCATGAGATAAGGAGATTCATTTGTAAATAAGTGACAGCTTAGGTGAATTTGACACATTCATGTAAATAATACTAAGATGATGTTGAGTGGTGGCCATAAGCTTTAAATACAGAATTATTGAATAATAAAAAATATTTCTGAACTAAAGGAGGCCATTCAGTCCATCATTTCTATGTCAGAGCCTTATGGGTATCACTGAAGCACTTCCTCTGTCCACCTGGGGCTCACCTGCCATTTGAAGCTAGGAGTAGAGCAGCAGCTCGGGGAGTCTTGTGTCAGCCACACAGACGAAGGCCTCACTGGGGAAGTGCAGCATTCCCACACACACCTGAGAATCACTGGTCCCAGACACACCTGTGCAGAGGAGGACCTTCCAAGGAGGCGACAGGCCCCTTGAGAAATAATGGGAGCCAGGCGAAAACAGGGAAAGGAGTGCGCTGTCGCACGTATGCCCCATCCACACCCTTCCCATTACTGCCACCTGCTCCAAGTCTAACAAAACCTGTGATAGCTGTATCTCTCTGTACAGCTACCCACAGACTCACCCTGAGGGTGGAAGAGAGTCATCCTCCGCAGTGACAGACTGCCGATAATGATGGTGATGATGTTAGAGCAACCTATCCATGATCATTTCCATGATCAAATCTATCTTCGTCCCCACTCTCAGGTAGTGAATTCCAGATCCTAACCCCTCACTTGCAATTAAAGATTTCTCCTCAACATGATGTGAAGGTGCAGGCGTTGGGCTGGGGTGGAGAAGGTCAGAAATCATACAACACCAGGTTATAGCCCAACATTGAAAATTTGCAAATAAGCCGTTTGGACTGTAAGCTGGTGTTGTGTGATTTCTGACCTTGCATCAACAGGTATCTAGTTAACGATCTTTCTACCAACAAGCAAGTTTCTCCATAACTGCCTTCCCCAGGCCACTTATGAGTTTGAGCTCCTCTCTGAATCTGCTTTTAATTTTCTTTTCCTCAAAGAAAACAGTTCCAGCTCCTCCAACCTGGTCAGACAGCTGAAATTCCTCAACTATTCTGATTAATCGTCTCCACATCCTCTTCAATGTCTTGACATCTTTAAATGCCCAGAATTAGAAAATATTTCAGTTGAAGCCAAATCAATCTTTTGTTCAAGTTCACTTCTTTACTTTTGTGTTATTTGTGCCCTCTTTTATCAAACCCAGGAGCACAGCTACCTAGAATACACCTCCTCCCACCCACCCTCCTGCAAAAATTCCATCCCCTATTCCCAATTCCTCCACCTCCGCCGCATCTGCTCCCACGATAAGACATTCCACTCCTGCACATCCCAGATGTCTAAGTTCTTCAAGGACCACAACTTTCCCCCCACAGTGATCGAGAACGCCCTTGACCGCGTCTCCCGCATGTCCCGCAACACATCCCTCACACCCCGCCCCCGCCACAACTGCCCCAAGAGGATCCCCCTCGTTCTCACACACCACCCCACCAACCTCCGGATACAACGCATCATCCTCCGACACTTCCGCCATCTACAATCCGACCCCACCACCCAAGACATTTTTCCATCCCCTCCCCTGTCTGCTTTCCGGAGAGACCACTCTCTCCGTGACTCCCTTGTTCGCTCCACACTGCCCTCCAACCCCACCACACCCGGCACCTTCCCCTGCAACCGCAGGAAATGCTACACTTGCCCCCACACCTCCTCCCTCACTCCTATCCCAGGCCCCAAGATGACATTCCACATTAAGCAGATGTTCACCTGCACATCTGCCAATGTGGTATACTGCATCCACTGTACCCAGTGTGGCTTCCTCTACATCGGGGAAACCAAGCGGAGGCTTGGGGACCGCTTTGCAGAACACCTCCGGTCGGTTCGCAACAAACAACTGCACCTCCCAGTCGCAAACCATTTCCACTCCCCCTCCCATTCTTTAGATGACATTTCCATCATGGGCCTCCTGCAGTGCCACAATGATGCCACCCGAAGGTTGCAGGAACAGCAACTCATATTCAGCTTGGGAACTCTGCAAGCTAATGGTATCAATGTGGACTTCTCGAGCTTCAAAATCTCCCCTTCCCCCACCGCATCCCTAAACCAACCCAGTTCGTCCCCTCCCCCCACTGCACCACACAACCAGCCCAGCTCTTCCCCTCCACCCACTGTATCCCCAAACCAGTCCAACCTGTCTCTGCCTTCCTAACCTGTTCTTCTTCCCACCCATCCCTTCCTCCCACCTCAAGCCGCACCCCCATCTCCTACCTACTAACCTCATCCCACCTCCTTGACCTGTCCGTCTTCCCTGGACTGACCTACCCCTCCCTATCTCCCACCTATACTCTCTCCACCTATCTTCTTTTCTCTCCATCTTCGGTCCGCTTCCCCCTCTCTCCCTATTTATTCCAGAACCCTCATCCCATCCCCCTCTCTGATGAAGGGTCTAGGCCTGAAACGTCAGCTTTTGTGCTCCTGAGATGCTGCTGTGGATCGTCTAGGCCCGAAACGTCAGCTTTTGTGCTCCTGAGATGCTGCTGTGGATCGTCTCCACATCCTCTTCAATGTCTTCACATCTTTAAATGCCCAGAATTAGAAAATATTTTAGTTGAAGCCAAATCAATCTTTTGTTCAAGTTCACTTCTTTACTTTTGTGTTATTTGTGCCCTCTTTTATCAAACCCAGGAGCACAGCTACCTAGAATACACCTCCTCCCACCCACCCTCCTGCAAAAATTCCATCCAGCTGTGTTCATCCAGCCTCACATTTTATTATCTCAGGCTTTTTGTTTCTTTATTCACTTGTGGGACATGGGCACAACTGGCTGGCAACATTTATTGTCCATCCCTAGTTGCCTTTGATCTTAATGGCTTGGTAGTTCATTTCAGACAGCAGATAAGAATCAACCACATTGCTATGAACCTGTCATCACATGTCAGATGGTCCAGGCAGATTTCTGTCCCTGAAGAGCATTAGTGAACCAAGTTGACTCCCCACCCAAACACCCCCACAACAATTGGCAATGGTTTCATGGTTAACAGCAGATTCTTAATTCCAGATTATTATTGAATCCAAATTCCTCCATTTGCCATGGTAGGATTTGAGCCCAGCTCCCCCAAACATGAGCAGAGTTTAGTGATAATGCCACTAAACTATCACCTCTCCTTGTCTTTGGGTTTCTACTCTACTGATGATACCAGGCCAGCATGCACATAGTTAGGATTGAATTTAATTGTGTGAGTTGCTCAGTTCCTGAGACAAAGCCCCTGATGGTACATTTAAATTTCTATGCTATTGTGATATTCTGTAAATGTCCCTGCCTCCCTTATTACTCAATAAGCAGCAACAAGAAAAGATCATATGGATGTGTGGTTTCTCCTGAGGTGTAGGACTTGTATTGTCATTGCGAAAATGAAGGGATTGTTTGTAGAATATGAGGAAAATTCAGTTAAAACTGGTTGCAGTAACTCAATAAATCATTTGGCCAATTAGTGAAGTAGATGGAAAAAACAGGAACATTGTTTTTTTGTTAAGTTTACTCACTAACATTCTCAATGTTTTGTTTGGATCTTCCTTTCCTTGAGAACACTGATCCCCAGTAGGACAAAGATTCCTTAATGGCATTCACCAGCTGACATCCAGAACTTTGTTCCAGTGACCTGAATGAGCAGCTGCCCCCATAGCTCTCTGTGGCAAGGAGTTCCAAAGAGTCACAACCTTCTGAGAGAAGGAATTCCTTTTGAAACTGGCACCCCTTCATTCTGAGACTGTATCCTCTGGTCCTAGACTCAACCACAAGGTGAAATATGCTCTTCGTATTTACCCTGACAAGCCCCTTCAAATCCTTAAATGAGATCACCACTCATTCTTCTAAGCTCCAGCGAATAAAGCCCCACTGTTTCACTTTTGCTTACAAGGCAATCCTTCCAGATGAGGCATCATCGTAGTGAATCTTCTCTGCACTGCCTCCAATGTAAGGCTATATTTCCTTCAAAAAGGGAACGAAAACTGTGCACAGCACTCCAAATGTGGTCTCACCAGTGCCTTGTACAATTGCAGTAAGACTTTACTACTCTGGTACTCTAATCCCCTTGAGATAAGAGATAACATTCCATTGGCCATCCTGAGTACCTGCTGCACCTGTGTGCTAGCTTTCTGTCTGCTGTACGCAAATACCCCTAAGTTCCTTGGTTTTGCAGTTTCTTGCAGCTTTTTTTGCAATTTAAATAATTGTAAGTTCTTTCATTCCACCATCTAGGTGAAACAATTTTGCTTGTTCCCACATTATTCTCCATCTGCCAACATTTTGCCCACTTTTTAACCTCTCAATTTTTCTCTGCAAGCTATATCCCTCTCCCAACTGCCTTGCCACTTACTTTCATGTCACCTGCAAATTTGGCTACAGTACATTCTATTCATTTGTTCATTCAGTACATCTGTTCCTTTTGACTCCTCATCCGCCTTTTCTGAAGAAATGTCAGACGCAAAATGCTAACTCTGTTTCTCTCTTCACAGATGTTACCAGAATTGCTGAGTTTCTCCAGCATTCCCTATGTCTGATCCAACCAACTGAGTTGGACATATTGTGCATCCAGCTGTCTCTGGAATAGCCTATAGGTTCCCATTTAGGAAGGGTATTTTTATCATTCATTCATAGGATGTGAACATCCCTAGCTGGGCCCAGCATTTATTGCCCATTCCTAATTGCCCAGAGGGCAGTTAAGAGTCACTCATATTGCTACAGGTCTGGATTCACAATTAGGCCAGACCAGGTAAGGATGGCTGATTCCCTAAAGGATATTAATGAAACTTGAAAATCAGCAATGGTTTCATGGTCATTCCATTAAACTCTTATTTCCATATTATTCTTGAATTCAAATTCCACCATCTGCTGTGGCAGGATTCAAACCTCAGTTCCCAGAACATTACCTGGGTCCCCAGATTAATAGTAGAGCGATAAATCTCCCCTTCCCCCACTGCATCCCAAAACCAGCCGAATTCTTCCCCTCCCCCCACTGCATCCCAAAACCAGCCCAGCTCAACCCCTCCCCCCACTGCATCCCAAAACCAGCCCAGCCTGTCTCCGCTTCCCTAACCTGTTTTCCTCTCACCCATCCTTTCCTCCCACCTCAAGCCGCACCTCCATCTCCTACCTACTAACCTCATCCCACCTCCTTGACCTGTCCGTCTTCCCTGGACTGACCTATCCCCTCCCTACCTCCCCACCTATACTCTCCTCTCCACCTATCTTCTTTTTTCTCCATCTTCGGTCCGCCTCCCCCTCTCTCCCTATTTATTCCAGAACCCTCAGCCCATCCCCCTCCCTGATGAAGGGTCTAGGCCCAAAACGTCAGCTTTTGTGCTCCTGAGATGCTGCTTGGCCTGCTGTGTTCATCCAGCTTCACACTTTATTATCTTGGATTCTCCAGCATCTGCAGTTCCCATTATCTCAAATACTGCCATGACATGACTTAGCCCTGTCGGATGATTTCTTGTCCCATTTGGATGTTTGTACCAAGACCATCTGATGAACTGAACCGTCTGCCATTCACTCGACAATCAATGATCGGCTGAAACTAACTGATATCCAGCACCAGAGATAATGGGAACTGCAGATGCTGGAGAATCCAAGATAATAAAATGTGAGGCTGGATGAACACAGCAGGCCAAGCAGCATCTCAGGAGCACAAAGGCTGACGTTTTGGGCCTAGACCCTTCAGCAGAGAGGGGGATGGGGTGAGGGTTCTGGAATAAATAGGGAGAGAGGGGGAGGCGGACCGAAGATGGAGAGAAAAGAAGATAGGTGAAGAGAGTATAGGTGGGGAGGTAGGGAGGGAAAAGGTCAGTCCAGGGAAGATGGACAGGTCAAGGAGGTGGGATGAGGTTAGTAGGTAGATGGGGGTGCGGCTTGGGGTGGGAGGAAGGGATGGGTGAGAGGAAGAACCGGTTCGGGAGGCAGAGACAGGTTGGACTGGTTTTGGGATGCAGTGGGTGGAGGGGAAGAGCTGGGCTGGTTGTGTGGTGCAGTGGGGGGAGGGGACGAACTGGGCTGGTTTAGGGATGCGGTAGGGGAAGGGGAGATTTTGAAGCTCGAGAAGTCCACATTAATACCATTAGCTTGCAGGGTTCCCAAGCTGAATATGAGTTGCTGTTCCTGCAACCTTCGGGTGGCATCATTGTGGCACTGCAGGAGGCCCATGATGGATATGTCATCTAAAGAATGGGAGGGGGAGTGGAAATGGTTTGCGACTGGGAGGTGCAGTTGTTTGTTGCGAACCGAGCGGAGGTGTTCTGCAAAGCGGTCCCCAAGCCTCTGCTTGGTTTCCCCAATGTGGAGGAAGCCACACCGGGTACAGTGGATGCAGTATACCACATTGGCAGATGTGCAGATGAACCTCTGCTTAATGTGGAATGTCATCTTGGGGCCTGGGATAGGGGTGAGGGAGGAGGTGTGGGGGCGACTGTAGCATTTCCTGCGGTTGCAGGGGAAGGTGCTGGGTGTGGTGGGGTTGGAGGGCAGTGTGGAGTGAACAAGGGAGTCACGGAGACAGTGGTCTCTCCGGAAAGCAGACAGGGGTGGGGACGGAAAAATGTCTTGGGTGGTGGGGTCGGATTGTAGACGGCGGAAGTGTCGGAGGATGATGCGTTGTATCCGGATGTTGGTGGGGTGGTGTGTGAGAACGAGGGGGATCCTCTTTGGGCGGTTGTGGCGGGGGCGGGGTGTGAGGGATGTGTTGCGGGAAATGCGGGAGACGCGGTCAAGGGCGTTCTCGATCACTGTGGGGGGAAAGTTGCGATCCTTGAAGAACTTGGACATCTGGGATGTGCGGGAGTGGAATGTCTTATCGTGGGAGCAGATGAGGTGGAGGAATTGGGAATAGGGGATGGAATTTTTGCAGGAAGGTGGGTGGGAGGAGGTGTATTCTAGGTAGCTATGGGAGTCGCTGGGCTTGAAATGGACATCAGTTACAAGCTGGTTGCCTGAGATGGAGACTGAGAGATCCAGGAAGGTGAGGGATGTGCTGGAGATGGCCCAGCTGAACTGAAGGTTGGGGTGGAAGGTGTTGGTGAAGTGGATGAACTGTTCGAGCTCCTCTGGGGAGCAAGAGGCGCTGCCGATACAGTCATCAATGTAACGGAGGAAGAGGTGGGGTTTGGGGCCTGTCTAGGTGCGGAAGAGGTACTGTTCCATGTAACCTACAAAGAGGCAGGCATAACTGGGGCCCATGCGGGTGCCCATGGCCACCCCCTTAGTCTGAAGGAAGTGGATATCCAGCACCAGACTTTTTGAAAGGGTTGGACATTCAAAGTCTAACTAACATAGTTTCGAATAACGCCTGATGTTGCAAAGTTTTTGGAAATACCCTGGAGGGTATGTGTCAACGCCGTGTGGTGAGTGAGTGAGAGCATGGGTAAAAGAAAGAAATGCAGGAAGGAAGATATTTATGTGTGGAAAAGAAGAAAGGAAAAGTTGCATTAATGCAGTACATTTTAATCAACGATTTAATTTTGTCGTATAATCACTGATTGAAAGTAGGAAACATAGCAGCCTATTTACACAGAAAAATCCAAGAAACAGCAACAGCCAGATATCTTGTTTCTTTGTGATTTTAACCGAGGCCATCTGTGGTTACTCCCTGTTTTCTTCAACTTGACCAACTGATGCCTTGGAGCTATATTGTAGATCCTTTGTCATTGCTGGACTACAATCTTGAAACTTCCTCCCTAAAGAAAATGTGGGACCGCCACATTGACTGAGCTGTTTAAACAGTAGGCTTAGCACTGCCTTCCAAATAGTGATGAAAGATGAGAGTAAACAAAAGTCTTGCCAAAGACACCCACACTCTGAGAATAAGCAATAAAAATAACAACGTCAGATCAAATCTAATTTGGAGTCACTGTGCAATGTTCAAGTATTTATCCAACAAACCGTCGATCACGCAAGCCAATCTTCCGCCCATTGACTACATCCACACTTCCTGCCACCTTGGAAGTGCAACCAACAACATCAAAGATGCCTCACACCCCAGTTATGCCCTCTTCCATCAAGCAGAAGATACAAAAGCTTAACCACATGTACCAACAGTTTCAACGATAACTTCTTTCCTGCTGTTATTAAACAAGTGAATGGACGTCTCAAATTTCAAATCTAATGTTGCACTTTCTTTGGAGCTGTAACATTGTGTTCCTCACTCTGTTCAGTCACCCTGTGATCTTTGCATGGTATGATCCCCCTATACTGGCACATAAAACAAAACTTTTCACTGTACTTAGGTACATGGGACAATAATAAATCAAATCAGGCAAATTCAAGTTTCCTCCATTCCTGCTCTGTAGGTATTACATGTTCTAATAGTGATAACAGAATGCCTAGAGTGTTGAGACAGGCCATTCAGCCCAACAAGTCCACACCGTTTCTCTGAAGAGCATCCCACCCAGGCCCATTCCCCTAATTTGCCCATGTCTAACCCACCTAACCTAAACATCTCTGGGCACTATAGCATGGCCAATCCACCTACCCTGCATATTTTTGGACTGTGGGAAGAAGGCAAAGCACCCGGACAAAACCCACACAGACACGGGGAGAATGTGCAAACTCCCCCAGAGATAGTCACCCGAGGGTGGAATCGAACCCAGGTCTCTAACTCGGCAAGGCAGCAGTGCTTACCACTGGTCCATGACTAAATCCAGGAATGGGAGAGCCCCTTTTAGAGCTGGCCCATTTTCAATGGCAAGCAGTGATTTATCAAACAGCGTGAACAGGGTTCCACCTGAGTAGTATCTGACCTGCAGATATCAGGTACATGCTGGCAAAGATTAACGCAGCTAGACTCTACATGGCAAGTGTGAATTCTGTTCAGTCACAATGTGACAAGAAATCTATAAAAGGAATTTAACTAGATTGGCTGAGCTGCAAAAGTAGGAGTCTATGTTTTATCACGGCTAATGTGTGATATGTATGTAACTAATGTTTAGTTAATCTTTTATTGCGGCAACATAACATGAGCCATTCGTCTTCATAAAGAGATTTTCTGTTTGCCAAAAAACCAATCTTTTCTACAAAGGGCAGGGGATTAAATGGAGCTTTTTAAGAAATGCATAATACATTCTAAAAAGAGGGGGAGAAGAAGCTTGCATTTGCTTTGCACTTAATCAAGTCTTTGAAAAGCGCTGTGTGAGTCCTTGCACAAGTGCACTTACAAAAGAATGCAAGAGCTAGGTCATTGTGTAGGAAAGCTCAGCAGCCAGACTGCACTTGCAGGTATCTCACAGCCAGCACAGGAAATAAGAGGAGGTATAGACCACTCAGCCTATCTAATCTGCTCCAACATTGAATAGGTCACTCTCAGTTGTGGTCTTCAATTCTACTTATTGCCCATTGCCCTAAGAGACCAAATGTCAAAGAACAAAGAACAAAGAAAATTACAGCACAGGGAACAGGCCCTTCGGCCCTCCAAGCCCACGCCGATCGAGATCCTCTGTCTAAACCTGCCATCTATTTTCTAAGGGTCTGTATCCCTTTGCTCCCTGCCCATCCATGTACCTGTCCAAATATATCTTAAAAGATGCTATCGTGTCTGTGTCTACCACCTCCGCTGGCAACGCGTTCCAGGCACCCACCACCCTCTGTGTAAAGAACTTCCCACGCATATCTCCCTTAAACTTTCCTCCTCTCACTTTGAACTCATGACCCCAAGTAACTGAGTCCCCCACTCTGGGAAAAAGCTTCTTGCTATCCACCCTGTCTATACCCCTCATGATTTTGTAGACCTCAGTCAGGTCCCCCCTCAATCTCCGTTTTTTCTAATGAAAATAATCCTAATCTGCTCAACCTCTCTTCATAGCTAGCGCCCTCCATACCAGGCAACATCCTGGTGAACCTCCTCTGCACCCTCTCCAAAGCATCCACATCCTTTTGCTAATGTGGCGACCAGAGCTGTACACAGTACTCCAAATGTGGCCGAAATGTGTCTGTGTCAATCCCAGCCTTGTGATGAAACATCCGCAACTTTCTAGGTGCAGAGTATTTTAAAAGTGCACACCACCTGAAACAAATACATTTCTCCTCATCTCAGTCCTAAATGGGCATCCCTTTAAGCTGAAGCCATTCTCCATCCCCTGACCAGCAGAAACAATCTATCAATCAAGCAAATGCAAAATGCCGATATACACGGAGAATGTTGGAGAAACTCACCGGCCACGGAGAGAAGTGAAGGACAGAAACAATCACTTATGTCAACGCTGTCAATGCCACTGAAAAAGGGCGGCACGGTGGCTCAGTGGGTAGCACAGCTGCCTTACAACATCAGGGACCCAGGTTCGATTCCAGCCTCGGGCAACTGTCTGTGTGGAGTTTGCACATTCTCCCTGTGTCTGCGTGGGTTTCCTCCAGTTTTCTCCCACAGTCCAAAGATATGCAGGCTAGGTGGATTGGCCATGCTAAATTGCCCGTAGTGTTCAGGGGTGTGTAGTTTAGGTGGGTTATGGGGAGTTTGAGTCTGGGTAGGATGCTCTGAGGGTCAGTGTGGACTTGTGAGGCCAAAGGGCCTATTTCCACACTGTAGGGATTCAACGATTTTTGATCTGTACATCCTTTGCTTGCTGTGGTCTGCTTGTAGCACTTGTAAACAAAGCTTTTCACTATAATTCGGTACATGTGACAGTAAAACCAATCAAAATCATAAACATAAAAGGACATCAGCCAAATTTACTGAGTGTCTCAGCACTGGACAGCTTCCTCAGCCGAAATAAAGGTGAAGTTATTATAGTCTTACCAGCCCAGAGAGTTGGTCCCCTGTTGGAGAGGCAACTGGTTCTGGTTTACCTGAGGGTCACCACATCTCAGGCAAGGAGAGATTGCCTTTGTAACTTCAGATGGTGTGAGAATTGAACTCATGCTGCTGGCATCATTTTACTTTGTAAGCCAGAGAACTATTTAGAAACCCAAAGACCCACCCACCATCCTCTGTGTAAAAAACTTGCCTCATACGTCACCTTTAAACCTTGCCCCTCACCTTAAAAATATGGCCCCTAGTAACTGAAGAACTTGCATTCATGTAGTGCCTATCACAGCCCCAAGATATCCCAAAATCACCAGAGGAACCGTGAAGTACTCCATGGAAGTGTAGTTACTGTAGTAACGTAGAAAATACAGAAGCCAAATAATGCACAGCAATTTTCCACAAATAACGAGGTGATAACAATGGGATAATTAGTTTTCTTGGTGATGCTGATCCAAATATTTTGCGAGCATCAAAACAAGTGTGGAAGCCCATTTGCAAAGGTGAATCTTCCAACTTTGATTGCGGGTCAGACAGGGGATGATAACTCATCAGGTTTACCTCTGTCACCCACATCATGCTGTAGCGAAGTTTCTCAGCCAGATGGGAGCCTCACTGTGATCCCCTGATGTATTTTTACTCATGAAAAGATAATTAAACACACCAATAAACAAAGATGAGGTGATATTTTTCCACAGAGGCTTTATTTATCCTGCTGAGATTCTGGCAGATGTAGTGGGTGGCAGATAATATATGTGTGGATAATAATACCATTGTATCCTGTGTTGTTTGTAGTCACTTGAGAAATATAAATAGCAATTTTAGATAATTAATAAAGCATATTTACCTAAGACACTATGATCTGGAATGTTGACCACGACTCCGGTGGGAATATAGGAATTTCACACAAATTCCTGCAGTCAAATATAATTAACTGGTGTATTCTTAATATTATGAACATTTAAAAAGGAGTAGGCCATTCAGCCTGTTCCATTTAATACCATCATGGCTGATCGAATCTTTTTACCCATATATCCTCATATCCCTTTATGCCGTGGATAATCAAAGATTTATCAACTTCTACTTCAATTACACTCGAAAACCATGCTTTTCTGGCTCTCAGGGTAGAGAATTTCAAACATTCACAGCCCTCTGAGCAAAAGCATTTCTCCTTGCCTCAATCCTAAATGGCCTCCCTTTCATTTTTAAATTATGCCCAATGATTCTGGGGTTCCCAAGCAAAGGAAGCATTTTAACTGCCTCTAGACTGTCTACCCCTTCAAATATTTCGTATGTTTCAATGAGATCACCTCTCATTCCTTGAAACTCTAGAAAATAGAGGTCCAGTTTTGCCTATTTCAGAATCCTATATATTTCAATAAAACCACCTCTCATTCTGATACACTTCAATGAGGAGAGATCCAACATGGCTCATTTTTCTTCACAAGGCATTTCAGTCCTTACAGGAATCAGCCAAATGACCTTTTTCTGAACTCTTTTTAATGCATCATATCCTTCCTTAAGTCAGGAGACTATACAGTACTGCAGGAAAGTTCTCATCAATGCAATGCACAATTTAACAAGATTTCTTTACGTTTGTAGCACATCTCCCTTGCAAATAAAATCCAACGCACCCACTAGTCTTTGTAATTATTTGTTACACCTTCATGTTAACCTTTTACAATTGATGTAAAAAGCCCCCAAATCAATCTGTACGGCAGCTTCTGGTCATCTCTCACAATTTAAATCAGATTCTGTTCTTCTATCCTTCCTGCCATATTGGGCATGTTCACATCTTTGCACATTATACTGTACCTGTTATTTTGCCAACTAACATAACCCAGAGTTGGCAATGCCCTAGTGGTATAATCACTGGACTGTTAATCCAGTGACCCAGGTAATGTTCTGGGGACCTGGGTTCAAATCCCACCATGGCAGATGGTGGAATTTGAATTCAATAATAAGCTGGAATTAAGAGTCTAATGATGACCATGAAACCATTGCTAGTTGTCAGGAAAAACTCATCTGGTTCACTAATGCCCTTTAGGGAAGGAAACTGCCATCCTTACCTGGTCTGGCCTACATGTGGCTCCAGAACCACAGCAATGTAGTTGACTCTTAACTGCCCTCCGAGCAATTAGGGATGGGCAATAAATGCTGACTAGCCAGCCATGCCCTCGTCTCATGAATGAGTTAAAAATTAAAGTATCTCTATGCAGGCTTTTTGTATCCTCTTTGTAAATTGTTTTCATACCTATTTTTGTATTGTCTGCGACGTTAATGACAATAAAGCTGATCTCCCTTTGTTCAAGCCTTCATGCAGTCCTTCCCTCGGATTCTGACACTTAAATAGAAATAGGCATTAAGATGCTAATTGTGAAGGCCAAAAGAGTAGAGCAATTATAGCAAAATACATCAAACTGGTTGTACTAATTTACTGTTTGTACGACTTACTTATCTACCCAACAATTGTAACTGCACTACAAGACTAATTCATTGATTGTTAAGTGCTTTAGGGCACAGTATTCCCTGTATAAATAAATGTTTTCTCTCCACCTTCGTGATGAATAGGATAATAATCATTGGAATCCTCATAAAACTAGTGGATATGCAGCCCACTCCTGATAATTCAAAGTCGATTTTTACAATGACAAAGAAATTGAATTATCAGGTCATTTGAATTAAGAAACATAAATAACACTGTAAAGTGGGACATTTAATGCTATAAAAATTGGGTTACGTCTTTTTTTGAATGACGAGGTGCAAACCCGTACATTCCTGGTAGTTTTGAAGAGAGCCCAACAGCTTTAATTTGAATAATGACAATCTATAAACAATACATTTCTGTAACATCAGGCACTGGGGTGTTGAGTGCCACATAGCACCATGGTATTGAATTATTCTTTGTACCAATTCACTGTATGTCTCAACTTAAAGTTTGTTCTGTGACTGGCTTTAAATTGCTTTCAAACATAGCTCCGTTTTAACAATCATAACTTCCCAAGGCACTGCTCTGTAATTAAAGAACAAAAAGTTTTCATTCATAAGATGTAAAAGGGGAGTCACAGAATCCCAACAATGCAGAAGCAGGCCATTCTTTCCATACAGGCCCACTGAAGAGCATCCCTCAACCCAACCCACTAATTCTGCATTTCTCATGGTTAATCCACCTAACATACATATCCCTGGACAATATGGGCAAATTAACATGGCCAATTTGCCCAACCTGCACATCTTTGGACAGTGAAAGGAAACCAGAGCACCCCGAGGAAATCCACACAGACACGGGAAGAATGTGCAAACTCCACACAGACAATCGCCCGAGGGTGGAAGTGAACCCAGGCTCCTGGTGCTGTGAGGCAGAAGTGCTAACCACTGAGCCACCGTGCTGCCCCAGTTAGCTCTACAAGGATGTTTTCTCGTACAGGGAAATCTAAAATGAGAAGCTATAGTTTTGGGATAAAATATGATTGAGGTGGGGAGAAATCACTTCTCTCCAATGGTCATGAATCAGTGGAATTCAATCCCCTGGAGTGCAGTGGATGCAGGGATATTGAGTCAATCTAAGTGGCAGACAGGCAGATTTTTAATTAGTAATGGGTTAAAGGGCCGTGGAGAATGGGCAGAAGCATGGCGTTGAAGCTGAGCCTTTGAACAGTGGATCAGGCTCACAGAATCCAATTGCTGACTCATATTTCTTATGAAATGAGGTCAAGATGATTCACCTAACCTTTTTGTTATCCAACAATGGAAAGGATCTTTTAAATCCATGTGGAAATTTGAATGATTTAATGTGTTAATTTACTATATTGTCTGTAAAATTAAATTAGGAATGAATTATCGCGGAGTCATTTAGAGGTAGAGAGGAATAGGAGACAACATTCATGGGCAGACTGCAGAGCCAGGTTAAGTGTAATATGAAACTAGCCTAAGGTCAATTGGCTAACTGGGAAGTATGGCTAGAGTCAATAAATGAGGAGCTGGGGAACCACATCTGGCCTAGCAGCATCCAAGGAGCAGGGAAGTCAATGTTTCAGGTCAAAACCCTTTGTCAGGACAGGGGAGGGGGAGGGGAGCCCAGAAATAAATACAGGGAGGGAATGGGGCCGGGGTTGGGTAGTTGAAATGGAGATAGATGGATGCAGATGGGTTATTATGATTGGTCAGTGGGAAGGGTGGAGTGGATAGATGAGTCAGAAGATGAACAGGTTGAGGGTGGAGTGATTTTGAAGTTGGTGAAGTCAATATTCAGGCCATTTGTCTTTACGCTCCCAAGGTGAAATTTGAAGTATTGATCATTTAGTTTACGTTTGGCCTCACTCTGATAGTGGAGGAAGCCAAGGATGGACATGTCACCAGGGGAGTGGGAGGGGGAGTTAAGTGGTTGACAACAGGAACGTCGGATTGGTTGGTGCATGCAGAACACAGATGCTCTGCAAGCCAGTCCCTCAGTCGACGTTTGGTCTCCCCCATACAGAGGAGATGACATTGAGAGTAATGGATACTATGGATGAGGTATTAACAAAAATTTGTAGCTTGGGTTGTGGATGCAGTTGTTCGTGAGCACGCTGAGCCGGTTGCTCTGTCATGTGTAGATGTTTCGTTACAATTCTAGGCAGCATCATCAGTGTGACCTCTAATTGAAGCGTTGGTATTCTGCTTCCTTCCGGATTTATATGATCCTCTGGTGAGATGGTCTTGTCTCTCTCAGTTCTGTTGTTTTAGCGGTGGTCTGTGCACGGGATCAATTTCAATATGTTTGTTAACGGAGCCCCGTGTTGAGAACCAGGCCTCCAGAAATTCCTTTGCGTCTCTGGTATTCGCTTGTCCCATTGTAGTCACTTTGTCCCAGTCAAACTGATAGCCCTCATTGTCTGCATGCATTGAGACAAGTGAATATTGGTCTTGTCTTTTTACTGCCAGCTGGTGTTCATGTACGCTGGTCGTCAGCTTCCTCCCCACTTGTCCAGTGAAATGTTTATTGCATTCACTGCATGATATTCTGTATATCACATTAGCCCTGTGGATGTGAGTTTGCTCGCTGAGCTGGAAGGTTCGTTTTCAGACGTTTCGTCACCATTCTAGGTAACATCATCAGTGAGCCTCCAGTGAAGCGCTGGTGTTATGTCCCGCTTTCTATTTATCTGGTTAGGTTTCCTTGGGTTGGTGATGTCATTTCCTGTTCTTTTTCTTAGAGGATGGTAGAATGGCTCCAAGTCAATGTGTTTGTTGATGGCGTTCCGGTTGGAATGCCATGCTTCTAGGAATTCTCGTGCATGTCTCTGTTTGGCTTGTCCTAGGATGGATGTGTTGTCCCAATCAAAGTGGTGTCCTTCCTCATCTGTATGTAAGGATACGAGTGATAGTGGGTCATGTTGTTTTGTGGTTAGTTGATGTTCATGTATCCTGGTGGCTAGCTTTCTGCCTGTTTGTCCAATGTAGTGTTTGTCACAGTTCTTGCAAGGTATTTTGTAGATGACGTTCGTTTTATTTGTTGTCTGTATAGGGTCTTTTAAGTTCATTAGCTGCTGTTTTAGTGTGTTGGTGGGTTTGTGGGCTACCCTGATGCCAAGAGGTCCGAGTAGTCTGGCAGTCATTTCGGAAATGTCTTTGATGTAGGGGAGAGTGGTTATGGTTTCTGAGCCCGTTTGTCTGTTTGTTTGGGTTTATTGCTGAGGAAATTTCCAGGAAGGTCCAGGAAGGGGAAGGAAGTGTCAGAAATGGTCCAGGAGAATTTGAGGTTGTGGTGGAAGGTGTTGGTGAAGTTGATGAACTGTTCAAGTTCCTCGCAGGAGCACAAGACAGCACCGATACAGTTATTAATGTAGCGGAGAGAGGTGAGGGATGGTACAGGTTTAGTTGTTAAAGAGGGACTGTGCCATGAATCCGACAAAAAGGCAGGCATAGTTTGGGCCCATGCGGGTGCCCATGGTCACCTCTTTGGCTTGTAGGAAGTGGGAGGAATCAAAGGAAAATCCTTCAGGGTGAGGACCAGTTCTGCCAAGTGAATGAGAGTGTCAGTGAAGGGGGAACTGGTTAGGCCTATGGGAGAGGAAGAAGCGGAGGGCTTTTAGGCCATCCTTGTGGGGGGTGCAAAGGGACTGAACATCCATGGTGAAGATGAGGAGTTGGGGGCCGGGGAATTGAAAGTTTTGGAAAAGGAGAAGGGTGTGGGTTGTGTCTCAAATGTAGGTGGGGAGTTCCTGGACCAAAGGGGAAAGAATGCAGTTGACTTTGGAGGAGAAGAGCTCTGCGGGTCAGGAGCAGTTCTCACGTAGATGCAACAGTCAAGAAGGCATAACAATGCTTCTTCTTCCTCAGGCAGCTCAGGAAATTTGGAATGTCCACAAGGTTCCTCACCAATTTCCACAGATGTACCATAGAAAGCATTCTGTCCGGGTGCATAACGGCCTGGTATGGCAACCGCTCTGCCCAAGACCGTAAGAAACTACAGAAGGTGGCATGCACAGGCCAGACCGTCACGGAGGCCAACCTTCCATCCACAGACTCCATTTACATGGCTTGCTGCCATAGAAAAGTGGCTAACAACATCAAAGACCCATCGCACCCCAGTAATTCTCTCCTACAACCTCAATTCAATCAGGCAGAAGATACAGAAGCCTGAACACATCCACGAGCAGATTCAGGGAAAGCTTCGTTCTGGCCATTATCAGACTGCTGAATGGACTCTAGCCTCAAATAATATAACCTGCAATCTAACCTGTATGCCTCTAAGTCTTTTTGATCTGTATATCCTTTACTCACTGTGGTCTGCTTGTACCGCTTGTAAACATAGCTCATCGCTGTATTTCAGTACATGTGATCATTAATAAATCAATCAGTCAATCAAACAGGCAGAGACAATGGGTCATCGGGGCAGTTGGTCTTACACATGTTGGGTCGAAGATAGAAAGGCGCGTTGCGGGGTTGGGGAAATATCAGATTGGAGGCTATGGATGGGAGAGCTCCTGACCTGATGACATTGTTGATTGTCTGGGTGCTGGTATCTTGGTGATCAGAGGTGGGGTTGTATTTGAGGTGGCAATAGCAGGAAGTGTCAGAGAGTTGGTGTCTGGCCTCTGCCAGATCAATTCACCACCGTGACACCCCCTGCCCCCGTGTCGACAGGCTTAATGATGAGTTGGTATGGAGCGAAGGGAGTGGAGGTCTGCATGTTCCGATGGGGAGACGTTGGAATGAGTGAGAGGAGCAGAGAGAGTCAGGCAACTGATGTCACGGCTGCAGCTGGATATGAACAAGTCGAGGGATTGTAGGAGGCCAGGAGGGATTTTCCAGGAAGATAGAGTTTTCTGGAGGCAGGAGAAGGGGTCAATAGAGGATGGGTTGGACTCTTGTTCAAAAAAATAGGCACAGAGGTGGAGGCAGTGGGAAAAGAGCTCTGCATTGAGGCGTGCATGGAATTCGTTCATGTGTGGGCCAAGGGGAATGAAGGTGACTCATGGCAAATTGGATTAATGACAAAATACCCCAACCTTTCGAAAGATACAATGTGATTACTTATAACATCTGAGTGCCAAAAGATTACCAGAAAATAGCAAGTTTAACAGTGCAGTCGACCCTCAGTTCTGCACTGGACTGGTATGCCACCCTGGGTTTTTGGGCTGCATTAAGTCTAAGCTGTGGGATTTGAACACATAACCTTTTCACTAAATGCTGAGTGAGCCGACCAAGTAGAACAAATGATCTACTAACACTTGGGGACCAGAGATTGCTGGCTGTTATGGGCATTTCCACACAAAATGAAAGTTCTGTGATGTGAACAGCAAATTTTGAAATGCACAAAATTTTGCAAATGGATAACATAGTTCACTAAAGCACTTGCTGTAACTATTGAACATGATTCTGAAAACTATTTGAATCTCCAACATAAATCCTGGCTAAACAGAATTCAGTAATTACTTCTTGACAGGTATAATCCATGTTCTGATTATTTTTGTGCATTCTGCACAAAACACATTTATTTTGCAATGTTTATAACAAGAGGAAATTAAGAAGCAAAAAAAATCCTTTAAAGTAGCTAGGAACTAGATGTAAAAAAAAAACTGATTTTCATTGCGAATGATGGATAATGCAGCTTGTGCCTTCACTACAATATTATATTTCAAAACCACCCAGTAAGAATTAAATAGTGAGGGCACTGTATATTAATGTTAGAAATAATGAACTTTTTGTGGCCAAAACATAAGATTTTATTTCTTTCTATGTATTATTTAAATAATAGCTACCAGATGGAAGTGAAGATGGGGAGGATAATTAACAGAGAACATCTTATCTTAATCTGTTTTCTGATTTTCTGAAGCTGAACATTAAATGAGAAAGGATCATTTTATTTAAGTTTAAAAGC
Source organism: Stegostoma tigrinum (assembly GCF_030684315.1). Lineage (NCBI taxonomy): Eukaryota > Metazoa > Chordata > Chondrichthyes > Orectolobiformes > Stegostomatidae > Stegostoma > Stegostoma tigrinum. Next base: position 93,756,825 of record NC_081361.1, on the reverse strand, counting down.
CATTTTACACAAAGCTTCATTCAGCAGCTCAACCATTGCTCACAAACAGTGTCTCGCAGACTCCCAGCTAATGCAGTTTGGATCAAACTAGCTGTCTAATTGCAACTGTGTCCACTATTGATTGGCTGAAGGAACATGTCTAAGTACCGTATTTAAAATTTAAGGAAGGCGCTGACGCCAACAGAAGTAAGGGGACATCCAATTATCCTTAAATTGCATCAGTGGTGTGCAGGAAGATTTTTTTTAAAGAAGGCAGCAAAATGGAAGAAAAATAAATTGAAAAAGGGTACCATAAAATCAGATATTGTGGACACAAAGCATCATGAAAACTGGCATTAATTTTGTGTGGTGATCTGAGAACATTTATTGTTCTTACAACTGAAGTTAGGAATATAATTCACCTCAAATTTACCATTCAAATTGAATATGAGCCTAGTCCATCATTTATTTAAGGTGCTTATTTTTAACAAACGTCAGAATCCCTGCAGTGTGGAAGCAGGCCATTTGGCCCATCAAGTCCACGTGAATTCTCCAGAAAGCATCCCACACAGGCCTTCCCCCAACCTGTATTGCTCATACTCAACGCACCTAACTGTTGCACATCTTTGGACATGGGGACAATGTGCAAACTCCACACAGAGGTCACCAAGGGCTGGAGATCGAACCCAGTTTGTTGTGCCGTGAGGCAGCACTCTATCCACTGAGCCACCATGTGACGTAAAGTTTCAACTGTAGGTAAATAGTATTTTGATAGTAGTTTGAGTATTTCCTCCTGACACTAACGCTGTTTTATTTATAATGAATCCTACACTATAATGTGTAAATTTAAGAAGTATTGTAAGAGAAAAGGAGTGGAGGGCTTTTAGGCCATCCTTGTGGGGGGTGCAAAGGGACTGAACATCCATGGTGAAGATGAGGAGTTGGGGGCCAGGGAATTGAAAGTTTCAGAAAAGGAGAAGGGTGTGGGTTGTGTCTCAAATGTAGGTGGGGAGTTCCTGGACCAAAGGGGAAAGAATGCAGTTGACTTTGGAGGAGAAGAGCTCCGTGGGTCAGGAGCAGTTCTCACGTAGATGCGACAGTCAAGAAGGCACAACAATGCTTCTTCTTCCTCAGGCAGCTCAGGAAATTTGGAATGTCCACAAGGTTCCTCACCAATTTCCACAGATGCCCCTTTGAAAGCATTCTGTCCGGGTGCATAACAGCCTGGAATGGCAACTGCTCTGCCCAAGACCGTAAGAAATTACAGAAGGTGGCATGCACAGGCCAGACCGTCACGGAGGCCAACCTTCCATCCACAGACTCCATTTACATGGCTCGCTGCCATAGAAAAGTGGCTAACATCATCAAAGGGCCCAATCAATGGCAACTTTGTATGTTCCGTCACTATTTTCAATGTCCTCTGATGAGGTCATGCATCATTTAACCATATGTATACTATTTGCAGATTTTTAACCTGAATTTCTTGGTATCAGGGTCTATTTGTTTTCCCCACTTCACCTGAACACCCTTTCCTCTTACACCCAACCCAAAACATCAGCTTTCCTGCTCCTCTGATGCTGCCTGACCTGCTGTGTTCCTTCAGTTTCACACTGTGTTATCTCTGACTCCAGAATCAGCAGCTCTTACTCTCACTCCCAAAAGTGCCATTTCAGTCAGGGTCCATAGCCTTGTTTTAAACTTTGGCTGCTTGATAACTGCTGTTGTGCTCAGGCCCCCTGAGCCACTTGAGTGAAAATATTTGATTAGTTTCTGAGGTGCGTGGTAACACAGTCTAAAAATTGTCAAGAGATAAAAAAGTGCAGACCTGGATGAGCACAGCAGGCCAAGCAGCATCGTAGGAGCAGAAGAGCTGACATTTCAGGTCTAGACCCTTCCAAAACAGCAGCTTTCTCGGTCCTAAGATGCTGCTTGGCCTGTTGTGTTCATCCAGCTCCACACTTTGTTATCTTGGATTCTCCAGCACCTGCAGTTCCTATTATCTCTAAAAATCGTTAGCTCATTTTCCTTTACAAATTTAGTTAATTCCCAAAACATATTCTGAAGTAGTATTCTTATCATTGCTGAATTATCACTGTTGACATGCTTGTCTGTCTTTCAACTTTCAGTTCTACTGGAGGGCACTGACTCAAATTCTGGCAGCATGCTGAGTCAGTGGTTAGCATTTCTGGCTCACAGGGACCCAGGGCACGGATTTGATTTCAGAGTTTGCACGTTCTCCCTCTGTCTAAGTGGGTCTCCGCCAGGGTGTTCTGGTTTCTTCCCACAGTCCAAAGATGTGCAGGTTAAGGAGACTGACCATACTAAGGTGAGTTAGATGAGTCTTGGTAAATGCAGGGTTACACAGATAATGTGGGACATGAGTGGAAAGCTCTTTGGATAGTCAGTGCAGACTGAATGGACTCTATTTGTACTGCAGGGATCAGAAAATTTACCTTTCCTCCTTTTGGGCGGGGATTTCTTACTTTTATCTCAGGGCTTGAAAAATTAGCCCATCTTATAAGTGAATCTACAATACCTGCCAAACAATCTACTTTTCACAAATGCCTTTGAACTGGGGTGGCATGGTGACTCAGTGGCTAGCAGGGCTGCCTCACAGCTCCAGTGATCTATGTTCAATTCCAGCCTCAGGTGACTATCTGTAGAATTTGCACTCTGTCTGTGTGGGTTTCCTCTGGGTGTTTCAGTTTCCTCCGACAGTCCGAAATTAGTGATGCCTTACCTGTCATCTGAGCCTTGCTTGAAGAACTATTCAAATAATTCATCTCATTTGTTAGACTTACTTTCTGGGCTCAGTGGTATGAATGAGTGATAATGGGAACTGCAGATGCTGGAGAATCCAAGATAACAAAGTGTGAAGCTGGGTGAACACAGCAGGCCAAGCAGCATCTCAGGAGCACAAAAGCTGACGTTTCGGGCCTAGACCCTTCTTCAGAGAGGGGGATGGGGTGAGGGTTCTGGAATAAATAGGGAGAGAGGGGGAGGCGGACTGAAGATGGAGAGAAAAGAAGATAGGTGGAGAGGAGAGTATAGGTGAGGAGGTAGGGAGGGGATAGATCAGTCCAGGGAAGGCGGACAGGTCAAGGAGGTGGGATGAGGTTAGTAGGTAGGAAATGGAGGTGCGGCTTGAGGTGGAAGGAAGGGATGGGTGAGACGAAAAACAGGTTAGGGAGGCAGAGACAGGCTGGGCTGGTTTTGGGATGCAGTGGGTGGAGGGGAAGAGCTGGGCTGGTTGTGTGGTGCAGTGGGTGGAGGGGACGAGCTGGGCTGGTTTTGGGATGCGGTGGGGCAGTTCATCCAACCTCACATTTTATTATCAGTGGTATGAAGGTTAGTTTTTAAATCCATTGAAGTTGTGTTCAACCTTTACAAAGACTTGGCTAGACTTATAGTTAGTACAATGCACCGTTCTGGTCTTCATAATATCAAAAGGATACGTGAACACTGAAAGCACAAAAAATGCTGACAAGGATAGTTCACGAAGAACTTAGAGATTACAATAATCAGGGAATACGGAACAAGCTGTGGCTCTTTGTCTTGAGAAAGCTGAGGGTTGCTATCATCATAGTGGCTAAATTACAAAGGGAATTGACAGGGATTTCATAGAAAAAAATGATCGCATTATGTAAGGAAGTTTGGAACCAAGGTCCTCAACATAAAATCTAATTGGAATTTCTGAAGGAATGTCTTTATCCAGAACAAAAGCAGAAGTTGCTGGGAAAACTCAGCAAGCCTGACAGCATCTGTGAAGAAAAAAAATGAGTTGACATTTTGGGATAACAAAGCGTGCCGCTGGATGAACACAGCAGGCCAAGCAGCATCTTAGGAGCACAAAAGCTGACGTTTCAACCTAGACCCTTCATCAGAAACTGATATCTCTGATACAGTTAACATTTTAGGTCTGGTGACCCTTCCTCAGAATTGATGGTAGCTATGAAAGCATCAATTTATATGCAGAAGATAGGGAGGGGGAGTGGGGTAGGCCGTAAACAATAGGATGAAGGATAGTGCCCAAAGAGAGAGGAGAGCAGTTGGATAGACAAAAGAGTTCTGGCAACAAGGGTGAATAGCTGTTAATCGAGTCCGCTCGTGACTAACAGCAAGTAGTGTCTAACGGTCTCTTTACCAGGAGACAGATTAGAATGTGAAATGTGCCACCAGATGGAGTATATTTGAGGTAAATAATAATTTAAGGGAAAGTTACATCAGGAAGAAAGGAATAGAAAAATATGCTGTAATGTCAGCAGAAAGTGCTGGAGGAACTCAGCAGGAGAAGCAGTATCTGTGACATGAGAAATAGAGTTAACATTTCAATTCTGATAAGATTTCTCTTCAGAACAGATTTCTTCAACCCCAAGCCCACTAGGTCTTTCTCCAGTCAATCTTGATCAATAGTTATCCTTTAACAAGCATCGCTGATAGAAGGTTAACTGGTTATTTATCACATCACTGTTCGTGGAACATGGCTGTGTGCAAATTTGTGGCCTAGCAAGTGATCACATTTTATCGATACTTCATTGTCCGCAGAACACCTTGGTGTATCCGGCAATAAAACCAGAAATTGCTGGAGAAACTGAGCAGGCCTTGCTGCATCAGTGAAGAGAGAGAACAGCATTAACATTTCAAGTCTGGCTGAACTCTTCTTCCAGCATCCGCAGTGTTTTCATTTTATTTACAATGGTCTACAGTGGCTCAGGTGTTATATAAATTTAAACTATACTCCCTCGTTGCCTTGAGCTACTTACCTGCTATAGAGTCATAGAGTTATAGAGCATGCAAACAGGCCCTTTGGCCCAAACTGGTCCATGCTGAGCATGGTGCCCATTCAGTTAGTCCCAATTGCTTGTGTTTGATCCATATCCCTCTAAACCCTTCTCCTGCATGTACCTATGGCAGTTGGAGTTCAATCTGGATAATTATGTGGTATTGCATTTTGGTACAGCAAACTAGGGTAGGACTTATACAATTAATTGTAGGACCTTGAGTAATATTGTAGAACAGACAGACCTAAGGGTGCAGGTACATAATTCTTTGAGGCTTGCACCACATATAGACAGAGTGGTTAAAAAGACAGTTGGCATGCTTGCCTTCATTGCTCAGTTCTTTCGGTACAGGAGCTGGGAAGTCAAATTGAAGTTGTACAGGACATTGGTGAGGCCTCTTCTAGAATAGTGTGTCCAATTCTAGTCGCCCAGTTATAGGAAGGGTATTATTAAGTTGGAGAAGGTTGAAAAGGCATTTACCAGGATGTAGCTGGGTATGGAAGTTTTGATATATAAAGCAGGGCTGGATAGGCTGGAACTTTTTTCACTGGTGTGTAGGAGGTTGAGAGGTGACCTTTTAGAAGTTTATAAAGTAATGAGGGCTATGGGTAGTCTTAACTGTAGCTTTTTTTTCCCCTAGGGTGGGGGATTTCAGGACTAAAGGGCACATTTTTAAGGAGAGAGGTTGAAAAAAGGCATGTGGGGTAAATTTTTTACACAGAGGGTGGTTCCCATGTAGAATGAACCTCCTGAGGAAATGGTAGATATGGGCACAGTTACATTTAAAAGGCATTGGGTTAGTACATGAACAGGAAAGGTTTGTACGGAAATGGGCCAGGAGCAGGCAGGCGGGAATAATTTAGTTTGCGATTATGGTTGGCATGGATTAGTTGGACGGTAGGGTCTGTTTCTGTGCTTTATGGCTCTGTGTTCTGACACGTGATCTTCTGATCTTCTAACACTGAATCAGCATGAAGGTCTCCTCACATCAGCTTCAAACCCTTAAATCTTGCAAAGGTGTTAAACCATGGCAGAAATATGTTCCAATTAATTGAATTTGCACATATTGATGAGGCTCAGAAAAATACTAATTTGCATTTAGATAATGTCCATCATGGACTGACAAAGTTTCATAAAAATATTTTTCACTCAGTTTGAAACATTCAAGAGCATATCTTTTATCTACTTTCTTTCTTAGTGTAAGTTAGCAATATTTACTGTTATTCTTTAAAATATTGATCCGAATGATAAGGAGCAATTTGTTGCACTTCTCGTTAAAGGGCATATTTATCCTTTTCCAATTACATTGGCTTGCACATCTTAATTGATGCCATTAATAATTATCACTAATAGCCTAATAATTATGCTGTACAGCTTTCTGATGAAATATTACAGATAGTTTACATTTTAAGGAACCTAGTTTACATATATGTAAATTAGACCTGGTAGGTAATATAAATTATAGTTATAACTGGTTATGAGACCAATATACTGCTTGGCTTTAGCTGGCGTTTCTTTTCTGCTCACCGTGGATTGAGAATGTTGACTAGCTGTGAGAACTGATGTCAGTTCAATGTGTTCTAACATCTTGTGAAGCAAATTACTGCCCAATGTGGTCATGAGCAATAAAAGCAATTTAATATAGATTCACTAATTAAAAATCAGATCCGTAACTAAAATTTAACTGCTCTCTAATTTATACATGATCCATTTATTACAAAATATATAACCATTAATTAAACGTATATATTAAAGTCTAATGTAAATACAGTTGAACAGCAATTAACTATTTATTTCAACTAATCTGCATTTAATCCTCTGCATAATATCTCTATTTGGCTCTCTATCAACTAAATTGAAATCAAGTGTTGTTTACATCTAAACACTTCAAGTAATTGTTGCAGTGCAGTTATCTTCATCAATTTGTGCCAGCTTAACTCTGTCAGTAATATTTTGGGTCAAAAGTTTGTGGGTTTGAGTACAGTATTGGCAGTCTAACCTCATTGAGTCACTGCTATTCCAGCGTACTGAGTTCTTCCTTTTCCATGCCATCAGGTTGGCTAGGCTGCCATAATTCCATTGCGGATTTGCCTCCATAAGCCATGCCATCTGTTCAACTGCATCCTCTGAGTTGACTTTAGGAACATCCTGGAGGTTGCCACTGTCAGGATGCTTAT